>NC_041387.1:525832152-525895545 GCF_002162155.2 Triticum dicoccoides | reverse complement strand
CTCGGCCGACTTTGCACCCTTCCCGGTCTTCGGAGCCATGGCGGAGGCGGTGGAGGAGAGCGGGGGCGTTGGCGGCGACGGCGACGACGGGCGGCGGAGCGCTGCTCTCCTTTCGGCTTGGGAAGCGGAGGGGAGCGGCGGAGATTTCTGAGGAAGGAACCGCAAGTGGCGGAGGTGGGGGAACGGCCCCTGTTTCCTCTGCTTATAAAGAGGAGAGGCGAACGTTACGCCTTTTTCGATTAAAGAATCACCCACAATCTCTCCCACGATGCCGCGTTCGACGCGTGTCGTTACGGGAGGGCGCGGTGGATACGGAGTTAGATTTAGTGCGGACCCAGGCCGTGTGTGCCCATGCCCTGTTTTGGGCCTGGCCCAATAGTGCTCGGCACCGTGTGTGGCCCAGGCCCGGGGGCTCCTGTCGGTGTACTAAAGTAGGGGTACCCTAGTATCCCGAACTTGTGCACGGGCAGTCGCAGCGTCCCGCGGCAAGGCTTGCCGGGTGTCCGCCAAGATCCTCCGTAGTTCCTACGATGCCATTCAAGAACAAAGTGTTTTAACTAAGAAGACAAGGCCCCGGCAAGAGGAGCTTGCCGGGAAGGACAAGGCCCCGGCAAGAGGAGCTTGCCGGGAAGGCCAGCCAAGGCGTTTCAAGAAACTTGCCGCGACGCGCCGCACGTCCCGGCAAGACCCAGCGAGCGACAAGCTTTCGGGCGCGACAAGACAACGACCGCGGCAAGGCTCTTACCGCGGCGAAGCCACCACTCTGCACCCATGCTCCAGCGCATCCATCGACGTGTCGCCGCAGTACCGTTCCAGGCGCACGTGGCGGGAAGCTGTGCAGCCAAGCGGTGCGAGGTGGCAAGTGGAGATGACGAGAAGGCCATCGTGGCAAGCGGTGGCGCCCCTAACGGTCGCTTTTCTGCACTGTTTAGGCGACGCGGACGAGCATTAAATGCTCTTGTCCCCTGCCGTCAGAGTTAGGTAGGGTGCACTGTAGATAGCAGTTGTACCAACCCCTCTTTTTACATTTGTACCCCTGTCTGCGTTGCCACCTGTCGGTGACCCCTTTAGCCTATAAAAGGAGGCCCATGCGCAGCATAGAGGAGGTTCGACTCATTCGAAACTACCGAATGCTCACGCTCTCGAGCAAGAACATAATACCACCACAAAGCAGCAGTAGGAGTTTTATCTCTCCGGAGAGCTCCGAAGCTGGGTAAAATCCCTCGCGTGCCTCGCCTCGATCCGCTCTTCGTGCGCCCTCCGCTCCCTGCCGGACCGAGAAGGGGCCCTGCCCCATAGGTGTTCGTTTCCCACGACACCGAGCCGTGGCGTGGTGCCCGCCCAGTCCGGCATGGATGTCAGCCAAGAGCTGCCGCCCTTCCTCCTCGGAGATGCATCTTTGGAGCACTCCGGTGGCACTTTTCTTGTAGACTTCCCCTTCATGGACTTTGTAAGCTTTAGAATGCCAGACAATGCAGCGTGCTTCGTTTTGGTCTTCTGGGAGCTCCTGCCTATTTAGGTAGGCCAAAGGCCTAGTCCATGGGGCGACTACGGCCATGATTTCGTGGGCCAAAGATGTTATTTCGGTGGCAGAGCCTCTGATTATGTCTGATGGTTCGGAATCTGCGGGTGTGTTCGAATCCGTGCTAGTATTGCCGGACTCCCCTTCCCATACCACGGATGGCTTGAACAACCTTTCCAGGAATATGTTAGGTGGGACAGGGTTGCGTTTAGCGCTGATGCGGGCGAGAACGTCGGCCGCGTGATTGTTTTCTCAAGCCACATGGTGGAATTCGAGCCCCTCGAACCGAGCTGACATTTTGAGGACGGCATTACGGTAGGCCGCCATTTTCGGATCCATGGCATCAAAGTCTCCGTTTATTTGTGATATTGCGAGGTTTGAATCCCCGGGCACTTCCAGGCATTGGATGCCCATAGAGACCGCCATCCGAAGACCGTGCAACAGAGCCTCATATTCGGCTGCATTGTTGGAGTCTGTGTATAATATTTGGAGGACGTACTGGACCGTGTCTCCGGTGGGAGACGTCAGGACTACACCTGCTCCCAATTCAGCTAGCATTTATGATCCAGTTGGAATACGCGCCGTACTCTTTAGAGAGTTCGACTTTTGTCCATTCGGCGACAAAGTCAGCTAGTACTTGTGACTTGATGGCCCGCCGTGGTTTGTATATTATGTCGAACGGAAGGAGCTCGATGGCACATTTAGCAATCTGGCCTGTAGCATCGCGGTTGTTTGTTATGTCATTGAGTGGTACTTCGGAGGCCACCGTAATCGAACACTCTTGAAAGTAGTGTCGCAGCTTTCGGGATGCCATGAAGACCGCGTATGCTATTTTTTGATAGTGTGGGTATTGGGATTTGCATGGGGTGAGGACCGTGGATACATAATAAACCGGCTTTTGGAGCGGGAATTTGTATCCGTCAACCTCTCATTTGACGACGAGCACTACGCTTACAACTTGGTGTGTTGCAGCAATGTATAGCATGGGCTCGCCGATATTTGGCGCTGTTAGGACTGGATTACTGGCTAGTAAGGTCTTTATTTCATCTAGTCCGGCCGCGGCTGCGTCCGCCCACACGAAGTTTTTGGTGCGCCGAAGGAGGCGGTAAAGAGGTAATGCCTTTTCTCCTAACCTGGAGATAAAGCGGCTCAAAGCGGCCACGCATCCAGCTAGTTTCTGGATGTGCTTGAGGTCTGTTGGTATATCCAACTGCGATAGAGCTCGGATTTTTGCCGGATTCGCTTCATTTCCACTATTGGAAACAATGAAGCCCAGCAGTTTCCCCGATGGGACGCCGAAAACGCATTTTTCCGGATTCAACTTGATGTCGTATGTCCGGAGGTTATCGAATGTAATCCTCAAGTCATCTATTAGGGTTTCAATGTGTCTTGTTTTTATGACCACGTCGTCTATGTATGCCTCCACTGTTTTGCCGATTTGTTTTTCCAGGCATGTTTGAATCATGCGTTGATAGGTTGCACCAGCATTCTTAAGCCCGAAAGGCATATTGTTGAAGAAAAAGGGGCCATATGGCGTTATGAAAGCTGTTGCAGCTTGGTCAGACTCTGCCATCTTTATTTGATGGTATCCAGAGTATGCGTCGAGAAAACAAAGCGAGTCATGTCCAGCTGTGGCATCGATTATTTGATCGATGCGAGGGAGGGGAAAGGGATCCTTGGGGCAAGCCTTGTTGAGGTCTTTGAAGTCGACGCATAGGCGCCAGGATTTGTCCTTCTTTGGCACCATTACCAAGTTTGCCAGCCAATCCGGATGTTTAATATCTCTGATGAATCCGGCCTCAAGTAGCTTGGCTAGCTCTTCCCCCATTGCTTGTCGTTTGGGCTCTGAAAATCGCCTTAGGGTTTGTTTGACAGGTTTGTATCCCTTTAGTATGTTAAGGCTGTGTTCGGCCAATCCACGTGGGATTCCCGGCATGTCCGATGGGTGCCAGGCGAAAATGTCCCAATTCTCACGTAAAAAGTCTCGTAGTGCGGCGTCCATTGCGGGGCTCAACTGTGTCCCGATGGAAGCTGTCTTCGTGGGGTCCGTTGGATGGACTTGGAATTTGACTATCTCGTCTGTGGGTTTGAATGAGGTGGACTTGGATCGCTTGTCGAGTATCACGTCGTCCCTGTCCGTGGTGGCTCGTAGCGTCGTCAATTCTTCGGCTGCTAGGGCTTTGGATAATGCTTCCAGGGCTAGTGCTGCGATTTTATTTTCGGCGCGAAGTGCGACGTCTGGATCACTGGCTAGAGTGATGATTCCATTGGGCCCGGGCATTTTAAGCTTCATGTACCCGTAATGGGGTATGGCTTGAAAGCTCGTAAACGCGTCCCGCCCTAGAAGGGCGTGGTATCCGCTGCTGAAAGGAGCCACTTGGAATGTGATTTGTTCGGACCTGTAGTTCTCCGGGGTGCCGAATACCACATCAAGTGTGATTTTTCCCGCACACCACGCCTCCCGACTAGGGATAATTCCCCTGAAGGTTGTGCCGCTTTG
Source organism: Triticum dicoccoides (assembly GCF_002162155.2). NCBI lineage: Eukaryota > Viridiplantae > Streptophyta > Magnoliopsida > Poales > Poaceae > Triticum > Triticum dicoccoides. Next base: position 525,891,523 of record NC_041387.1, on the reverse strand, counting down.
TTCAATGCGGCTTTTATCAATTTCCATCTTGTCGAGCATTTCTTCATATATCAAGTTTAATCCGCTCCTGCCGTCCATGAGTACTTTAGTGAGCCGGAAGTCGTTCACGATTGGGCTAAGGACCAGAGCGGCTGGTACCCGGACGGTCTGGAATCGAGGTTCATCACTGGCATTGAAAGTTATAGCAGTGTCATTCCAGGGGTTTATTTTTGCCACATGGCAAATTTCAGCGAAGCTCCGATGAGCTCGCTTACGCCTATTGTTTGAGGCGAAAGTCTCGAAGACTGTTAGTACCATATCATGCTCGTTGGCGGGATGTTGTTCTGCTTTACGACTTGCAAGAAGATCCTCGCCACTTTTTGCAACCTGCCGGAGTATCCAACACGACCTAAGGCTATGGGTTGGTGCTGTGTCCGGAGCACTATGGAGTTTACATGGCCCATCGAGCCATTCTTCCAATACGGTTCCCCGCCCTGGGGTGTGCTTTGGTTTCTTGGGAATTGTATCGGCCGACTTACGAGAGTTCGCCCGTTTAGTTCGGACAAAGGTCTTGTTGAGAGCCATACTGTCCCAAAATTCTGTTTGGGTTTTCCAGGCGCTTTCCATCGCACAGTACTTCTGTACTATGATTGCCAAGTCCGCAAAGTGTACTATGTCACGGCGGCTTATAGCATTAAGGAGTCCTTTGTCCATGCAGTTTTTGCAGAAGAGTGAGACTACGTCCTCCTCGCGGCAGTCCTTAACCTTGTTAAGCGCAAGGAGGAATCTGGCCCAGTAGCGATGTACAGTCTCCTGGGGCTCTTGCCTGATGTTGGAGATATGGTTTAAGTCCAGGTGGGTATTGTTAGCTGAATCCGGATTCTGATCTGATCTAACACCCAGGGGTGTCGGAGGTTCCGAGCCTAACAGCTCGCCATCCGAAGTGCTGCCCAATTTCTTCGGCCCAATGCCCGGTTCTAAGTCCGAGACCCGGGTCATGTCTTCCTTTGAGCAGGTGTTCGGCTCAAGGAGTTCGGTGATCCGGACATAATTTGTCCTCAAAGTTGAGCGGCAGTCCATGTGTGGTTCCTCCACTACCGCTATCTCATGGGTGGCTGACGGGGATCTGATGTCCCTTTGGTCGGGTTTAAGCCCGATCCGGTCATAGTCTATAGCGACACCCAGAGCGGCGATGCGATCCAAGAGCTCATTAAGGGAGGAGAGCTCCATCGGATCCATCTGTTCGGCGAGTTCTGAACTGATGCGAAGGTTATGCTTGATGACCCGAGTGGCCATCGTCGGCGCAACCGCCGATGTGGCAGCCATGATAAAGCCGCCCAGTCGGAGAGTTTGGTATACAGCCAGAGCTCCCCCTTGAGGTAATGTTGTCCTTGACAACGATACGAGCCATCGAGCCTTGCGGCGACGAGACAGAGGAACTCTCAATGAAGGCACCAATGTTGGTGTCAAAACCGACGTATCTCGGGTAGGGTGTCCCGATCTGTGCGTCTTAGGCTGATGGTAACAGGAAGCGAGGGACACAATGTTTACCCAGGTTCGGGCCCTCTCGACGGAGGTAAAACCCTACTTCCTGCTTGATTAATATTGAAGATATGAGTAGTACAAGAGTAGATCTACCACGAGATCGTAGAGGCTAAACCCTAAGAGCTAGCCTATGATGGTATGATTGTAATTGTGATCGGCCTTCTAAGGACCAACCTCTCCGGTTTATATAGACACCGGAGAGGGCTAGGGTTTACATCGAGTCGGTTACAAGGAAGGAAACACAATATCCGGATCGCCAAGCTTGCCTTCCACGCAAAGGAGAGTCCCATTTGGACACGGGCCGAAGTCTTGAGTCTTGTATCTTCACGTTTCAATAGTCCAGACGATGTATATAGTCCGGCTGTCCGGATACCCCCTAATCCAGGACTCCCCCACTAGCACAAGAAAGAATAACACCCCGGATGATGCTAAAGATAACGACGACCCCGTAGACCCAGCGATGGAGCAGGCCGAGCAAGGGGACGGCGAACACAGTGCGGAGCCGCTGTCCGAATGCAACGATGTTGAAGACAAAACTTTTAAGCCTATCTTCGGAAAGGAGAACAGTCCGGACGACGATGCACCCATCATCCTGGAAAAACACTTGGAACAAGAGCACCTCCACAAGAGACTTATTGCCACCGCGAGGAGCTTGAAGAAGCAGAAGCAACGGCTTAAAGTCGCGCAGGATACGCTCAACCATAGATGGAATGAAGTGCTCGACACTGATGAAAGATACGGCGGTGACCGCCAGACAAAGAGCTACACAAAACGTAAGCTGCTGCCTGAATTCGACGACGAGGCCGTCACGCCTATTCCGCCGAAAAACAATACGGCCGACCTGCCGGACCGACCACCTTGTAGCCGAGACAGAGCGGCTAGTGACGCCGCACACAAGTGAACACATGATCTACGTGAGCACCTGGACAAAAGATCTAGTATGACCAGGTCCATCTATGGATCTAGGAAACGTGCTCCTATGAAGGATCACGGCCACCAGACCGGCTATACTGATCGACTGCCAGCTTGGAATCAACACCGAACACTACATCCATCGGACCCATGCCACGACACATCCAAGTACAAGGGCGCCACACACCTCCTATGCTTCACCGATGAGGTGCTGGATCATGAATTTCCAGAGGGGTTTAAACCCGTAGACATCGAGGCATACGACGGAACGACAGACCCTGCAGTCTGGATTGAGGACTTTATTCTTCACGTCCACATGGCCCGCGGAGACGATCTCCATGCCATAAAATACCTTCCCCTCAAGTTGAAAGGACCAGCTCGGCACTGGTTGAAAAGCCTCCCTGAAAATTCCATTGGAAGTTGGGAGGAACTCGAGGACGCTTTCAGGGCTAATTTTCAAGGGACATATGTCCGACCTTTGGATGCAGACGATTTAAGCACATAATTCAACAACCCGGAGAGTCAGCCCGTAAACTTTGGAATAGATTTCTCACCAAGAAGAACCAAATCGTCGACTGTCCAGATGCCGAAGCCCTAGAAGCTTTCAAACACAGTGTCCGGGATGAATGGCTTGCCAGACATCTCGGCCAGGAAAAGCCAAGGACAATGGCAGCCCTAACAACTCTTATGACCCGCTTTTGCGCGGGTGAGGATAGTTGGTTGGCCTGAAGCGGCACCAGCGATCCAGGCACATCCGAAATAAGGGATGGCAATGGAAAACCATGACGCAATAAAAACAAGCGTCGAAATAATGAAGACGGCCCAGACAATACAACGGTAAACGCCGGATTCAGGGGCTCTAGACCCGATCAACGGAAAAAGCCATTTAAAGGCAACAGAGATGGTCTGTCCAGCCTAAATAAAATTCTAGACAGGTCCTGTCAGATCCATGGCACCCCCGAGAAACCTGCGAATCACACCAATAGAGAATGCTGGATCTTCAAGCAGGAAGGCAAGCTAAATGCCGAACACAAAGAGAGGGAGGCACCAAGTGAAGATGAGGACGAACCTCGCCAGCCAAACACTGGGGGACAGAAAAAATTTCCACCGGAGGTCAAAACAGTGAACATGATCTACGTCACCCACATACCAAAGAGGAAGCACAAACGCGCACTCCGGGATGTATGTGTTGTAGAGCCCGTCGCCCCCAAATTCAACCCATGGTCAGCCTGCCCGGTCACTTTCGATCACAGGGATCATCCGACTAGTATTCGGCATGGAGGTTTGGCTGCCTTGGTGCTCGACCCAATAATCGACGGATACCATCTCACCCTAGTCCTCATGGACGACGACAGCAGTCTTAACCTGATATATCAGGACACTGTCCGCAAGATGGGGATAGACCCGTCAAGGATCAACCAAAGCGATACTACCTTTAAAGGAGTAATACCAGGCATAGAGGCCCGCTACATGGGCTCTTTAACATTGGAGGTTGTATTCGGTTCTCCCGACAACTTTCGAAGCGAAGAACTAATCTTCGACATCGCTCTATTCCGAAGCGGCTATCATGCACTACTCGAAAGAACGGACTTCGCTCGTTTCAATGCAGTACCGCATTACGCTTATCTCAAACTTAAGATGCCCGGTCCACGTGGCGTCATCACCATCAGCAGAAATATAGAGCGTTCTCTTCGTGCGAAAGAATACGTGGCGGCTCTAGCAGCCGAACCACTGAATGGCCTCTCCAACCTTAGTAACTAGTCGGTCTTCGAGATCATGGACACGGATAGACGTGTTCGGCGCACACCTAGTTGTAGCAGCCCAGATAAACCTGAGCTTGCTTAACAGCTATGCCCCCATATATGGTGCTAGGGCTGCCCGCATGTAATAGGTCCATAGTTCGGCTCGACCCTATTTACACTCAAGAGATTGAATTTTCATGGTTCATTAAGATTAACCGAATTTACGCACGGTCACACCTGTTTCTTTCACCTGGGTTTTTCTTCTTTTATAGATGACCATCGTGCTATACCCTTCCAGGATACGGCCCAACGGACACAAAGGCGCAGACGTGCAGCAGGGCCCCGTTCAAAGGTTTCTTTTCAGATTAAGACCCTGTGTAAACCTTTTTTATTGTCTCTTGTTGGCTCACACCCTCTTGGTACTTAAAATGACCAAGAGGGATACCGGCATTATTGGTGAGCTTATGATTCGCCGATCTAAAATAGATGTTACAAAGGCAGCAACCAATGTGTTTCTGAGATCCACGCTCTCACCACAGGCACTCTTTCGTCACGCCGAATTGATGCACGTACCTTGAAATTCTAGGTTCATTATCGAGGGCGGTACTCAGCCCAGTATATGTTGTAAAGTCCGAATACCTTCGGGAGTGTTCGGCGTCGCGAGTTTGGCCTCATATGCATCAGCTCCGAATCATGTCTTTGGTCAATAGTTGGGTTTGCCCGGCTCCCATGTTTTGCAACCTTACGTTCCGCTCTATTGGCTAAGGTGGCAAAGGGAGAACTACTGCGATTGTGCCCTGGTTCATCCGGATGAGCACCTTAGTAGAGAAAGCCGAAAAATGACTGTCATGATAAAGCGAGAGACTGGTCAACCACTCGATGACTCAGCAGAATCTTTGCGATTCCTCCACATTAACGAAGGACCGGTTTCCCGGTCACGTATGTAAACGCACCGTATTCGGATAAACGCGGACATACCAGGGGCTATATAGTAGTCCCACCGTCAAACTCCTATGGCTAAGTGAAAGTGTTAAAGCTATATAGTTCGATTGCCTCGTTCGCCGCGCTACCACCTCCTTAAATGATGAAGACGTTGGATCAAGTGTGATTACATGCTTTGCCGAACACCCCTGCATTATATGCGAGGGGGCTGAAGCCGACGACTACATTATAAGTGGCCACACAGGAGGCACTACATACTTTACGGGCAAAAGTATAAATATAGTCTTTGAAAGGATCGATATAGTTGACTAGAGGGGGGGGTGAATTAGCAACTAACAATTTTTAGCTTTTCTTTACCAAATTAAACTTTGCATCAAAGTAGGTTGTCTAGATATGCAACTAGGTGAACAACCTATATGATGCACCAACAGCAACCACACGGGCAAGCAAAGGAAACAACACAAGTAAGCTTGCAAAAGTAAAGGCGCGAGATAACCAAGAGTGGAACCGGTGGAGATGAGGATGTGTTCCCGAAGTTCCTTCCTTTTGAGGGGAAGTACGCCTCCGTTAGAGCGGCGTGGAGGCACAATGCTCCCCAAGAAGCCACTAGGGCCACCGTATTCTCCTCACGCCCTCACACAATGCGAGATGCCGTGATTCCACTATTGGTGCCCTTGAGGGCGGCAACCGGACCCTTACAAACAAGGTTGGGGCTCTCTCCACAACTTAATTGGAGGCTCCCAACGAAACCATGAAGCTTCACCACAATGGAATATGGCTTCGAGGTGACCTCAACCGTCTAGGGTGCTCAAACACCCAAGAGTAACAAAATCCACACTAGAAATTATGGGGGAAGCAAATATCCTTTGGTGGAAGTGTAGATCTAGGTCTCCTCCTTCAATCCCTAGAAAATCACAAGTTTGAGTGGCTAGAGAGAGAGATCGGGCAAGAGAGCTTGAGAGCATTAATGGTGGAGTGAAAGAGATAAGAGGTAAGAGTGGTAGGTGGAAGAACCACCTTATATAGCAACCCTAATAAATCCAACCATTACTGCATTTTCAACACTGCAGCGGTACAACCGCTCCTTGCCCCGGTACAACCAGGGCTCACGATGTATCGGCAGAACCCTACTAGGCGGTACAACCGGGCCACCAGGCGGTAGTACCGGTTTTTAGAGAATAACCGGACTAACCGCCCAGCCACCGCACAACTACCGCACTGAAACAGAACGGAGTCACCCTTGAGGGCGATAGTTGGGCGGTGCGGGGCCGGTGCAACCGCATGGCCTTGAGCGCTTGAGCTGCTAAGGTAAGAGCGGAAGAACCGCTCGAACTTCCGGTAGTACCGGTTGATGAGGAACAACCGGACCAACCGGGCCACCACCGCCCGGGAACCGCATCAAAACAGAAGCCTGAACGGTACTTGGGCGGCGCATGGCCGGAACAACCGCCGCAGGTCTTTGCTGAGCCTGGTGGCGGTACCACCGCCCGGAGGCAGCGGTACCACCGCTCGATAAAGACAGGGAAACGCCAGGAGCCAGCGGTACAACCGCTCGGATGAGCGGTACAACCGCTCGGACGAGCGGTACAACCGCTGGGAAAACACAGCAGAAGTCAAATCAAAAAAGGAGGCACTCTCTCTCACACCAGAGGAAGACAAGAGAGGGGTGATGGAGGTGTACGTGAACGGATTCCCCTACTCTTTCCAATGTGCATTCCCTCTTGATAGTACGGGTTCCCTACGACCAAAGAGATAAAAAAGCGTAGAGGACTCTGTCTTCAATCTTTTCCTTCGAGAGAGAACAACTATCCGATGTAAGCCTACACATCGAGAACCTGAAACATTTAACACAGGATTAGACCAACAAAGGGTTGTCATCATCATACAAAACATAAGGTAGGGAAATGCCCTTTCAATCTCCCCCTTTTTGGTGGATGATGACAACAACACGATTTGTAAGGTAGAAATCTATAGAATCTAGACGGAGCTCCCCCTAGATGTGTGCCCCAATTTGAACTAGCTGTTAGAGAGCGTGGGCACACTTTAAGGTCGAGACTCCCCCTAGATTTTATAGACTCGCCACTATAAGCACATAATATGAACGTAGACAACATAATGGAAAGAGAGCCATAATACCAATAATAACCAACAAACTGAAAATTAGATAACAGGAGTGGCCCAAGATTCACACAAAGCAAGCCGAGAAACGAACAAAGTTCAATTGGAGACCACTTACAAAGTTCAACACGCATACGGAAAGAAAAACACACACGCAAAATACCCATGCAACTCCCGAGTCCTATAACACTCTCTCTCCCCCTTTGGCATCAAGACACCAAAAAGGAAAAGAGCGAAGCTAGCACCCCAGGCTCAGTCGTTCTCCTCTGACTCCTCGGCAGCATCTGGATCTTCATCATCATCAGAATCTTCATCATTGTCCCGATCTGAGTCCTCCATGATATCATCAGCAGCAGTAAAGGAGGTGGAGGGCTGAGGGGGGGCTTCATCATCAGTCCAGGTGTTGTGGGAAGATATCCAACGCTCCTCCGGTGTGATGCTCTTCCCAGAGCCACTTTGAACCGACATGTTGAGGTGCCTCATCATTGCAATTTGGCGACGCCGGCCAAGCTTCTCATTGACATGTGCCTCATACATCCTCTTCTGGATGTCAGACTGAAGGCAGAAAGTCTTCTTCACCTTGGCAGCGAGCTTGTCCACCCACGAGGGCTTGGCCCCTGGCTCCAACTCAAAATCCTCATCGTCAGGAGTTGCATAGACATCCTCAGGAGCATCAGCAGGGAAACGAGGCTCGGCGTGCTTCTTCTTCTTAAGGAGCTTGACTTCATGAACAGTGAGATTATCAGGAGAGGAGAGGGGCTCTCCAGGACGTCGAACTTCCCACACGGAGTTCAGAAAGCACATGACAAAAGGAGCATAAATGGGGACCTTCCTGTAGATGACCATGTTGTACATCTCGTGCCACAGCCAGTTGGACACATCAAACGTCTCCCCAGATCCCACCTTGGTCTTCATTGCAACCATCAAGTCAACAAGATAGCCATGGATTTCATCTTGATTCCCCACCTTGGGCAGAAGCACATTGCGAAACACGCGATGCATGATGTCATAGACCTTCACCAAATCCTTAGATTCTCCAATAATACCACGGCCCTGAATGTACAGAGGGGCAAGCTTCTCCTTAGGCATGGAGTCGGGATGGTCATGGGGCGAATGCCACCCCTTCCTTCAAGACCGGTATCATCATACCCAAGAGCATTGCAAAAGGTCCTCCAGGGAACTTGAAAGAGCTCATCACGGCACATGAAAGTGAGGGTGCGCGTGTCATCTTCTCCAAAGTGAACGGTGGCATAGAACTGATGGATGAGTTGAACATCAAAGTCACAGTTGACAGACATGAACTTGACAAGATCAAACTCCTCACAGAGAGCCAAAGCCTCACCAAAATACTCCAGGTTGTTCCTCCAATGGTCAAGATCGATGGTCCACTGCTTGGCATATCTGTTCTTGTTGTGCTCAAAGAGTTCATGAACAATCCGCACTTGCATCTCATTCCGAAACTAAACGGTGGTCCAACGAGGAGCTACGGGAACCACATAGGGATTCTTTGAGCGGAAGGCTTCCCAGTCCTTGGCTTTCCAACGGTGCAGCGGCATCACCACACGATGCTTTGCAGCGGCAGACTTCTCACGGCGAGTGGGCTTGGTGGGAATCACAACCTCCTCTTCATCAGCAGACACAGCCGGGCGCGCGGTCCTTCGAGCCCTCTTCTTGGTCTTGCGAGGAGCAGAGCGAGAACTAGAGCCACCTGAACACACAGACACACGAAGAGAACACACGAAAACCAGCAAGAATGAGAGGAAAGCACACAACAAATGCAACGGTAGAGAAGACAGAACAATGCTGTGCGGTTTGTATATTCCGGTTGTACCGGATCTCCCACCGGTAGAACCGTCCCACCGGTTGTACCGCCCGTATAGGCGGTAGAACCGCTGACAGTGGCAATACCAGGGGATAGATCTAACCACGATATACGAATCACACAAGTAATATTCTGAATTCTAGGTACTGCAAACTAGACAGGAGAAAAGCAACAATCTCTCCCAACCAAAGATCAAACACTAATTTCGGAGGGTTAAGTAATGCCCTAGACAAAAAGAACCCTAGAACGAGAAACGAAGAAACAAGGGCATTACCACCATCCATGGGAGGAGATTGGGAGGCCTCCATGGAGAGAATCCACGGAGAGCCCACGGATCGGAAGCGCGAGACGCACTCCGGGGCGGGGCAGTGGTGACCGGCGGCTAGGGCAAGGAAAAGATGAACGGGAACGAAGGGGAAAAGAAGAAAACCCTTCACCCCGTCGGATATAAAGAGGCCCATAGCCGCGCAGCGGTAGAACCGCTTCGAGGACCGGTTGTACAGCAAGTCAGGTACTGACAGGTGGTTGTGGGCGGTACTTCCGTTTCCTGAAGGGCACTAGTAGTACCGCCCGGAAACAACCGGTAGTACCGGACGAAGGAAACCACAGGGAATATGAGCGGTAAAACCGCCCAAGTACCGATTGCAAATCTACTAGGGCAGCAGGGCCAGGTACCAGCGGTAGAACTGCCCGTGACCCCGGTTGTACCGCCCGCCCACCAATGCCCAAACCATGGAGAAGGGAACAAAAGAAAAGGGACAACAACTTAGAGAAACCAACACTTAGAACAAAGAAAATAACGAAAAGAAAAACAACCACACGAAAGCAGAGCGAGCTCTGGCCTCTCTCAAGAGAGGGCGGTGGCCGGAGCCACCTATGTTTGAGTCAATTGGTCTGGCACCGTGAAGAATTATCCTTGGGCCCATGACCAAAACTCGTCTTTGAAGCACAAGTACCATCAAAAATGGCTAATGTGAAAGAGTTGATCGTTTTATGCATAATGGGGGGAGGGAGAGTTCATTGAGAGAACAACACCCCCCCTATGTCCATGCCTACACCTAAACTAGACAACAAGTTGAGTGTGATGGGAGGTGCAAGGGTTCAAGTCACATTGCTCGAATCAATGATATTTAGCTCATGCCTTAACTCGCAAAATCTTGCTTCATCTAAGGGCTTCGTGAAAATATCTGCAAGGTTATCATGAGTGTTAACATACTTGAGCTCGATCTCCCCTCGTCTAATATGATCCCGAATGAAGTGATACCGAATCTCAATATGTTCCGTCTTGAAATGTTGCACCGGGTTGAGAGAAATCTTGATGGCACTTTCATTATCACACCAAAGAGGCACTTTGTCACAAATGACACCATACTCCTTTAAAGTTTGCCTCATCCATAGGAGTTGTGCACAACAACTACCGGCCGCTACATACTCCGCTTCGGTGGACGAGAGAGACACACAACTTTGCTTCTTGGAAGACCAACTCACCAAAGAGCAACCAAGAAATTGGCACCCTCCGGAGGTGGAATTCCTATCCACTTTGTCTCCCTCCCAATCGGAATCCATATATCCTTCAAGCTTGAAGTTTGCCCCTCTTGGGTACCATAAGCCAAAGTTTGGGGTATGAGCAAAATATCGAAAGATTCGCTTGACTGCCACATAGTGACTTTCCTTTGGTGCGGCTTGAAACCGTGCACACATTCCCACACTCAACATGATATCCGGTCTAGATGCACAAAGGTAAAGCAAAGAGCCAATCATGGAGCGATATACCTTTTGATCCACCGCTTTACCATTGGGATCAATGTCAAGTTGGCACTTGGTAGGCATTGGAGTAGAAGCCGGCTTGACATCACTTAGCTTGAATCTTTTTAGCATGTATTGAGTATATTTGGCTTGGTTGATGAAGGTTCCTTCTCTTCTTTGTTTGATATCAAAACCAAGGAAGAACTTCAACTCTCCCATCGAAGACATCTTGAACTTGGAGGTCATGAGAGCGGCAAATTCCTCATTGAAGGCTTTGTTAGGGGAACCAAAGATAATATCATCAACATATAATTGGCATACAAACAACTCCCCTTTGACCTTCTTAGTAAAAAGAGTGGGATTGATTTGCCCTACTTCAAATCCACAATCTTGTAACAACTCGGTAAGGTGGTCATACCATGCACGTGGGGATTGTTTAAGGCCATAGAGTGCCTTATCGAGTTGATACACATGATCCGGGAAGTAGGGATCCTCAAACCCGGGGGGTTGATTGACATAGACCAACTCATTAATAGGACCATTAAGAAAAGCACTTTTCACATCCATTTGTTGCAACTTAAAGTTGTGATGGGAATCATAAGCAATCAACAAACGAATGGATTCAAGGCGAGCAACGGGAGCAAAGGTTTCATCGTAGTCGATACCCTCGACTTGGGAGTAGCCTTGTGCTACCAATCTTGCCTTGTTGCGAATGATGTTCCCATGAGCATCTTGCTTGTTCTTGAAAATTCACTTGGTTCCAATGACGTTGTGGTTCCCCGATGGCCTTGGCACCAATCTCCACACCTTGTTGTACTCGAAGTTGTTGAGTTCTTCATGAATAGCATTGAGCCAATCCGAGTCTTCAAGCGCCTCATAGACCTTTTGGGGTTCAACACAAGAGACAAACGTGTGATGTTCACAATAGTTTGCTAATTGTCTATGAGTGCTTACCCCCTTTCTTAGGCTTCCAACCACATTTTCCATGAGATGGCCTTTGGTGGTGAGCTTGGAAGCAATCTTCGCGGCACGACGCTCTAATTCCTCCTCGGATGTGGAGGGAGGAGGGTTCACTTGATTATCTTGAGCGCCATCTTGAGCTTGTTCTTGATCTTGAGCTTGCTCATGATCTTGAACTTGCTCGAGGGGGAGAACTTGACCTTGGGCATCATTCGGAGGTTCACCTCCATCTTGAGATTGATCTTGCCCTTGGTCTTGTTGACGAGGTTGGGGGCTTCACTTTGTTCTTCGGAAGCGTGTGGGTCTCGGGAAGGTGATGGCTCCACTTGAGTGGAGCATTGTCCTTCTCCTTCGGCCACAAGGGGTTCCTCAATGGGTAGAATATGACCAATACCCATTCTTCTTATGGCTTGGGGAGGAATTTCATCACCTACATCACAAGTACCACTTTGCTCCACTTGGGAGCCGTTATTTTCGTCAAACTCCACGTTACACGTCTCCTCAATGAGTCCGGTGGACTTGTTGAGAACATAGTAATCATGAGAGTTTGTAGCATAACCAACAAATATGCCCTCATATGCTCTAGCCTCAAATTTAGACAAACGAACACCTTTCTTGAGAATGAAACACTTACACCCAAACACCCGAAAGTACTTGAGATTGGGCTTGTTGCCGGTGAGTATCTCATAAGGAGTCTTGTTCAAGCCTTTGCGGAGATAGAGCCGATTGGATGAATGACATGCTGTGTTGATTGCTTCGGCCCAAAAGTTGTATGGAGACTTGAACTCCGTCATCATGGTCCTTGCCGTATCCATCAACGTTCGGTTCTTCCTCTCCGCAATACCATTTTGTTGAGGGGTATATGGTGCAGCGTATTGATGCTTGATCCCCTCATCACTAAGAAACTCATCCAAGGTGTAGTTCTTGAACTCGGTGCCGTTGTCACTTCTTATTGTCAAGATCTTTGCATTATGTTGACGTTGAGCTTCATTTGCAAAGTCAATGACGGTTTGTTGAGTCTCACTCTTCCTCTTGAAGAAGTATACCCAAGTGTATCTTGAATAATCATCCACAATCACCAAGCAATACTTTCTACCTCCAATACTATCAAAAGATGGAGGCCCAAAGAGATCCATGTGAAGAAGCTCCAAGGGTCTCTTCGAGTAGATGATGGTTGTGGGAGGGTGAGCCTTCTCATGAAGCTTTCCCTCAAAACAAGCACTGCAAGCACGATCTTTGGCAAAACTAACATTTGTTAGTCCACGGACATGGTCCCCCTTGAGAAGACTTTGCAAAGATCTCATATTGACGTGGGCTAAACGGCGATGCCAAAGCCATCCCACGTCAACTTTAGCCATTAGGCATGTCACGGTCTTAGTGGGTCGCTCCGAAAAGTTTATCACATAGAGACCGTTCTCGACATGCCCAACAAAGGCTACTTTAAGAGTCTTGCTCCAAAAGAGGGCCACGGTATCAATGTCAAAGAAAGTGGCAAAGCCCATCAGTGCAAGTTGACGAACGGAAAGTAAATTGTATGCAAGGGACTCAACAAGCATGACTTTCTCGACCGTTAGATCATGAGAAATGACAACCTTGCCAAGACCCAATACCTTAGAATGTGAGGCATCACCCCACTCGACATTGGTGGGCATATATGGAATCTTTTGCACGTCCAGCACCAAGTCCTTGCTCCCGGTCATATGATTTGTTGCTCCACTATCGAGCAACCATGATCCCCCACTGGAAGCAAACACCTACAAGAGATCAATGCTTGGTTTTAGGTACCCATTTAGTAATGGGTCCTTTGATGTTAGTAACAAGGGTCTCAGGAACCCAAATGGACCATTCAATGTACTCATAAGGAGAACCAAGAAATTTAGCATAAACATGTCCATCACTCGCACGGCACAACACATATGATGGGTTAAAGTCTCCGGCTTTGTTGGAGGAAATGGTTTTTCCCTTTTGGACATCAACGCCCTTCACTTTTTCCTTATTCTCCTTAGGAGCACCCTCTCCCTCTTTCACAAAAGTTTGCTTGAGAGGAGGAGGACGTTTGGTCTTGTCGTTCTTCTTCTTATTCTTAGACTTGGGTGCAAACCCAATTCCCTTCTTGGCCACAACTTCCTTTCGATTGCTCAAAAGGTCGTTGAGGTTCTTCTCACCTTGAATGCAAGTCACAAGGCCTTTCTCAAGTTGATCCTTCAACTTGGCATTCTCCTCCACAAGATGCACATGCTCATAACACGGGTTAGTAGCACATGCATTATCAATTAATACCATATGAGGGAAGGTGGCCTTTTCCTTGGTTAGCTTAACTTGGAGTTGAGCATGAGACTCCTTGAGGTTAGCGTGAGCACCCTTCAAGACCTTGTGGGCCTTGTCAAGTATCTCAAACTCCTCTTTGAGTCTAGCATGATCAACCCCAAGTTTAGCCTTCTCGGAAGTTAGCACACGAGACATGACAAGAGCATGATCAAGATCTTTCTTTAACTTAGCATGGTCACCGTTGTATGACTCCTCAAAAGTCAAACGATGCACATGCTCTTCCTCAAGAGCATTAGAGAGATCCGATATCTCATCGGCATAGTCAGGACTATGACCTTCCATCTTAGAGATGGTTTCTTCGTGAGCCTCGATCATGTCATTGGCCTCACCAAGTTGTTCCAAGAGAGCAACAAAATGCTTCTTGGATTTGCCCTTGAGCTTACTCATAAAAGACTCAAATTCATTCACTTCCTCATTAGACCCATCATGTTCATCAATATAATCCTCCAAGGAGGGATTAGTAATGATGGTGGTTTTGATGTTGGGGGTTACCTTGTTGGAAGCTTTAGCCATGAGGCACTTGGCGGTGATGTTCTCGTTGGGTGAATCAAATATAGACACCCGGGGAGTAGTAGCAATGGCAATGGACGCCATGGCCATCACTTCTCCATTTTCATCATCATCGTCATCCTCATGGTATTCTTCTTGAACCACCAACCCACGAGTAGGAGTCTTCTTGGCGAAGTGGTTCTTGTTTGGGAAGGACTTGGCTTTGTCTTTTCGGATGAACTTGCCACCATTGTCTTCCCGCTTCTCGTAAGGACAATCCGCAACGAAATGGCTCACATTGCCATAGTTGAAGCAAGTTCTAAATCGTTGCTTGCCCTTGACGCCACTTGAGTTGTTCTTGTTGAAGTTGGGTCTTGTATTCTTCTTGCTCCAAAATTGTCTTGAAGCAAGGGCCATGTGCTCATGATAATCATATTTGTTAATCATATTTGGTGTCTTCGCGGTTGCTCTCCTCATCTTCCTCTTCTTCCTCTTCTTCCATACTAACCTTGGCCTTCAAAGCAAGGTTGGGCTTCTTTGCCCTTTGAGAACGGAGCACCGCATTGTCGGCGGTCTTGTCCAAGATGCTCATTGCAACGAACTCATCCAACACTTCACTTGAGGTCATGGAGTGGAAGTCCGGTCTTTGACGGATGACGGAGGACATGGCCTTGTTGTAGGGCATCATGGCCTTGAGGAACTTGCGCTTGATCCAATTGTCATCCATGTCCTTGCTTCCATGATCTCGGAGTGAGACCGCGAGTTTGGTCACTCTTCGAAAGAGCTCACGAGGTTCTTCATCTTCTTTCATTGCAAACTCATCGGCTTCATCTTGTACCACTTCATAGTTGGAGCGTTGAATGCTAGCACTTCCTCGATAGAGAGACATAACGCATTGCCATGCGTCTTTGGCCATGGCATGAGGTCTAAGATGAGGGAGATCTTCGGGAAGGATTGCATCTTGGATGATGAAGAGAGCACTCTCATTGAATTGATTATCCACCACTTCTCTCGGGGTGAAGTTGCTCTGGTCATGTGGCTTCTTCAATGATTCTCCAAAGGTTAGTGTTCACATGATTTAAATGACGCTTGAAGCGATACACCCAAGAATCAAAATCCTCATTTTTCACAATCTTAGGAGGAGGACCGACATGATTTAAATGAGTAGAGGGAATCGGTCCTCCATAAATTGGAGGTTCACATGGGCAAAGATGCCGGTGCCATTTCTACCACCAGTAGAAGGACTCCTTTCACTGTTAGCTTCCCCCTTGTCGGAGGTAGCATCCGTCACCTTGTTAGTCGGATCACCCACTTTCATCGGCGAGGTGGACAGTTTAAGCCCTTCAAGAAATTTAGTAAGCATGCTTTCAACCTTGGTCGTCATGGAGTCTTTCAATGTGTCTAGAGCCACATTGAATTCCTCACGAGAGACCGGGGTTCCCCCATCGGCCATAGACGAGATAGGATTCACACCGGAGTGCTCCTCCGCACCGTTTGTGGTGTCAACCATACTCTTCGGACGACAAAGTCCTTAATAAAGAGACGAGGCTCTGCTACCAATTGAAAGGATCGATATAGTTGAGTAGAGGGGGGGTGAATAGGCAACTAACAATTTTTAGCTTTTCTTTACCAAATTAAACTTTGCATCAAAGTAGGTTGTCTAGATATGCAACTAGGTGAACAACCTATATGATGCACCAACAACAACCACACGAGCAAGCAAAGGAAACAACACAAGTAAGCTTGCAAAAGTAAAGGCGCGAGATAACCAAGAGTGGAACCGGTGGAGACGAGGATGTGTTCCCGAAGTTCCTTCCTTTTGAGGGGAAGTACGTCTCCGTTAGAGCGGTGTGGAGGCACAATGCTCCCCAAGAAGCCACTAGGGCCACTGTATTCTCCTCACGCCCTCACACAATGCGAGATGCCATGATTCCACTATTGGTGCCCTTGAGGGCGGCAACCGGACCCTTACAAACAAGGTTGGGGCTCTCTCCACAACTTAATTGGAGGCTCCCAACGAAACCACGAAGCTTCACCACAATGGAATATGGCTTCGAGGTGACCTCAACCGTCTAGGGTGCTCAAACACCCAAGAGTAACAAAATCCACACTAGAAAGTATGGGGGAAGCAAATATCCTTTGGTGGAAGTGTAGATCTAGGTCTCCTACTTCAATCCCTAGCAAATCAACAAGTTTGAGTGGCTAGAGAGAGAGATCAGGCAAGAGAGCTTGAGAGCATTAATGGTGGAGTGAGAGAGGTAAGAGGTAAGAGTGGTAGGTGGAAGAACCACCTTATATAGCAACCCTAATAAATCCAACCGTTACTGCATTTTCAGCACTGCAGCGGTACAACCGCTCCTTGCCCCGGTACAACCGGGGCTCACGATGTATCGGCAGGACCCTACCAGGCGGTACAACCGGGCCACCAGGCGGTAGTACCGGTTTTTAGAGAATAACCGGACAAACCGCCCAGCCACCGCACAACTACCGCACTGAAACAGAACGGAGTCACCCCTGAGGGCGGTAGTTGGGCGGTGCAGGGCCGGTGCAACCGCATGGCCTTGAGCGCTTGAGCTGCTAAGGTAAGAGCGGAAGAACCGCTCGAACTTCTGGTAGTACTAGTTGATGAGGAACAACCGGACCAACCGGGCCACCACCGCCCGGGAACCGCATCAAAATAGAAGCCTGACCGGTACTTGGGCGGTGCATGGCCGGAACAACCGCCGCAGGTCTTTGCTGAGCCTGGTGGCGGTACCACCGCCCGGAGGCAGCGGTACCACCACTCGATAAATACAAGGAAACACTAGGAGCCAGCGGTACAACCGCTCGGATGAGTGGTACAACCGCTGGGAAAACACAGCAGAAGTCAAATCAAAAAAGGAGGCAGTCTCTCTCACACCAAAGGAAGACAAGAGAGGGGTGATGGAGGTGTACGTGAACGGATTCCCCTACTCTTTCCAATGTGGATTCCCTCTTGATAGTACGGGTTCCCTACGACCAAAGAGATAAAAAAGCTTAGAGGACTCTGTCTTCAATCTTTTCCTTCGAGAGAGAACAACTATCCGATGTAAGCCTAAGCATCGAGAACCTGAAACATTTAGCACAGGATTAGACCAACAAAGGATTGTCATCATCATCCAAAACATAAGGTAGGGAAATGCCCTTTCAGCCTTTATTATCAAAAGCATTGTTTTTACAGTCAAGATACATATCATTCGAACATGGTACTCTTTGAGCACTGAGCCTCTATTAAACGGGCACCTTCTAAAACTTCTTCAAAATACTACTCGGGCTAGTCCTGGCCCCTGGGCGGACCCCTGGTTGCAATATCGGTGGCCTCCATCTTCGTCCAGTATGTCTTAACACGGGCAAAGGCCATCCGCGCACCCTCTATGCACGCCGACCGCTTGACTGCATCGATATGCGGCACAACACGAATAAATCGTTGCACCAACCCAAAATAGCTATCCGAACTTGGTTCCTTCGGCCACAGGTGATCCACGACGGCCTTCATGGCAAGCCCGGATAACCTATGGAGCTCAGCCCATTCGGCCATTTGCTCATTCAATAACAGCGGATGCCTTGGAGTACTGAACTGCGACTAGAACAATCTTTCCGTTTCATGATCTTCCCGATCTTCGAAATACTGCATCACATCAGTAGCACTCTTTGACAAATCCAAGTATGCGTCTGCAGAACTCCACAACTGATCAAGAGGGGCATACTTCGGATCGCCGAATTCGGTTCGTAATAAAAAGCGCTTCCCAGCCGCGATCTCACTGGCTTGCCGGAGCTCCTCTCGAGCCGCTCTGATCTTAGAGTGAATTTCCTTTGCTGCTTGTAAAGCCTTTTTCAGGTCAGCCGTTATCGCTTGGTTTTCCCTTTCGAGAAGCTCATATCGGCTAGCGGCATTTTGTAGCTCAAGAGCCATGTTGGCTATTCTATCCTCACTTTGGCGATGAGCAGCCTGTTCGGCTTTTAATTCATCAGCTGCCTTCACGGCAGCCGCATTGCTTCTCCTGGCTTGCTCCTTGGCACGGGCAAGTTTTGCCCGAAGGGTCTCCACGGCGGCAGCACCGTCTGCAGTCAAAGCATATCATGAATCCTAGCATCATGCTCTTATTAATATTCCCTAACCACCCAAATATACATACCATGTGCCTCGTCAAGCCGCTTGTTCACAAGCATGATGTCTGCATCCGCCACATCAAGTTGCCGCTTCCACTGCAAAAAAATACACTTTCGTGATGATACGTGTTTGTCATAGTAGGTCACGTTTTTTGTCATGCATATACATCCATGACGATTTTATGACAGAATCAAGATAGTCATACCTGTGCTGTCATAGAAGTGTTCCATGACATTACCAAAATTATCCTCACGGAAGTGTCCACTTCCATGACGATAAATTGCGCGTCACAGAAGTGGTTTCGTCAAGGGTGACCAACACGTGGCATCCACCGTAATGGAACACCGTTTAGCTATCGGGTCGGGTTTTGGATCCGATAACCCGTTAACAGCCCCGTCCAATGGGGATTTTCCACGTGTAAAATCATCATTGGCTGGAGGAAACACGTGTCGGCTCATCATTGGGATAGATGTCATCCACTCATTGGACAGAAGGGGCCTATGATACGTCGGAACGTGGCACGGCCCAACAGAAGCCCATTCATGTCAACAGGCCGGCCCGTTTGACTTGGTCAAAAGGTGGCGGGCCGGCCCACGGAAAGCTTGTTAATGGCTTGTTCGCATATAGCCCATTTACAGCCCGCTAACCCAAGGCCCGTTACGCCCTATCCGAATTAGGCCCAGTAGCGTCATCTGGGCCATGCAATATGATTCCAGCCCGTTTTCACTTCTGGCCCATGTATGGCCCATGACGTCTTTCGGCCCATATGAGGCCCTTTGTAACTCTTGGCCCATTAGCGGCCCGCGGTGAAACTGGCCCGTAATGAACAGTGTATCACTTTACACCCACTAACGGCCGGTGGTGAAACTGGCCCGTAATGAACAATGTATCACTTTATACCCATTAACGGCCCGTTATTCCGTTGGGCCATTTCCAGCCCATGTTACCTTTCGGCCTTCTAAGGGCCCATTTATTCTTGGGATCATTTCCAGCATTCGTTTACTTACGGCCTGTTACTGTCATTTTCTGCTTGTGGGGCAAATTCAGCCCGTGGTTATAGTCGCTGTCTGTGTCAAAACCGGCGGATCTCGGGTAGGGAGTCCCGAACTGTGCGTCTAGGCGGATGGTAATAGGAGACGAGGGACACGATGTTTTTACCCAGGTTCGGGTCCTCTAGATGGAGGTAAAACCCTACGTCCTGCTTGATTAATATTGATGATATGGGTAGTACAAGAGTGGATCTACCACGAGATCAAGGAGGCTAAACCCTAAAGCTAGCCTATGGTATGATTGTTGTAATGTATGTTGTCCTACGGACTAAAGCCCTCCGGTTTATATAGACACCGGAGGAGGCTAGGGTTACACAGAGTCAGTTACAATGGTAGGAGATCTACATATCCGTATTGCCAAGCTTGCCTTCCACGCCAAGGAAAGTCCCATACGGACACGGGACGGAGTCTTCAATCTTGTATCTTCGTAGTCTTGGAGTCCGGCGGACGATGATAGTCCGGCTGTCCAGACACCCCCTAGTCCAGGACTCCCTCAGTAGCCCCTGAACCAGGCTTCAATGACGATTAGTCCGGCGCGCATAATGTTCGGCATTGCAAGGCGGGTTCCTCCTTTGAATAATCCAGAGAAGATCATGAACACCAGGATAGTGTCCGGCTCTGCAAAATAAATTCCACATTCCACCGTAGAGAGAATAAAATGTACACTAGTCCAATCTGCTGACGTATTATGCGGCGTGACATCACACCGCTACCAGGTTTTTACTCGAATTTTTTACTATACCACCTCAGCACGTTTAGCGAAGCAGTTTCCTTGGCACGTCTTGTCGAAGCAGAGATCGTGTTCCCCTTATTCCGGGATTCTCATCAATACGGACGTGGGTAACCCAACCGCGCCATTGATGGTGGCGCTTGGGAGATAAGCGAGTTTTACCAGGCCGGTGGGGGACGCACAGTTTTGTCCGCCTATATATAAGGGATAAGGATTTACCTTCTCACCTACGCCTCCTTCCTCCTTTGCTTATCCATCTTCGCGCACTCAAGCTCCAACGCCCAAGCTCGCGCATCTCGCCTTGACCTCCTCCGAATATGTCCGGAGCGGGAGGCAAATGGTTGGCCTCCACCGTTAAGGAGGAGCACATCACCAAGCTGCGCAGCGCCGGATACCTCTCCGGCGATATCGCGCATCGGCTTCCCGATGAGGGGCAGCTCATCCCTACCCCTGGGCCCCATGAGAGGGTCGTCTTCCTTCCCCACTTCCTCCGTGGACTGGGCTTTCCACTTCATCCATTCGTCCGGGGGCTCATGTTCTACTATGTCCTGGATTTCCACGATCTGGCGCCGAACTTCGTCCTCAACATCTCGGCGTTTATCGTCGTGTGCGAGGCCTTCCTCTGCATCCGGCCCCACTTCGGCCTGTGGCTCAAGACCTTCAACATCAAGCCGAAGGTTGTGAAGGGCACGCAAGCGGAATGCGGAGGCGCCATGTTGGGTAAGTTGCTCAACGTCCTTTGGCTCAAAGGGGCCTTCGTGGACTCCGTCAAGGGGTGGCAATCGGGGTGGCTCTACATCACCGAGCCGCGCAAGCCCACATGGGCGGCGGCCCCCGAGTTTAGATCTGGTGTCCCCACGCAGCTCACCTCCTGGAAAGAGAAGGGCTTGCTGTGGGTTAATCCGAAGTAAGTGACGGGACTCCGAGCCTGCATCCAGAAGCTGGTGAGCAATAAGCTCAGGCTCGTCGACGTGGTCCAAGTCATGCTCATCCGCCGGATTCTCCCATGCCAAGAACGGGCATTCAATCTGTGGGAGTTCAATCCGGAACAGCACCAGGCGTTGAGCGGGCTCTTCGATACGACATACGAAGGCGCCTGGAGGGTGCTATTTAAGGGCGCCGAAGCCCCCGTATCCGCGACGGAAGATCGCGGATTTCGCTCGCAGCATCCGACTGACGAGGTAAGTGATTCAACCCCATTGCGAGACACTTGCGATAATTGAATTGATTCTAAGAGGGTCTCATTCTTTCTTTTCCTTTGACAGGAATGGATGGAGAAGGCCGAGCAGCTTATCAGCCTGGCTCCCATGCCAGAAGACCCAGTGGATGCCCGTTTAGCAGGGCTACTGGTTCCTGCACCGCATGTGGTGCCGGAGAAGAAGGCCAAGAAGGTGGCCACGGGGACCCGAAAGAGTTCCCGCAATCAGGCGTCTGACGACGAGGCGGACTCCTCCCTCGAAGACGAGGAGGAGGAGGAGGACTCTCTCCCGGAGGAGGGAGAGAAGAAGAGGAAGGCTTCCCCAATAGGGGAGGCCGAAGGGTCCAAGAGGGGAAGGACTATCCGCCCGGATAGTTTCGCCAACACCACCGTTGGCGAGGATGAGTGGCCTCCAAGGGCCAAGCGTCCGGCAAGATCGTAAGTATCTGGATCCTTGATATGCAATTTCTTTCGTGTCGCGTAGTGTCCTTCTAACGCCGCATTCTGTCCGTAGTCCGGTTGATGATGATCTCCCTGTTTCATCAAGCAGGTCATTGGCCCCGCCGGATGTGGATTCACTTCCGACTGCCACTACCCCCCGCGCCGGCGAGGACGCCGAGGTGGGATCCCAGAGAGGGACCCATCAGGAGGAGGCTCCGAAAGCGCCGTCAGGCTGCCTCCCAGACTTTGTGCCGGACTCTACATCGGAACCCGCAGTGGTTCCAGAGTCAGGCGGGCGGCCCCTTCGAAAGAAGGGCAAGACCGTGACAACGGCGACCTCCGTCCAACCGGAGGCGCCGGATAACTTGTTGGAGGCGCTTAAAGGCACTTCCATCGAGGAAGAACACCGCACTATCATGGGTGCGGTGATTCAGAAGGTTCAGCTCGCCAAGAGCGGGCTGACCGAAGCCTGCAGCAGCCTTCTAACAGGCTTTGAGGTAAGAAGTTAAAGTTATGTAATGTAATACCGCATAGACAGTAGCCCCTGATGCTCAGTTCGGTGTTCGGAAAGAAAAGCTAGACTGAGGATCTAACAAGATATACGCAGGGTTGCTTAAAATATGTCAATATGTGTTTGCAGGCTGCGCTGCTGACCTCTACCGCACTAACGGCGGAGGTCGATGTGCTGAAGTAGGATCTCGAGCGGTCCGAGCGAGAGCTCGGCCATGCGAAGAAGTAGCTCGAGGACAAAGAAGGTGAGTAACACCACTTTGAATAGTTACCTTATAGAAAAGGATTTTGGTTGCAATAAAGTTAACAAGGATAATATGGGTATTGCAGGGGCCACTAACGAGGTGGCAGCCCTGAAGGAGGCTGTGTCCGCGGCCGAACGCAGTGCGGCCGCGGAACGGGCAGAGCGAGAAAAGCAGGAGGCACGGGTGGCGGAAGTTCGGCAAGAGCTCCAGGCTCTCATGGAGAAGCATGAGAGTTTGGAGCGTGACTCCAAGACTCGAGTGTCCGAGCTTGCCTCGGCTCTCGAAAGTGCCAAGTCCGCCAAGGCCGAGGCCCATAAGGCCCTTCAGGAGGTTGAAGATATAAAGAAGATAGCGGCGGGTAAGGCATTTTTCATGCAAAGCAGGCATGTTAATGTAAACTACCTGACACTTACCCGCATTCGGAGCTCTCCAGGGGCGTTTGCAGATCTGCCGCGTAGTGCGTTTGATGCCGCCGCATTCTATCGTGGCGAGGAGGGGAGCTCGACGGAGAAGGTCTTCTGGTCTCAGTACGCTGAGGCCGGCCATCCGGTGCCCCCAAGCGACCAGCTGAAGCAGCTGGTCGAACTCCACAAGGTAGCTAAGGAGGCCATGAAGGGCCTTATAGTCCGGTTGTGGCCTGAACAGGTCATGCATGGGAGCTATTTCGGCCTCGTGCGGCGGCTGGTGGATGCATGCCCCTGGGTGGAGGTCATCAAGCGCTCCGCCTGTATTGAAGGTGCTCGCCGGGCCCTCGCCCGCACAAAGGTGCATTGGGGCAGGTTGGATGCGGAGAAGCTTCTCACGGACCCACCGCCACCGGGCAAGGAGTATCGCACGCCCGAAATGTATTATAAAACTGTCCTGAAGGGAGCCCGCGATATTGTGGATGAGTGCCCCAGAAATGTAATCTTTGAGTGAACTTGCTATGTATTATCCTGTGCGCTGAAACTTTGTTCATGTGCGCCTTGAGCAACGCTTGTTTAATTTAAAATATTACCTTCTATGCGGCCGTTTATAAAATCTGAGAGATGGCAAGTCGTTGGCTTCAGCCCCCAAGCCACGAGTGCTGGGGTGTCCGGGATAGACTTGAGCACTCTTGTTCCCATTTTTGGGTCCATCTAGGGAGGCGCTCAACACAACAAACAAGGCAACCGGACTTATAATGCTTGAACACTCTCACTTAGCCATAGAATTCTATAATTTTAAATTTCGGCGAAGCCCCTGGTATTCGGAAGACCGAATCCGGGGCGCTATCCATGCCTTCGTCGGACATTGTCCGGAACTTTGCTCGAAGCGGCGTGAGTCTTTAAGGACCCGAAAAAACCTCTCGAACAACGACCAGTCTCTCGCCTTATCATGCCGGTCAGTTTTAGCTTTCTCCACTGAGGCGCTCGCCTGGCTCAACCGGGGCGCAATCGCAGTGGTTCTCCCAGTGCCACCTTAGCCGACAGAACGGAACGTAAGGCACCAAAACGTGGGAGCCGGGCAAACCCAACTATTGACCCAAGACATGATTCGGAGCCGATTCATATAATGCTATAAGTTCGGGGTGCCGCACTTATGAAAGTGTTCGGACTTATCACACCATAGTGTGGGGAACATAAGCCCCTGGTGTATTAGGCCGTACCAAAATATACGGGTGCAAGATGCCATATAATGAGCATATATATATATAAAGGTAATGCAATTGCAGTCAAAAAGGTGCTGCATTATTTGTGAAAGAAAGTCTGCTATGAGTGCGGACTGATACAAATAGTGCGGTAAGAAAGGGATTTGGACTAATTAAACATGTCCCCCCTCCAGGGGTGAGCTGCGGACTTGGTGTATATAATCGGATATAATGTTCGTAATTGAGACCACCTGAGTGTTCGTCGCAGCCTTCTTTCGTCCCTGACAGTTGCATCATGAGTTCGGCAGGTTTATCGCCGGACAGGGCCTCTGGTTAACGGAGTCCTGTGTACACAAAGAAGGAAAATAAAAAATAAAAAAAGGGGGGCACACTTGCGAGCCCCTGGTGTGGTCGAACCGCACTCTGGGTCCATTGCGATCGTGCCCCTTCCCCTGTGCCCATGGTATCTCCAAAGCGTAATGATGTACGCAGAGTGTTATTCTTGCGATCATGCGTGGGCGGGGGTTGGGGCCACATTGCTACGCGTGCTCTGATCGCGCCAGGTGGTCTTGGTTGGTATTGCTTCGGGCGCGTTTTACTGTGTCCGGCCGTTTAGCGGCCGGACTCGAAAATTGTACTTCTGCCGCGAGAGCCGCTGTATGTTCCTCCGTTCGGAGGGAGCGTTCCGTATTCCCGTTGACCGTGATGACTCCACGAGGGCCTGGCATTTTGAGCTTGAGGTATGCATAATGCGGCACCGCGTTGAATTTTGCAAACGCGGTTCGTCCGAGCAGAGCGTGATAGCCGCTGCGAAACGGGACTATGTCGAAGATTAACTCCTCGCTCCGGAAATTATCCGGGGATCCGAAGACCACTTCCAGTGTGACTGAGCCTGTACAGTTGGCTTCTACTCCTGGTATGACACCTTTAAAGGTTGTCTTTGTAGGTTTAATCCTTGAGGGGTCTATGCCCATTTTGCGCACTGTATCCTGATAAAGCAGGTTCAGGCTACTACCGCCGTCCATCAGGACTCCCGTGAGGTGAAATCCATCGACGATTGGGTCTAAAACCAATGCGGTGAATCCGCCATGGCGTATGCTGGTCGGATGGTCTCTTCGATCGAAAGTGATCGGACAAGAGGACCATGGGTTGAACTTCGGGGCGACTGGCTCCATCGCGTAGACATCCCTTAGTGCGCGCTTCCTCTCCCTCTTGGGTATATGGGTCGCGTATATCATGTTCACTGTCCGCACTTGTGGGGGAAAACCTTTCTGTCCTCTATTGTTCGGCGATCGGGTCTCTTCCTCGTCGTCGCTGTTTAGCCCCTTGTCATTGTTTTCGGCAATTAACTTGCCTGCCTGCTTGAACACCCAGCAATCTCTATTAGTGTGATTAGCTGGTTTTTCAGGGGTGCCATGTATCTGGCATAAGCGGTCGAGTATTCGGTCCAAATTGGACGGACCCGGAGTGGTTCTTTTGAATGGCTTCTTCCGCTGACCGGGTTTAGAGCCTCGGAATCCGGCGTTGACTGCCGTATCCTCCTTATCATCGCCGTTAATGCGGCGTTTGTTTTTGTTTCGACATGACCTGCCGTTGTTGTCCTTAGTATCCGGACTGCCAGAATTTTTACGTAGATTGTTGCTGCGAGCTAGCCAGCTGTCCTCTCCCGCGCAAAAGCGGGTCATTAATGATATGAGGGCTGCCATGGATTTCGGCTTTTCCTGCCCTAGGTGCCGGGCTAGCCATTCGTCCCGGATGTTATGTTTGAAGGCTGCGAGGGCCTCTGCATCCGGACAGTCAATGATTTGGTTTTCTTTGTCAAGAACCGTGTCTAGAATTGTCTGGCCGATTCGTCTGGCTGCTGAATAATGTGGCTTAGGTCATTGGCGTCTGGTGGTCGCACATACGTGCCCTGGAAGTTGTCGAGGAATGCGGCTTCCAGGTCTTCCCAACACCCAATTGACTCTGCAGGCAAGCTGTTGAGCCAATGCCGAGCTGGTCCTTTAAGCTTGAGTGGGAGATACTTGATGGCGTGGAGATCGTCGCCGCGGGCCATATGGATGTGGAGAAGATAATCTTCGATCCAAACCGCGGGGTCTGTTGTGCCATCGTAGGATTCAATGTTTACGGGTTTAAACCCTTCAGGGATTTGATGATCCATTACTTCGTCAGTGAAGCACAGTGGGTGTGCGGCGCCTCTGTATTGCGCAATATCACGACGCAGCTCGAGAGAGCGTTGTCTGCTGTGTTCAGCCCGGCCGGGGTTATTGTATCCGGTGCGACGGTATTCATGGGTCGTGGGGCGCCCACGTGATCCATAGATGGATCTGGATTGCCTTGCTTTGTCCTCCAATATATCTCGCAAGTCCGGCGCGTTCCCTCTTGGCTTCGTACTTTTGGAGCGATGCCGGGGTACGGTCTTGGCTGGGGGCCTGGATGCCTCTTTGTCACGACCACGGGGTGGTCTGTCAGCCGTATCATGCGCTGGTGATGGAGGTATGTATGCTTCCTCCTTTAATCGGGGGAGCAGCTTGCGTCTTGGGCGTTCGAGTTTATACTCTTCGGCCGCGAGGACCTCGGTGCATCGATCGGCCAGCAGGTCCTGATCAGCTTGAAGCTGTTGCTGCTTTTTCTTTAGGCTGTTTGCTGTGGCGATAAGCCTGCGCTTGAAACGCTCTTGTTCGACGGGATCCTCAGGTACGACGAATTCGTCATCGTTGAGGCTTGCTTCGTCTTTGGAGGGAGGCATATAGTTATGATCCTCAACCTCTTCGTCTGCCGCCCTTTCGTGAGGGCTTGCTTCTGCATCCTCCTGCATTGAGTCTTGCTGGAGGGGATTGTCTTCGGCACTCTCTGGGGTATTATTATCTCCTGTGCCGGAATCTCCATTCTTGCTGTGGCGGGATTTAGAGCGGCGCCGCTGACGCTGGCGTTTGGGCTGCTTCTTTAAAGAGTCTGCCTCCGCTGCTTCTTCGCCGTCCCCGTCTTTTGGGGTGTCCACCATGTATATGTCGTATGACGAGGTGGTCTTGCAGTGCCCTGTAGGCGCTGGTTCCTGTTCATCTCCGGCATCGTCGTCCATAGCGTCGATGTCGTCGGAGTCGTAATCTAGCATGTCGGTTAGATCGTCGATAGTGGCTACAAAGTGGGTGGTGGGTGGGCTCTGAATTTCTTCGTCGTTCATACCCCAACCATCCTGGCCATAATCCGGCCAGGACTCTCCCGATAACAAGAGGTGCTTTAGCGAATTTAGGATGTCGCCAAAGGGCGAGTGTTGAAAGATGTCCGCGGTGGTGAATTCCATAACCGGCGCCCAATCCGAATCAATTGGTAGGGGCGCGGGAGGTTCGGAGTCCGGCAAGGAGTCCCGAACCTCGGAATTACGAGTTTCGCAGGGGACAAGATTAGCGTTCGGCTCCATCGCCGTGGAAGTTGGAGCCCCCAAGGCGGTGTCCATCCACCGATCCTCGGTCTGGGCGATCGGCTCCGGACTAATGGCTGAAGCGGATTCGTGTGCGGCCACCAAGGCAATGTCCGGCGGCAGAGCTAGATCATGCCCATCGTCACAGTGCGGCTCGCTTGGCTGTGGCTCGAGTCCGTCGAAGATCAAGTCTCCGCGGACGTTGGCCGTGAAGTTTAGACTTCCGAATCTGACCTAACGGCCAGGGGCGTAGCTTTCGATCTGCTCCAGATGGCCAAGCGAATTGGCCCGCAGTGCGAAGCCGCCGAATACGAAGATCTGTCCGGGGAGAAAAGTCTCACCCTGGACAGCGTTGTTGGTTGAAGATGCCATCGGGCCTATCGGTGACGGCATAGAGGAACTCTTAATGAAAGCACCAATGTCGGTGTCAAAACCGGTGGATCTCGGGTAGGGGGTCCCAAACTGTGCGTCTAGGCGGATGGTAACAGGAGACGAGGGACACGATGTTTTTACCCAGGTTCGGGCCCTCTCGATGGAGGTAAAACCCTACGTCCTGCTTGATTAATATTGATGATATGGGTAGTACAAGAGTGGATCTACCACGAGATCAAGGAGGCTAAACCCTAAAGCTAGCCTATGGTATGATTGTTGTAATGTATGTTGTCCTACGGACTAAAGCCCTCCGGTTTATATAGACACCGGAGGAGGCTAGGGTTACACAGGGTCGGTTACAATGGTAGGAGATCTACATATCCGTATTGCCAAGCTTGCCTTCCACGCCAAGGAAAGTCCCATCCGGACACGGGACGGAGTCTTCAATCTTGTATCTTCGTAGTCTTGGAGTCCGGCGGACGATGATAGTCCGGCTGTCCGGACACCCCCTAGTCCAGGAATCCCTCAGTCACCGTTTGTGGTCCGTTAATACATTGGGCCATTTCCATAGCATCATCAAATACGGCCTATTAATGATGGCCCGTTATGGTCGACCCATGAACGGACGATTCCAACTCTAGCTCGTTTACGGCCATAATGCGGTCTGTTATTGGCCCATGTTTGGCTAATCGATCATACTGCCCGTATAAGGTCCATTGATGATACGGCCCGTAGAAGGCCCATTGTTTCTACGGCCCGTAGAAGGCCCACTGTTTCTACGGCCCGTAGAAGGCCCACTGTTTCTACGGCCTGTAGAAGGCCCACTGTTTCTACGGCCCGTAGGAGGCCCAGTGTCACTACAGTAAATATTAGCCCATGGTTATTGTGGCCTAGTTTTAAAAAATAGGTTATTGCAGCCACTAGCAAACTGCGCAAAAAGAACTGCAATGACTACAAGCAAACTAATAAACAAGACAACAAGGAAATAAATAAGCAAGCAACTTACGCTAGGCTATCACGGCTATCACACATATTACATCCACTGGGCATCAAAGTTCACCACCAGTGCAAATAAACGCACCAACAAAAGAATATACAAAACTAAGAGCACTTCAGAAGGCACTAGGCCTGGCCAGGTCGGGCCCCCCAAACAGCCGAAGAAGCTGAGTAGACCTTAGTTGTGTCAACGATAGATGCATCAACAGTAGATTTATGGCGTGATGGTGCGCACGGCAGTCCTCTGACATCTTCATTGCATCTTTGACTTCAAGTAGGAGCTGAGCTGCGGCAAGCCTTTCCACTTTAAGTTGGGACTGAAGAAGTTGAACTGATTGAGGCAGCGACTGCACAGAGGTTGTCTCACACCTGCTAGTGAGTAGCTTCAACTCACTGTCTTCATCAAGACAGGACCTTGGGGTTATCTCGCTGTCCTCAAGATGGTTTGGCTCAATATTTTCCCTAAAGTTCTGCCTGGCGTAAGAGATACGACTCTAAAATAGAAACAAGGAGACACGTAACAGGTTTCACAATTATATAAGCAAATAAATGGATCTGTTCTGCATAACGAACATGTTTTTACAACTACAATTTGAAACTGGTAGTTGTTGCAAACATCCAATCAGATGTAAACAGCAAAGCAAACATCAGTGGAGGAAATGATGCCTATCCAAATCTATACTAGAACAAAGTTTGAAGGCTTCAGAAGGATGAACTTACATTACATGTTAACACGGGCTGGACAAAGCCCTTCTCCATGTTGATGGAAGGATAATTCAATAAATTCCCCAAAGAAAATTCTTTATAAGCGTTGCCATTATTGTACATTTTGCAAAGAGTAAATATCGATCAAATAATATTGGAAGAAACAGAGGATAATGAAGCTCAGGTGCAGACTGATGATACATAATCAAATAGCAATTAATTAAGTACAACGTTACAAGGCAAAAGGGAGAGAGGTACTGACAAGAGCAATGCAGAGCCCAATATTGTTTTGAGATCGTATGATCCTTTGAGCAAGGAGATTCATCTGAAATTAGTTTTCATACAAGAGAGAAGGTAAGGCACAAGCAAAAATTTAGGAATTCAAATTCTGAATTGATACCATAGACAATACCTGACGCTGGGCTCCCAGCAGTTCTATTAGGGGTTTGGCCACTGGAGTAGGGGTAAAGTGTGTTACAGTTGGGCCTGTGTTTTCTGTGGTTGCTGATCTATCTGATTTAACAGGTAGCACTACCTTTTCCAAATACCTAGTTTGTACTCCTTGAGGATCTGCACTCACCCTCTTCCTTTTGGACATCTATTACAAAAGAACAACATTTGATTGAAAAAACATAGTGTGACGACACATGGAATAGGTATAGAAAATGGATAGGTATGACATATACTCATATATGATGCTTAAACTAAGCAGATGGTGTAACAAAGTAGAAGTAATGCAAGAGGTCAGATGCAAAATATGTGCGACCAATACAACTTTGCAAAGTTAGAGCAAGCACCTTGATGGGTGAATAAGATAGGCCACCCTCCACCATGCCAAGTTTGTTAGCCAGTGGATTGTTCCGCAATATTCCTCTCGTGCGCCCATTCTCATATTCATTTTGATAATGTTCAATATCTAACATGCATGAAAACATAAAAACAAGTGAGATTTTCTTTGTAATGCAAAAGTGATTCTAATCCAATACTGCCTCCCTGTAAACCCCTTTGTGCTATCTCTGCAATTCTTTTAAGAGATGCCATGCATGCTATAATTTGTTGTGTGCATTAATATAATGTGGCCTACTACTCAAAATATGAGAGCTCCAGAAGTGATGACACTTCGCAGATGACAGCTTCAACATATAGTAAAGAAGAACAAGTCGACCTGACCTGACAGATTCAAAATACACTAAGGGAGAACAACTCGACCTGACCAGTCGACCGCAAGAGAAGAGTATCATCTTAAAGAAGAGCAGAAGAGCAAGCAGATTGAAGATATTACAAGTCTTTCAATACAATGTTGGTTGGCCACCCATGATGAACCAGAGCGCACAGAGAAATACTATTCTTTCCAGTCTCTCCATATGTGGCTCACATGCATTTCAAAACTAAAGTAGGAACATTTAGCTAACCAATTAAACATCTCTCAGTTTTACTAATATCAGCAATAATATCATATATGAATTTGTACAACTAAGCTTGTTTAGCTCGATGGGTGGAGCAGTGCTATTACGACACGAACCACGTAGGCTGATTGTGGTCATCATAAAATGGGGAAACCATAAGCATGATGAGTACAGTGTTGACCGTGGCAGTGGGATGGCAGATCTGAAGCTGCAAACCGTGCAAAGGGTAGTTAGCAACCGATGTTTGCTTTGAAATAACAACTAAGATTTGGTATGGACAAGAAAGTACGGTCAACAAGTGACAAAGAAATGCAATTATGCTGTCTCTCTATATGTCGCGACATGCATTTGGAAACTCAAGTGGGACCTTTAGCTAACCAATTAAATGTGCCGGTTAACTAATATCAGTATCACATCACGATCATATTTGAACAACTAAGCTTTTCAATTCTGAGTGTTGTGTTGTTTAGCTTGAAGGGTGGAGTAATGCTAGTATGACAGAAAGCACCTACGCAGATCATAGTAGAGTAGATAAAAGGGGAAAACCCTAAGCACCAAGAGAAAAATCAGGAAAGTGGAACTAGTTGGACCAGTGGGTGGCACACATGCTTTTCTAAACGAATATAGGAACATTAGGTGACCAATTAAATGTTCTCTGTTTTAGTGTTATGAGCATCATATCAGATTCGTATTTCAACACGTAAGCTTTGGGTTGAGGTCTTGAGGAGTAGTGCTAGCACGAGACGAAGCACCTATGATGATGGTAGTGAATATAAAGGGGGAAACCATAAGATTTACGAGTATAGTGTCCGTGCCATGGCGGATCTGAAGGTGCAAACCGGACAAAGCTACTGCGCAACCAATGTTTGCTTTCAACTAGCCACTACGATTTGGTACGGACAAGAAAAGTACAGTAAACAAATTACGATCTATTTTCTGGGTGAGATCAATAACTTAAGCACATATGGAAGAGTACCACCTCTCTTGCGACGCCATGTAGGCCTATGCTGATATATTGAGGGTGCCGCGGGTGCGATGGCTCTCGGCGGCGGGGAAGAAGACTTTAGACAGCAGACGGCCGGGTCGGGGGATATATCCTGTTGTCGTGGATGAGGCGGTCGTAGGAGCGGCAACGACAAGGTGGACGAAGGTGCCGATGAAGCGAGAGGAGGCAATGAAAGGATCTTGGTCTAGCGTCGTGGATGAGAGACGTCCATCTCTTGCAGTGGACGACGAGGTAGGAGTAGCGGCTCCGGCAAGGTGGAGGATGGGGTGGCGGACGGAGGAGGCTGGCCGCAGTGCGGAGGTTGTCGTGCCGCCGACGGTGTATGAATGGGGAAATGGAGGGGAGGGGGATCTCAAACTTTGGGACGCGCTTCTCTCAAATGTTGGAAAGTTACGAACTTATCCCCCGTTTAAAATTTCGGACATCGCGTCGGTTGTGGATAGGACGGTAATCTCGCATCTCCCAAATATATGCCGGTAACTATTTCGGGCGAGGAGAGGGTGTTTTTCCGCCCACGGTTGGCGGCCACGTTGTATGAACGGGGCTGACGGGTAGGGCAGTTGTGTCACGTCTGAGGGAAGTTACACATCTGCCCCTATTTAAAATATTAGCCTACATCGATTTTGGATGAGGAGAGTTTGTTTTGCCACCCACCGTGTATGAATGGGGAAATGGAGGAAGAGACACATGTCTTTCGGACGAGCTTGAATCAAATGTGTTTTTCCGCCCACGTTTGGCGCCCACCATGTCTGAATGGGCTCAGAGGCTGTCATGTCATGTCTGATTGAAGTTACTAGTCTACCCCTGTCGACAGCAGTGTAAATCCTATCGATAAGGATGTCAAGTGTCAGGGGTAAACAGTAATATCCATCTCGCAAACACTTGCTTCGGGCAGCCCACAAATTATAGTGGGTGTTTAGCCGCTTCGTTCAAAACTTAGGAGAATTAGCATCCACGTTTGCCCTGGGGCCTGCCAAACTGAATTCAAATCCAATTTGTATTCGATTACGAATATCCATAGATAATTCTACGTTTCGTTATTTATTTCTTCAAAACCACAACAAAGATTTCTTCCACCTTTATATATGATTATGATTTAGAAATGCCGTGATCTTCGAATTTAGTAGCTTGGATACACTCTGAGTCAAATAGTTATTTCATCCAATACAATATGCTCACACGAAAAACAGTTCACCTTATGTCAATCATACAAGTACTGAGGATTACCTCGCCTAAAAAATTCGGATCATTACAACACATGGACAACATAGGGGGTCTTGCAACATAATCCATTCAGAGACATGACACAACATGCAAGTACAATAATCTAATGACAATTTCAACTGGTATCTAAAGAAGAACCGGGATTACCTTGGGCTTCAGATAGCAGAAACAACAGGACCTCCTCCGTCTTCAAATGCAACATTCTTACTTCCTCCAATTCTTGGGTTGCTTGCATAATGTGTGCCGCTAATTCCATAATTCCCAGCCTCAAGATAAAGATTACCTCATTCATGGCAGCCACACCATCTCTTTCTGCCTCTAGTAGAGCCTCAAGCACTATAATATCTATGCTCAGACTGCTCTCCGGTGGTGTTGCCTCTGAACTGCTACCATCTGGTAACATGGATGGCGCACGGCTTCCACAAATAGATTCTGGGGTTGTACATTGTGTCCTGGTGTGAACGGCATCCTGAAAGGTTTCCGCTAGACATAAGTAAGAGACAGTTATCGTATGATTCAGGCAGTAAGCTTACATGGTAAACGACAGACGAATTATTGCCAAGCATGGCAAACTACATTTAAATAGTTCGAAGCAGCATCAGCCAAAAAGAAATTAAAATGGTAAGATGAAACTAGGGATGTAAGTGGCAAATAAACGACATCCGCCAGTCCAATCTAGTTAGTTTTTGCTACCTCCCTAGTTCATTTTCCTCAAAAAACAAAAACTCTTTTGAATATCATACCACTAGTGGACTTTAATCGGGATTAAACGGGACCCAGTTGACATCCCTAGTTGAAAGGGAGTGTACCAACGCTATATTTAAGTTGCCAAGGCATCTAAGCAGTTGAAATAATATGAGAAAGCACTTAACAGTGTGGCCTCATATAAACTACGAAGACTTGTGATGAAGTTGAGAGGAAAAGTTAAGGACTCAAATGAAATAGCCATGCATTTCTTTATGATAGTACAGCAGGCACTGCTGACATATTGGCCAACTCAGGTATAGCGTAACAACAAACAAGCATTCGAATCAAGCAATACAGCAAAGCAGATAACTGAACTATTTGTAATTCGGTAGGATTACAAGTTGAGGGCACAAGCCAAGAAAGCAGCCCACTCGCATTACATTTCACATGTACTAAAACACAGTGGCTTACCATATGTTGTTGTGAAGCCTCGCTGCTATTGAAATGTTCTTTGAAGATATCGTCAGCATCCGGTGGTTGCAAATCTAGTTGTTGTAGTTTATTATACACCCTCTATTTAGGTAAAATTAATTTTAATCGCATGCACTGGTCCGAATTGATCATCAATGGTTCATCTAAACTAATGAAAGAAGGGTGTGTGCATACACGACAATATATCTGCTTCCCTCTATTTTTATGCTTGTTCGAGGTGCCAGCCCCAAAAGAACAAATATTTTGCTTGATGGGGTTGGCAGCTCCATAATTAATAGAAGCATCAAACTAGTAATGCAACTTGGGAAGATCAAGAACACACACACAAGTAATGAACAGAGGCTCGGAGCAGTGATGTAATAGCTAGCATCAGAAAATGTAAGGTAAAACGAACAAAAAGCAGCGGAACCACATGCTAGTTTGCTGATGTGTAATTAAGCATAGAGAACATTAAGCAGCCTGATGGAACCAACAGGTGGAATCATAACAACACCATTATCATAAATATAGCATTCAAGAAGTAGAATAGTAGGCAGTGATATCTAGGAAGTACAGTAATACTCCCTCCGTTCCAAAATAGATGACTCAACTTTGTACTAACTTCAGTACAAAGTTAGTACAAAGTTGGGCCATCTATTTTGGAATGGAGGGAGTACTTAGGACAAAACTAAAGCGTATTAACTATATGTGCACTGGTATGTAATTTAGCACATGTAACATGTTCACTGCTAGAAGTATGGCCCTACAGGTGCAAGTAGAATAACGCGTCTCATGAAAAACTGAATGATGCCCTGAAGAAATTCAAAGGTGCGGTGCTTATGCTAGGAAAGTGAACATAGGCGCTGGCCATTGGATAATAGTACCTGATTCTCGGTGGCGTATGGGTATCATTGTCATACTTGATAGCTAAGGATCGTCTATGGTGCTCGTGTTGTGGTTGAGTTTGGGCCAGCTGTCGCCGTCGCTGAAGCGGCTCCGGTGCTACGGTTGCGGCGCCTGTCGACATACAAGAAAGATCATCTGTGGTAAGTGAACAGTTGCACGATAAAGAGAAAAACCGAAGGAGAAAAAATCGAAATAACCTGATGAGGCTGCAGCGTCGGTAAAGCAGGGCCGGTGGAGTTGAATATGGCATCCGTGGAGCCGGTCCGGTGCAGTGGACGAAGGCTTCGGTGGGCGCATTGTACAGTGCTTTCAGTGAGGCGGATCTGTTGCGGCGGACGAGGGCTTGTATGAAGGGCCAGCGAAGGGGCGGACGAGGGAGTCAGGGAAGGGCCTACACTATGGTAGACAAGGGCGCCGGTTAAGCAAATCCGGTGCGGTGGACCATGATGGCGGTCAAGGAGATCTAGAGCGGTGGACAAGCCAGTCGCTGAAGCGGCTCCGGTGAAGTGATGAGTTGGCAGTTGGGGGTTTCAAGGTGTGGAAGGTAGATCCGGCGGGGTGTGAGGTCCACCGCTACGGCGGAGGACTAGATTCAGCAGCTTGCCGTGGTTCGGGGGTCAGGGAGGGGAAGGGGAGGGGCTCTGGGGAAGAATGTTGGGGGCAAAGAGGGGAAAACAATGGAGTTACAAAGCAGCCCTTTTCCGTTCATGTGGCAGGGGTAAAACAGGAATATCGCAGGGCTAAACTTTCGGGCGCGTGATATTTCGATGTGAGCGGGACGTTTGAAAGCTTTTGGCGCCTAAAATTATAAGTATTCTGCTCTCGTACGGCCGATTATGATATCATGGCCGACAATTTGTTTGTTTTGCACACAAAAAAATGTGCAAGTTTTGAAAATCAATGTCTCCAACTCGAAACTTAGATTGTCCATTCAATTCAAATATGGATCATTGAGCTACTACAAGCAAATACCATCATACGGTCCAATTCAAATGAAATTCCAAATGTGTTTATCCTAAATATGATGACAAAAGCAAACATGTGTATGTGTATGAATAAAGTGGATGATTATAAAGTTTGAACATGCACGTATGTGTATATCTCTAGGTTTGATATATGAATTTGAAATCACGAAATCCCGACTTAAAAATGTACCTCCATTTAAATGAATTACAAAATCTAATGATGGAGTCGAATTCCAAAATTCCAATCTTACGTTTGTAATTCTGGTACATCAAGGTATATCATGCATGTTCAAAAGTATCGTTATCTCATAGTACAAACTGTGAAACAAATTGATCAACCATGAGTGCACAATATCTCAATTACGCTGAAGTCCCTCAAATATAGACACCTCACTCTTTATCTGAAGCCAACCCCCCCCCCCCTCGCCCCCACCACACACACACACATAGAGAAGTCGTTCTCTCCCCCAAACACCAACACACGAGCACATTAACACCCCTCTCTCTTGTAAAGTTCGGACCCCAGTATAGGTCTCTATCACTTTGTCTCTCGGGCATGCACACATCTCTTCCCTCACTCTCTAGGTCTCCCGCTATCTCTCTTACCCAAGCACACACACTATGTAGAGTGTATATTTCCCATACACACAAAACGTCGGCCCCAAACGTCTATCTCCCTAGTTATGTGGTTCTCGCGCACTCACCTCACACACCATCCCCACTTCAAACAAGCACACTTTGTCTCCTTGTGCACCACTCTCCTCTTTCTATCTCTCCCACATGCGGACCCGCCCCAGCTCCTTCCCTGTATACATATATGTCGTGACTCTTTCCATAGCTCCCTAATGTATCATCGTTCTTGATTTCGCACATTGTTCTCTACACCATCTATTCTAGATCTCTCATGAAGTCCCTATCACACACACGATGACTCGCTTCCCTTGTGTCTCCGTAGATAGGCCAATTTTGGACAACATCAACATTGTCTTCCTATCTACACTCCATTTATGGACACAAACGACCCCTCTCGCCCCCTCTCTTCCTCTCCCTCTCTCTCTCTCCATTGCTAGCTCTCTCTCTCTCTCTCTCTCTCTCTCTCTCTCTCTCTCTCTCTCTCTCTCTCGCTCTCACACCCCTCTCCCACACACACTCGATGTCTCTTCCAAATAGTCTGCTCCCCCCGCCCGCACCCGTGCTATCCCGCTACTACACATGTCACACCATTCCCCCTTCCCTTATACTAGGTTTACATCATCAGTGGTCTCTCTACTCCACATACACACACTCCCTCTCACACACAGACGCATGCACAAACACACACAGACACGCCCAAACACCCATTTATCTGGATCCTCATCTCTCCCCATGTCCGCATGTGTATCTCACACACTCACTCTCTAATTATGTATATGTGTCTCCACGTTACACAACACAAAGCCCCATGTACATGTCTCTCTCTATCCTCCACACACATAGACACAAAGAATCTGTTATCATTGCCTCAGTTTCTAACATATCACAAACGCACACGGTCTCTCTCTCTCTCTCGAAAACACGCTCAACAAGGGTTTCCCCGTGAATAACTTACCGTCTATTCATCAACAGTCGTGGCAGTACGACGAACACAAGACGTGAAAAAATAATAAATCTACACGTGCTTAGACCACCTAGTATGACTACTAGGACTAGAGCAAGCCAAAAAGCACGCCACCGTCACCCCCTCCTTATCAGCGATGGGAAAATCTTTGTTTTACACAGTCGAGAAGTCATTGTGCTAAGGCCCCACATGCCGAGGCGTTGAATAGAATGTAGATGCAAGTTTACGGAAGCAAGTATCGATAATACTTTTGTATCTCCATACTTATATTTCTTCTCTTATAAAAAACCGAGTTGGTGATGATGGTACATGTGCCATCTTGCAATATAGACCGTCTGATCTATATCTGACAGATGGAAATTAAACTAAAAGATACCCGCACCCCTCTCCACATTTGCAGACAAGGCCTTCCCTCGTTCATCCTTATCTCCAACAAACCTCATTGTTCAGCAATTAAGAAAGGAAGCCTCTGGAACAAACTGGCCTG
The DNA here is from genome assembly GCF_002162155.2 of Triticum dicoccoides. Taxonomy (NCBI): domain Eukaryota; kingdom Viridiplantae; phylum Streptophyta; class Magnoliopsida; order Poales; family Poaceae; genus Triticum; species Triticum dicoccoides. Next base: position 525,852,786 of record NC_041387.1, on the reverse strand, counting down.
GTGGCCGCTGCCGGCATCGTCAATCCCCATGCCTCCGCTCAGTCCGACCACCAAGCACCACCACACCCCACTTCTCTTCACCTTATCTCATATTTCTCGAGATATCATTAGTTTTTACACATGGGATTACTCCCGCAAGGGTCAATCACAACAAGTGTTTTATAAAAAAATGCATCTTGATGTTCCGTGCAATGCACGGATCTTGCTAGTACTCCTACACAAGACTAAGTTGGTGATGATGGTGTGTCTGCCATCCGTCGTTTTTGACCATTAGATCTACATCTAACGACTGTGAGGTAAGTTGTTGCCTTTTCTCACCAACATCCACACTTGTCTACCAATTTGCAGAAAAAACCCATAATTAGTATCTTAAAACCAACCACATCCCTCCCTGACCTCACCAAAACAGCCCAAGGAATATATTCTAATTGAAATATAATATATCTCTAGTGACATATGTATATCAAAATTAGAGTGTTTTGTATCAAGTTTGTGAATAAGTATTATTCTAATTATGATTCGTTGCAACGCACATGAACATTGCTAGTATTTCCAACCATGCATTTTTTCCTAGTATTCCATAGTTTCGAGTTTTCCATCAAGATATTAGTCACTCATGGTTGATATTTACTTTCAATCATGTACACATATGCACTATGTAACTAGACTTGCTTATTTGCTTCCAAAGCTTAACTTTCACTCCTACTTACAATATGTAGAGTATTTAACAAAAAACTACCACTTTCAACTAGCCCTAGGAAGAATCTATTGTACAAAAAATAGCAAAAACATACCCAAAATTTCATAATCCACGCCAAAAACTACTCCCTTCGTTTCTTTTTAATCTGCATATAAGATTTGGTCAAAGTCAAACTTTGTTAACTTTGACTAAGTTTATAGAAAAAACTATCAAGATTCACAATATGAAATCAACATTGTTAGATGCATCATGAAATTAATTTTCATGTCATATAGCTTTAGTATTGTAGATGATGATATATTTTTCTACAAAGTTGGTCAAACTTTGCAAAGTTTGACTTTGACCAAATCTTATATGCAGACTAAAAAGAAATGGAGGGAGTACTACCTAGTACTCCTACCGATTAGGTTCGTTTAAACCCATTTATGACAGGGTTGGCCCACACGTCCATGCTGATGAGGCAGCTTAAACCAACACATTTTGTTTGACCGTTGACACGAGGGACCCACATCTGACCTTCTATCCTGTTATTCCCCCTCAAATCATTATTTTTCCTGAACATTACTTCAGACAGTACGGATGCGTGTTCGTCAGTGGCGCGGGTGATGAGCGAGTTGGCCGCCACTCCGCCGGACGGTCCGGACACCGCGCTGGCCTCCGCACGGGTTGGCAGGCTGGCCCGAGCGTGACTCGCGAGCGAGCAAGCCGCCACGCTAGCCTTCGCTTGAGCCAGATGGCTGGCCTTAGCGCGGCGTGCGCGAGCAAGCCGCCGCGCTGCCGTGCAAATCTAGCTAGCAAACCTTGCAGACAAGCAGCTGGACGGAGCTATCTTGGCTAACTAGTGGCCCCGAGCGCCAGACGGAGCTGGCATCCGGGCTGCCGCAACATGGGCTCCGCACCGCTGGCAGTTTTGACCTCGCCTTCTGCCGGCGGCGGTAGCTGCATCCCATGGCCGAGGATGACTAGGTGGACGGGCCGGAGGTACGATGTCACTCGGGGATTTTTGTGCAGACTGACATGTAGGTCCCACAAGTCATAACGCCCGATCGAATAGAAGGCGTTGGCTTAATTGGCGACATGGGCCCTGTCAGAGGTTAGAGTTAGATTCTAACCCTGAACTAACTCTAACCAAAGTGGCTTTTGGATGGCAGGGTAAGATTGACAACAAATGTATCCAAACAGGGCCATGGGTTGAAATGTGCCTATAACGGCACTTTGTAGAGTAGTCGTTTCTTGGTAGGGATGGTTGGTATGAGCATGTACAATGGTTGAAAAGGTAGTCTTATCTTAAGTCTGCCACGTATGCAAGTCGTTTCTTGCATTATTAGGGGTTTCTTGTAAGGAACAATGTACGTACTACTAGCGACAAAAGGCGATTCTAGGTTGCGTTGTACTCCAACGAGTACTACTAGTGGTCGCGGGAGTGTATACCTCGTTTTGTGGGTTCGATCTCGGCCAAACGCACGGCGGCCTTTTTTTTTTAAATAGTACTACTACACGTCGCTGCGAGCCAATATTTTACACGGGTAGTTTGAGTTTTGAAGTCAAACGGACGTGCGGCCCCACAATCTGGGTGCATTGGATAGCCTATCCACGTGAACGGGTTTTCCTTCTCAGCATCCCGTGGCTCGTGTGCTCGCCCTAGCCGCACCTTTCTTGCAACTTCCTCATCAGCTAGTAGCATGTTTAAACTAGCGCCTCCCAATTAAGCCCGAGGAGCCGGAAAAGCCTGGCGGGGCATTGGGAACTGGGCAATATGGCTCTGTACGTAAAGTGCTCTACTACTACTCAGTAGCTTGTGGCATTGCACGCATGGACTTCACTCCATTATAGGCTCTACTATGAAAGAAATTCCTCTTGATGTGTTTTTTTTTAAACGGAGGCAAAAGCTTTGCTTCATCTCATTCATAAAAAAGGAACTACTAACAAAGTTCAACGAGATCCATTACACCTCCACAAATGGAAGCGAAAAGCCTAGTCTCGCTGTATCAAATAACTCAAATGTTCTGCCCCCGCAGTAACCGTCGCTGATAAACAGGATGCTAGTATGTGCGTGAGAGGAGCGGCTGAGTAGGCCAGCTACGTGGGAGGAGCGGCTGAATAGTGCACCGAGAGTACCCACTAGGCCACTACGCAGGTGTACTTTCCCTGCATTGATAGTATAGCGATGGTTCTAGAGAATAGTAGTACCCTCCACTTCCAACTGTAGCTCCTTGGCCCTGAGATTCAAGAGTTCAAAACTGGTGCACTATACTAGACTAGACTAGAAGTATAGTACATCGCACTACTAGTTGAGAAAAAGTAGTACTAGCTAGTACTGCTACAGTACGAGTACGTACTCCTCTGTCACATAATGTAAGACATTTTTTGACACTAGTTGGCGTGTACAAAAAATGGCAAAAACGTACGCAAAATTTCTTAATCCACGCCAAAAACTACTACCTGGTGCCAAAAATTTCTTACTAGTGCTATTATTTACAGTATAATGCAATCCCATAACGTTCCATAATGCTAGTACTAGTAGTAAATAATAGCCTCACCCCTTCACTGAGGAACGATCTATAGTTGGAAGGGATGAGGCCCTACGGTTACTACGCTCTTATCTCCTCCTCGCCAGTTCCCCTCGCCCCGAAGAGAAGGCAGTTCATCGCTGCTCCCATGGATTCGCCAGGCGGTTCTCCTCCTCGTCGGGGCTTGGAGACCTTGGATGATGATACTCTGGGAGAAATCTCAAGCCGCTCCGACGTCCTCACCGCCGCAAGACTCGGTGCTTCATGCACCAACTTTTTCAAGACGCTGCTTAAACAGGCTTGGCAAAAGGCCATGCTTGTTGGTCTTCCATGCGTCCTCAAGGAGAAGGTTCTTCAATGGGACAATCCTTTGAATAGTCCACTGCTCCCTGGCCATGGTTGCACGTTGACTCCGCTTGAGTTGCCGGCGTTGAGAGGTAGTCGGATTTTGTCCGATGAGCAGGTCAGTAGTGGAGTTTGATCATGTAGTACTTAGTTATTCCATTTCAATCCCGTAATTTCTCCGCTGTCCACCGTCTTATATATATAGGTCTGGGTCGGTGCCAACGAAGGTTGGCTTGCATACCTCCGGCCGGATACCACCATCATTTTGCACAACATCCACAACAGTGCGGCCGTTCCGGTAGACCCGTTCTCCACCATTGGGATCGGCCTTCCGGACTGGCTGGGCTTGAATACGTATGATGATGCCTACATGAGATTGAAGAAGATAGCAATTGTGGACCCACCGACAAAGCGACGTGGCTACAACGATTCCTATCTCATCGCGGTGTTCGACATAAGGATTGCCATCAATGCAAGAGGCAGTAACGGCAGAGGCTAGCGCATGTTGGCGGCGATAGATTTGTACCCCTACACGTTCGAAGACGCCGTGCGCCATCTAGGCCGCATCTTCGCGGTGACAGGCCAGGGGACTTGTTTCATCTGGTTGCCATCCTATGGTACGGGAGATTACAAACGGAATGCACAAATCATCATTTGCATCCCTAACGGTACTCCATTATTTTGTAGGGACCAGTCATCCCCCGATCAAAATAAGATCGCCGATCCTGGATGTGCATTTGCATCTGCGATTCGGTCTAACCTGGAACCTTGTAGCTGACTTTGGCATATTGGGATCAACTATCTTAGCAGTCGTTACCCATGGTACCACTGATATGCAACATGGTCACACAATCTATCACGATCGAACCGTCACCATCTACCCAGGTATTCCATTTTTAACCCTCTCGCCTTCTATTTCATTGTTGTACTAGTACTATACTTAGTAGTACTAGTAGGAGTACTTTTTACCTTGGAGGACCCGTATAGCTAGCTAGGCCCTTCAAGACTTGAACCCACTAGCTGCCACCATTTTTGTTTTTCCATGTCTTACTATCTCATCCATGTAGCCAAGAGTGGTTATATATAATAAGCCGGTTATTTTACTTCCTCTATACCGGAGTAGTACTATTTGTTGCACAGTATTACTGAGCGCCATATTTGACCACAGCATTATTATGCATGGACCTTGACTGTGTATGTCACCATGTGTCTAGATCTGAGATGCCACGTGTACCAGATGAAAGGCGCCGAGTTCGACCCCCGTGATGCTACGTGGGTGCCGAGGAACACTCTTGGAGAGTACTCGCTTTTCATCAGGGGCAGCTACCCCATTGTGAAGCGGATGCCACATTCCGTGCATGACAGGGAAGGCCTGCCGTTCATGAAGCATGGTTGTGTCTTCAGTGTGCACCATCGGATGAACGACATGCTGGGACATGCTATCCCTGATTTATGCCGCTGCAGCTTGGATGAGTCTCCATCGTGTGGAACCGGACTAGAAAGCTGCGACAATGATTCCCGTTGCCCACCGCTATGGATCGTGCCATCCATGAAGAACACCTGGGACTGGAACCTAGAGGAGGACATGTAGCCCATCTATATTGTGTAAGTGGAGTACGGTAATTGTGAACTGTAGCGCTGTGAATATATGTAGACTAGTCGTGCACAAATTTATCACATGAATTGGAGATGAACTTGTGTGGCATACTGACATTTGTCCATTAGAATTTATTACTAGTAAATGTGTTATGTGTACGTGCAACTTGTGTGGTTGTTGCACGGACTCCAACACGCTCTTTGAGAAAAAAAGGTGGCACATCTTTGGATATACGTGACGTGGCGGCATCATGCAGTAGCATCGTTCGCTATAGTTGTAGTACACTCCTACTAGGACGACAACTCCTATAAAACCTTGCGCTTGGCTCTTTGCCTCTTCGGGAGGTTCAACAGTTCGTACTCGTGTGAACCTTGAACTTGGCTGTTCGCCTCTTCGGAAGGTCCAACAATGATGATACTACAGTACAATATGCTTCTGGGAATCTGACACCAATTGAACTGCTGCACGTCCACCGCGAGGGCGAGGGCGAGGGCGAGGGAGAGGGAGAGGGAGAGCACGCTGTAGTCAAAACCCTCTCCTCGTCCTGCGAACCACCGCACGCGTGGGCGAGGGAGAGGCGTAGTAAGCAAGCTTCTCCTCGTTCGACGAGTTGATGGGACACATCAAAGCAGTACTGAGTACTCAAGCAGTACTAGTACTAGTAGTCCATACTGCGTCCTTTCCGATTAATATGACTTAATTTTGAAACGAGAAAAATACACTGGTGGTTAATGTATGTAACAATACGCTCTTTACGGTCACTATATATAGTTTTGTGGTGATTATACGATCACTAGCTCACGTAGAGCACCGTATTGCACCCTACTGACCGGCCACATAGTCGACGTGGCACTTTGTTGACAGGTTAAATTGTCACCTGGTTTCTAGGTCCCACCTGTCAGTTGGTAGAGAAAAGAAATCAGTTAAACAAAACTTTACGTACGCGCGACACGAGTCCAACCCTTGCGCGCGAACCGCCCTGGCTGTGTATGTGAGTGCATGCATGTGTACTCCCTCGGTCTTCCAAAAAAGAGTGTACATCGGCTATAAAACAAAGAGTGTAGTACATGATGTACATCTACACTTCCACCTTTAATCTAAATCGATATTGATTGACTAATGCACCAACTTGTGTTGTAGGTATAGGCTACATGGCTATCCTTAATTACAGCATGCAACGGCCTTCATTTAATCTTCTTCTCTCTATGGTCGCATGCACACATAAGTGTGCTACTTTTGGGCGTTAATTATGCCCTAGTCAATGTGTAAATCTCTAAATGTACAGTCTTTCACTGACGTAAGGAGTAGGTTGAGCACTTGGGCGTGAGCGTGTGTGTTGCGTCGTGTGCTGTATGCCACATGGGTGCGTGAGTGTTGTGTGTGTCCATGTGTACGTGTGAGTGTTGCATGTTGCATGCATGCATGCATGCATGGGGCTTACTCCCTCCCATTGACATGTTCATATTTCAAGCTTCCTCTGTTCCCTCCATATGGTGATACTCCCTCTATTCCCAAATACGGAGTAAAAGCCTCCCGCTGTTCCCAAATACGGAGTATTCGCCTTTCTACAGATTTCAACAAGTGACTAGGTACGGAGCAAAATGAGTGAAGTGAGCGTAGAGGCATAGGGATACTGTAGAAAGGAAGTCCTTGCGATCCATTATTCCCCATCTCGGTCAGAGAGAACTATTCAACTAGTCTTCGCAGTGAAGTGACAATACACGCTGCAGCAGATGTGACACGTAATTAATAAGCTGAACCAGTGTGTTGGTGTTACTAAATCAGCCTGACCCAGTACTACCATCATGTTTGCCAGTAGAGCACGCTTCCGCAAATACGCCTATGCACCTCTGTCCTCCATTAACTAACATATGAGCCCTCTTGTGGTAGACCCACATGTCATCGGTGTAACTATTTACACTCCGAAGGATGGTATATATCCTGGTAGTAGTACTAGTAGAATTGAGATTTAATGCACTTTCTTCCCCGTCTTCCACTCTTCTTCCTCCTCTCTTCGGCCGCACACCATTTACCCCCACTCACTGCTCACCTGCCTGCGCCATCTTCCTTGGTAGCTCGCGCCTACCATATCCCGCGCTCACTGCTCGGCCACACGAGGATAAGCTTCTTTGCTCGCCCGCCCGGATCCACTTCCCCGCTGGCTCGCAGGCACCGAAAACCCCAATGGCAGAACCGACTAACACACAGAGTCGCGATTGGAATTCCCTTCTCGATGTTCTCTTGGAGCAGATCTATAATCGTATGGACCTACTCAACACCGTCCGTCTGGCCGCATGCTCGGTGTCTTTGTACCGTCTACTCGTCTGCAACCGGCCGGCTCTTTTCAAGACACCCTGCTTGCTGATGCCCGATCCTCGCAGGTGGCCCAGACACCGACTTGACGATCCTACGGAGGTTGTCGTGGTGCCCCTCGACATGCTACCACTACCTGTCCACCTGTCCATCATGCGCGACCACTACTGGGAGGGCATGAAGGCCAACTGGATCGTCCTCATCCACCAATCCGGAGTCTCGTGGATATCTACACCCAGCGAGAGATCACCCTTCCATCGTTGGATACTGATACGTCTCCATCGTATCTATAATTTTTGATTGTTCCATGCTATTATATTACCCCTTTTGTATGTTTATGGGCTTTATTTTACACATTTATATCATTTTTGGGACTAACCTACTAACCGGAGGCCCAGCCCGTATTGCTGTTTTTTTGCCTATTTCAGTATTTCAAAGAAAAGGAATATCAAACAGAGTCCAAACAGAATAAAACCTTCGGGAGCATGATTTTTGGAACGAACGTGATCCGGAGAACTTGGAGTGCAAGTCAAGAAGCAAACGAGGTAGCCAGGAGATAGGAGGGCGCGCCCACCCCTCCTGGGCGCGCCGCTGTCTCCTGGGCCCCACGAGCGGCCACCGACGTACTTCTTCCTCCTATATATACCTACGTACCTTGGAAACATCCAGGGAGCCAACAAAAAACAATTTCCACCGCCGTAACCTTTTGTATCCGCAAGATCCCATCTTGGAGCCTTCGCCGGCGCTCCACCGGAGGAGGAATCGACCATGGAGGGCTTCTACATCAACACCATAGCCCCTCCGATGAGTTGTGAGTAGTTTACCACAGACCTTCGGGTCCATAGTTATTAGCTAGATGGCTTCTTCTCTCTTTTTGGATCTCAATACAATGTTCTCCCCCTCTCTTGTGGAGATCTATTCGATGTAAACTCTTTTTGCGGTGTGTTTGTCAAGATCCGATGAATTGTGGGTTTACACTACAATAAAAATACACTTCTGTGATCATACGTGTTTGTCACAGTAGGTCGCGTTTTTTGTCATGCATGTACATCCATGACAAATTTATGACAGAATCAAGTTAGTCATACTTGTGCTGTCGTAGAAGTGTTCCATGACATTACCAAAATTATCATCACGGAAGTGTCCACTTCCATGACAATAAATCGCGCGTCATAGAAGTGCTTTCGTCAAGGGTGACCGACACGTGGCATCCACTGTAACAGAACGCCGTTAAGCTATCGGGTCGGATTTTGTATCCGATAACCCGTTAACAGCCCCGACCAATGGGAAATTTCCACGTGTAAAATTCTGATTGGCCGAAGGGAACACCTGCCAGCTCGTCAGTGGGCCAGATGTCGCCCGTCCATTGGAGGAGACATGCCTATGATACGTCGACACGTGGCTGGGCCCAATAGAGGCCCATATAGGTTAAACAGGCCAGCCCAGTCAAAGGCCCGTAGAACTTAATCAGGTACTAGTGGGCCAGCCCAATAATGGCCTACTTAATAAAGGCCCATTTACGGCCCGAAGCCAGATCTGGCCCGTTAATTGTTCGCACAATATTTGGGCCCATTTACGGCCGGAAGCCAGATCTAGCCCGTTAATTGTTCGCCCAATATTTGGGCCCATTTGCGGCTCGAAGCCAGATCTGGCCCGTTAATTGTTCGCCGAATATTTGGGCCCAACTATAGCCCAGTGACTTTCGGCCTGTTAGAGGCCTAATGTAGACATGGGCCCATTTCAGCCCGGTGTGACTTTCGGCCTGGGAACAGCCCATGCTGCCCATGGGCCATATATGGTCCTACGGGACATCGGGCCCACTAACGGCCCGTGCTAAAGGTGGCAACAGTTAAGCCCAACGTGACTTTGGGCCTGTTAAAGGCCTGTCGCATAATTCGGCCCGTTGATGCCTATACTAAGCTTTCAGCCTCTTAAAGGCCCATGATATCAGTGGGACAACTAAGGCCCGAGATATGTTTCGGCCTGGTAACAGCCCGTGAGCTAACTGGGCCCAAAACGGCCCGGTCTACATTTCGTCCTGCTGAAGGCCCATCGGCGACTAGTGAAAATTGAGGCCCAACATGCATTTTGGCCTGCTAAAGGCTCGTGGTTTCATCTCGGCCGTAATAGGCCAGTACAATATTCAGCCTGTTAATGGCCCAACGCTACCTGGGCCAAACTAAGCGCTGGGTCGACAAAAGGCCCAACTAAAATATAGGCCGGTGTAAGTTTGGGCCTGGCGCAATGTGTGAAGGCCCCAATCATTCGGGCCCAAGAAAGACGCAGGCCGGCCCAATGTGGCCCGCTAAAAACCTGGCTCGTTAGAGTCGAATGTTTCGGCCTGGTCGACTACATCTGATTTTTTTTTCAGATAGCGAATGATGGCAGTAACTAGTAGGAATTAAGAACAAACCTACTCTATACAATAAAGAAATTACGGCATAGTAACTTAGAATAAACCTACACTATACAATAAAGGATTTAAGGTATATTACATCCACTGGGCATCGAAGTATGCCACCAGTGATCATAAAGCGCAACGAAGAAGCAGATTACAAAAACTGGGCACCATTGCAGCGTAACAAAATAATACTGAACCGAGACCACTTCCAAGATAGTTCAAGAAAGGTTAGCCTTGCGGGGGAACTGCTACGCAAGCTACTGAGCAAGGCTCTAAGACCGGCCCAGCATGTCAGTCATAGCTTCCAGGTGTAGCTGTTTAGCGATTAGGTTCTCATTTGTGTTCTCCGCAATCTTTCTTAGAGATAGGACTTCAGGTCCAAGTTGAGTTGCAGAATGCCTTTCTGCTAGAACTTGGGAGCTTGTCGAATTGATTCAGACAACGAATTCTGTGAGCTTGTCTGACTGTTAGTCTCAAGTAACTTGAACACTATATCAAGACAAGACTTTGGGGTTGTCTCGCTATCTTCAAGATGTTTTGCCTTCTTTGCTGCAATATATGTTGGGTTTGTCTCACAGCCTTCAGCAGACTTGTGCATGCCATCAGACATATCACCCTGAAACAAAGCAGAGAGATGACAGGTTTTGCACGTGTATAAACAAAGATGATAATTGTTCTATCAATTCTATCCAATTTCAAATTAGAAAATAAAGAGTAAGTTCAAAATATCAATAGCATAATTTGGCATTGTTCATAATGCGGGGAGCTTCACCACACTACTGGATTACCATGTCAACATAACAAGCATAGATGAAGGGCAAAGAAAATCATTGTATCTATTTTGGATAATGTGCATGGCATGTTGTTCATATCATCAGCCACATCAGTACGATAAAATAGGAGATGACAAGGTGCAAATGTGGGCTGCTTCACCACACACTAGATTATAGATCCAGAAAACCAAGCATACATATAGGGAGTATTAAGTAATGTGCATGGTATGAATAAGGAGTTTGGTTTTACAAGTAAAACTTAGAACTTACGGTTCTTACGAACATGCATTTTGGTAGAAACAGCAAACTAAACAGCAGTAAACGATACGGAGTATGAGCAAATTAAATAGCAGTTGAGGATAAAGGCTTTAGAAGGACTGACTTACATTAACAGTTAACACCGGCTTTATAATGCCCTTCTCCATGTCAATGGAAGGATAACTCAAGAATTTCAGCACATAATCTTCTTCATAAGCATTGCCTGTACTCTACATTTTGTAGAGAGTAATTATAGATATCATAATGCTGGAAGGGGTAGAGGATAATGAAGATAAGATGCAGATTGATGCTACATAATCAACTACCAATCCCTGCAAGTACAAGTGTTACAGGATAAAATGTACTGACAAGACCAATGAGCTACACTTCTGCACTGGCATTGTCTGTGTATTATACTTGTTGGTAAGATTAAATATAGATCTGATCTTTTTTAGTAAATGGTGGGCGAGGGAGATAAGATGCAGAATGCTAAAAAATGAACCAATCCCTCTTCCCATAATACAAGAGTGTTTTGAACACTGGTGTACTGTACAAAACATTCTTATATTATGGGACGGAGGGAGTAGCTGTTAATGTAAGGTCAGTGATAGACCACGTTTTGTCCTTACAAGAGGACTGCAGAGCTAAACCTCTTCAAAAGCATTGGGTTGATTCTAAATTTGTGTAAGAGTCCATACGGATCTTATAATGTCCACCAAATGGACGATTACGTGGCTAACATGTGCAGTGATGCTACATAATCAAATAGCTATGAAAGTAAGTATGGTCATACAGGGCAAGAGGTACTCACAAGAGCAATCCAGTGTGTAGTATAGGTTCGAGATTCTGTGGTCCCTTGAGAACGAATGTTCTTCTGCTAACAGTTTTCGTACAAGTGAGACATTAAGGCAAATGTGGAAATGTAGTTCAAATTGTGATGTGATATCATAGAGAGTACCTTACACTGCAGCTGAGACCAATGTGTAACAAGATTATTCCTGTCAGCGTTGGATAAATGTAGCACCGGAGACTTTACAGAAATTTCGTTCAGAGGCTTGCCATCGAAGTGCGCTTGCCTCAGGTAGGAACGATACTTCATCAACGAGTGCTTGAAAAGTGCAACCAACTCTTGCTCGTCATCACAATCCAGTTTGCTCCTCGCCTATTTAAAAGAATGAAATCTTATGTCTTATGTCAGCAGAAACATATGCAGTAATGACCATGAATAACATTAGTACATTACTTACACGTAAGTTGCGGAGGAAGACTAGAAATTGTTCTGTGTCTGCGGTATTATCTTTCCATCAAGGAAAGATGCGCACAAAGTTCCTGACAACAACATAAGCTTCGTCTTCTAAACTGGGAAGAAATGGAACAGGGGTCCTATTTGCTGCAATTGGGGCTCTCTCTGGTTTGAAAAGGGATTTGGCAACTGGATTTGGTGTACTCTTTGCTGGAATGGGGGTTTTGTGTTGTACAGCTGGTGCTATGTCAACTGGCATAATCATACTGTTTGCTGCACTTGGGGTGTGCTGAGTTGGGGCATCAGAAATGACCAGTGTAGTAGGGCTAGAGTCTTCTAGAGTTGGGGTATTTTGTGGGTCAGGTGATATTGCAACTACACATAATGGGCTATTTGATTTATCAGGTGCCACTACCTTTTCCAAATACTTTGCTTGTGCTCCTCCACGATCAGCAATCGCCCTCTTCCTTTTGAACGTCTGATACACAAGAACAGCATTTGAATGGATAAATATGGTATGATGACAGATGGAATATGTACTGAAAATGGATAGGCAGGGCGTATTCACATACACGATGTGTAAACTAAGCTAATGGTAGTTCAACAAAGTAGAAGTAATGCAAAGCATCAGTTGCAAGATATGTGCGAGCAATGTAACCTTGGAAAGTTAGAGCAAGTACCTTGATGGGTGAATAGAATAGGGCATCTTCCTCTGACTCCTCCACTAGGGAGCTACATTGACTTAGGTGTCCCTCTAGCTCAGAATCACTGTTAGGATCATATTCTAAGCATGAATCTGTAGGTGGAGAGCGTTTGCATTGCATTGCATCCAGACTTTATTTCAGTCCCTTAATGCCAAGTTTGACAGCCATGGCATTGTTCTGCTTTATTCTTTTCATGCGCGCAAGCTCATAATCATTATGATGCTATTCAGAATATGAGATTCATGAAAACATAAAAAGTAGTCCGATTATCTATGGAATGCATTGCGGATTCAACTCAGAGAGGGTCTCCCTATAAACCCCTGCATATGCAAAGTTCACCTCCCCAACAGTGCTGACCAGACCACACACAGAAATACAAACCCCTTATGTCTCTATAATAGGCAGGCACACATTTTAAAACTGAAGTAGGAACATTAGAATCATATGAAATTCGTATTTGAACAAATAAACTAAGCAATTATGAGTGGCGTAATGTTTAGCTTCAAGGGTGGAGTGTTGGTAGTGCGACACAAAGCAAGTAGGCAGATTGTATTCCATGTAAAAGATTGAAACCTATGTAAAAGCTGGAAATGATACTTTCTTTCTATACAATGCAGTGTTCGTTACCCACACATGATGGAAGAGATCACATAGATAAATACTATTCACTCATGTCTATGGTTCCAGTATTTAGAAACAGGGTGGTCCACCCTAAAAGAATATTGACAACAAATATGACAAGGCAAGCATAGATCGATGTAGTGAATCAATCATTTACTTGTGAGCTTATTAGGACAAGTATGCAAAATTGTAACTGCAGTAAGAGATCGTCCAAAATCTGAATGAAGAAGTTTGTCTAGCACTTATTGTTTGCAACTAATCGACGTGAATAATTGGATATTATATCGAATGAGTAAGAAAGACAAGTAAAATTGTCAACAAACCTGGCTTGCAGTAGTAATCTGGGTCAATGTCACTACGACCAACAATCCAAAATGACTAGTTTCTATTCCGAGGGCCGGAATTTTGAAAACCCTGTGAACTTTAGAGGCACTAAAGATTACCGAAATACATCTGAACCATTAAGTATAGGTAGCACTGAGCACACAACAAACCCTAATGACAGTCCTGCCTAATGAGTAATGAATCAATTAGAAAATGGGTGATGAGGAGTGGCTGCTGAGTGTTGAGGACGTATCTCAGGATAAATCGGGTTGGCTTGGTGGGTGCTGCACGCCTGAGTCCTGAACGGATTGGGAAGGTAGGCACGGTGTCGCGCCCGGGCAGCGGTGACGCTGTTGGGCGAGCGGCCCCTGGCCTCCTGTTAGTCCGGCGTCTCCTCCTAGAGTCATGCCGTCCGGGGACGGCAAGTCGCTGGCGAGGCAGGCGGCTGGGGGACGAGTAGAGATCGGAAGCGCGCAGCAGAACAAAGGGGAATCGGGGCCTGGGACGACCCAAAATCCCAGGGTGGGCCGGCCCACCGTGGGCACCCTGTAGAGATACACACCCGAGCAGCGAACATGCATTTTCGAAACTAATTTAGGAACATTTAGCTGACCAATTAAACAACTCTGTTTTAATAATATCAAATTCGTATTTGAACAACTAAGCTTGTTTAGCTTGATGGGTGGAGCAGTGTTATTACGACACGAAGCATGTATTCTGATCGTATAGTGATTAGAAAAGGGGGAAACTCTAAGCATATTTTTTAGCAAAAGAGGGTTTCCCCTCTGATTTCTATTAAAGAAACCACCACGGAACCAACATGATCAATTAAACCCTAAGCATGATAAACCGTATTATGGTTGTGCCATGGTAGATTTGAAGCTGCAAACCGGAGAAATGATTTTTAGCATCCATTGTTTGCTTCGAACTAAGAACTAAATTCTAAGAGCTGAAAAGAAAGTAGAGTAACCAAGTTAAGATCTATTTTCTGGTTAAGATCAAAAAGTTAAGGAGATATGAAGTACCACCTCTCTTGCGGCGCCGTGTAGGCATCGGGTTTGCGATGTCTGTCGATGGCGTTGAAGCAGATCTGCGACGGTAGACGGGTGCATCGGGGGATAAGTCTCGTTGTGGTGGAAGAGAAGGTCGTGTGAGCGGCCCCGGCAAAGAGGACGACGACGCCGATGCAGCGAGAGGACGCGATGCAAGGCTATTGGTCCGTCATCGTGGATGAGAAACGTCCATCTCTAGCAATGGATGACGCGGTCTTGGTAGGCGCTCCGGCATGCTGGAGGACGATGGCGATGGATGTGGTGGAGGACGGCGGCGATGGATGGGGTGGCGGACGGAGGCTGGTGTGGGGATGGGGTGTTCTAGCGCGGACGGTGTATGAATGGGAAAATGGAGGGAGAGGTACGGGGAACCATGTTTTTGGGACGCGCCTGTCTGAAATATGGGAAAGTTACGAACTTAGCCCCCGTTTAAAATTTGGATGTCTCGTCGGTTGGGGATAGGATGGTAATCTTGCATCTCGCCAATATTTGCCCAGAGCGATTTTGGGCGAGGAGAGGGTGGTTGGCGCCCATGGTTGGTGCCCACGGTGTATGAACGGGGCTGACAGGTAGGGCAGTTGTGTCACGTCTGAGTGAAGTTACAAACCTGTCCCTATTGAAAATATTTGCCTACATCGATTTCGGCCGAGTCGAGTTTGTTTTGCCGCCCACCGTGTATGAATGGGGAATGGAGGGAAAAACAAAGGTCTTTCGGACGTGGTTTGCCGCCCATGTTTGACGCCCACCATGTCGGAATGGGCTCAGAGGCGGTCGTGTCACGTCTAATTGAAGTTACTAACCTACCCCTATTTAGAGCAGTGGAAATCGGGCCGATGGATTGTCCGTGTAATGGGTAGACAGTAATTTCCATCTCCCAAACACTTGGCTTCGGGCAGCCGACGTGGGAGTGGACATTTTGCTGCTTCTTTCGAATTTTGGGACAATAAGCATCCACGTTTACCCTGGCAACTAAATTCGAATCCATTTTGTATTCCTATATGAATCTTTATAAATCATTCTATGTGTTTTTATATATCTTCAAAAGGACGATAAAGATGTATTCCACTGTCATATATGAATATGGTTTACAAATGCCGATACTTAAACTCAGAAACTAGAATCCAGTTTAAGGTGAATTCGAATATTTGGAACACTTCATGTCCAACTCAAATGTCACATGCAGCATAAAGTGTACTCCCATTTAGATATGTACACAAGCGATGTATCAAGATTCAAATACCGAGTCAATCAACCAAGAATGTACAGAACTAACAGACATATAAACACTTATAGAGTATATGGATCAATAATATCAACTAACATACATAAGACAGGCCGCTGTACTTTTTTTTGGCTACAACAGCATCCTTTTCTTAGCCAGCATCTTGGCCCTTTCCGATGCGTGCCACTTATGGTCCATCTATACTACTATTATTGTTGAATGCACATTCAGCCCGATTGGCATATTTGTAGGTCTGGCACAGCAATCCAAATGAAATGTCTCCGAGTCTTATTAATTAATACAGACTTGTGCTCAAATAAAATTACAAACCAAAAAACAAAAAAACAATTATTACATGATCTCTAAAACAAATGGTTTGATTGATTACATGAACAGACAACACAAAGGTTATTCAACTATGGAAAGAACATTTCACCTATGATTTACCAAGTAGGAATTTAATTTCCTTTTTTCCTTCAGGACCTTAACAATCTGGTCAGTCTCGGCTTGCTTAGTTTTGAAATCCACCAAATATTTAATGGTTGTCTTGAGTACTGCTTGTGATTGTGCTGTTTGCTTCCTCAGCATGTCAACTTCATCTCTAAGTGCAGAAGCAGAATCTCTTTCTACCACTAGTTTAACCTCTAGAGCATCAGCAGTTGGCAATTCATAATGCACGATTAGGCCGGTGCCACTACTGTGGTATGATGCAACGTCCATGGGGACCTCGCTCTTTGATCTTGGGCTAACCTGTTTTGCCATTAAAGTTCCGATTGGATTCTGAAAAGTTGAAGTTAGCAAAACATCTCAACTGGGAGTTATAACAGCAAACTAGTTAAACAAACAAGGAATTAAAGAGTTTCAATTGGATGCTGAAAAGTAGTTATTAACATCATTGTAACCCGTTGTTGCAGCAGCAAAGCAGTTAAACAAACAAGTAGATATTTCAGTTAAGGCAAACAGGTAATTCTTAACAGTAAGTATCAAACACATAGATAGGTGCAGTCTACAATATGATTAACAGGCTATGCCATTATGTAATCAGTAGCAAACTAAATTAAGCCAAGCAACGTAATTGAACAATTTTGCAATAAGTGGCTAACTAAAATTCCGAGAAGCAGGTAACTGAACATACGCTAGTTCTCTGTACAGGCACACTACAACTTGTTTTTTGCTTACAAGGTTGTACGAAGGAGTCCATGGCATCAATTTCTTGGATATGCAGTCCCAGTACTTCTTTCTTCCCACACTCCATGGGTAAGTCGAATGGTTAATCTCGTAAGTTGGTGCGTCCTTGATATGTTATATGAGGACGTGTAGTCAGACTAGTTGTAGCCAAACACATCACACTAGCTTTTACTGTATATTTCATGCGATTACTTTTGGCATATCCAGATCTAAGCAATCTACAACAGGATGAAAAGACTGGCATCCTTCACATTATTGGCGAACTCAGTTCATAGAAACAAGCAATTCAACCATTCTGTGGGTAAATCAAAAGCGCCACTGGAATATTTTTCACTATCCAATCATACACGCAAAAAGGGGCGACGCCACCATAGGGGCTGGTATGGGCAGCTGCCTCAGGTGGCTGGAAAGTGTGCACCTAGTTTGAGTCATCCAGGTTGGCCCACACTAGTTTTGTTCGTCCCAACGCACGAGCAGGCAATGTAAAAAATGAAGAAAAATGTTTCAATTTGGATGGGCCAACAACATAAGTGCAAGGCAGGCCCTATAGCAGGCTCGCGGCCCAAACGAGCGCCTCCCATATCGATCGACAGCAGGAAAAATCCCAATTCATTCGCTCAAGCCCCCAGTCTGGTTCGCTCCTAACCCAGCCGCCGCTGGACAGACCGACACAGCACTTCCTCGCGCCCTCGTTGGAGGGCGGTCGCCGGGCTTCAAGAGAACGGAAGGACAAGAAGATGAAGATCCAACCCTGGGTGTAGCCAGCATGGGAGGCAGCGGCGGCAACATGGGCATGGCATCGAGCTTGCGCAAACGGACAGTCGCAGCTTGCAAGAGTAGCATGCGCAAGAAGCAGGTACATCACATCCCTGATTGTATCTAATTCAACTCTTCAATTTCTGGCCAATAGTTAAACCTGATGGTGTTGTAAAACTGCTTGTTTATACAACTGCTTGTTTCTAGGGAATCTACGAGAAAATGAAACCAATTTCTACTTATATTATAACTCCCCCAATCAATACTGAACTGACTGAATCTGATGTATCTAATCAAGTTTTCGGTGCAAACATACACGAATGGATCATTAGCTGGTTTTCAAAGTGCATGTAGCTTCACATTTCTCAAGTTATGTTGATTTCCGGAGTGCAAGTGCCTTCGTATTTTTTAAGTTAAATGTTCGCCCCTGGTAACTTGAATTCATGGATCAGCCACTGCACACAAATCATACACGAATGCCAATATGAATTAAATGAAATGCAGGGACTTACGCTAGCTCGTTGTACAGGCTCACTTCAGCTTTCCTTGCGCTTGGGATATTCCATGTACAAGTCCATGTTACCACTTGCTTGGATGTGCAGGCCTTGTGCTCCTTGCATCCCCCTCTGCGTTTTTGACACGACGAATGGTTGATCAAATAAGAGGAATCGACCTTGATGTTGTACCTGAGGACAGATACTTACAAGGTTATACGGGTGTGTAGGATGTGTACCAGATCCCGTAGCGCAGTCATGCTTCGCTAAAAATGGATTTGCTTGTTTCAGATGATATCTCCAGAAGAAATAAGAGTTAAAGTCAGAGTTGCATAGGCGTGTAAGCTAAGAGAGCAGTGAAAGGATATCCAAACATCGGCAACAGTGCACAAGGGAGTGATGTGTGGATACCTAGTTCGGGCCGGCGTTTGGGCATGCTCGCCTAGCTAGAATGCGGGTCACTTCAGAGCCATTGAGGGTGATGCCCTGGCGTTGGCTGGCCGCGCACGGATGCAGATCTTGAGTGGCAGCGGAGCGCTATGATGCGGTGGACGAGACCGTCGATGAAGCCCCACCGGCCTCGGGGGGCGGAGGTGCGACGATGTGCTTGATGAAGTAGCCCCGGTGAGCTGGGAGACGGCGTCGGTGAAGCGCACCTGATGCAGTGGAACTCGGTGTTTGTGAGGCAGGTCGGTTGCGGCGGCCGACGTTGTCGGTGGACCACCCGGTGCGGTGGATGAGGGCGTAGATGAGGTTGCTCCGGTGCGGTGGTGAAGCGCGACCGCCGTCTTCGTCGTTGTCGTCCGGCACAAAGGTGGGGAACGGTGGGGGAAGAGACGAGACGAGGGGCGATTCGAGGGATGGCAGCGAATTAGGGATTTGAGAAATTTGGGCGCAGAAGGGGACGGTGGAGAAGAGAGATTTTTCAGGGCTGGAATTGGGGCCGCCAGATATTTCAATCCGAAACGTGGAAGCGTGAACTCATATTGTCGTCGTCCTTTTTTTGGGGGGGAGGGGGGCGGGTGGCTGGATGCTACGCGTCCGTCCGACACACGCGACCACCCCGACAAGACTATGCTTTGGTGCCTTAAGGCACCTGCCTTTGTGTCCATGACATGTGGGCCCAACAGGTGGCTGGCCCACATGTTAGTCACCCAAGGGCAGTTGCCTTTAAGGCACCGAAGCAGCGTCCACCCCGACACGACCCTGGTCTACCTGGTGCGCCTACATTTGAGAATGCAAATGAATCTTATTTCATTTGCAAACGAATCTATATGTATTACCATGCCCGTGTTTTCCTTGCAATAATTAGTCATTCGAAACGAGATGCTCCATCCGTTCAATTTTGTAAGTCGTTTCAGACAACTTAAAATGAACAGTTTTGCACATTATCTGAAATGTCTTCAAGGTCTTATACAAGTGAACAGAGGGAGTACTATAAATTAATTAATGAGGAGTTATTTGAAAAAAATCGAAACGGTACCCACGCTAACGTGGATTAGAGTGTGTCACATAATTAGTTATTTGAATTAGAGTGTGTGTCATGTAGTTAGTTATTTGAATTAGAGTGTGTGTCATGTAGCGATCTCCAATTCTAACGTGGATTTCGCATTTCACTGTATCCACGCTACTTTTTTAATACAAATTCATATGTATATGATGAACACCATGGTAGTGAGAAAACTTTTGGATTGATTCCAACATATGACCTACAAAATAGCACAACAAATTGAGTCAATGTCAACTTTTCGAAACTTAGTATGGCACGAATTCGAAATAATTACCCGTATGCCTGGTCCTCGGTTCAAATCTTACAATGTACACCGAATTGAAACATCGATATTTAGTCTCGTACTATGTACATTCAAATGTTGTTTTTAGCCCCCCCCACACACACAAATGCTACATACTTCCTGTATCGGTCAATCTTCCTCTCCTAACCACCTTAGGAAGCTATCGGTTTCCAACACACGTTCATTCTTTCTCTCCATGTTTCGATCTCTAAGTCTCTCAACTACACAACCCCTTTTTCCACTCCTGTTACCAAATCTATTTACCTCACACACCCGCCATTGCACCCCATGTCGAGCTCTCTCTCTCCCCCCTCTCCCTCTCACCCTCTCGTGCTAAATA
>NC_041387.1:525813518-525831784 GCF_002162155.2 Triticum dicoccoides | reverse complement strand
TTGTATATCTAGGTCACTCCCTCGAGATTGTCTCACTCTTTCTTCCGCACGGCGGGCCACACTCGCTCAATCTCGCTCTCTTTATCTGAGTCTCGTTTAACATCATTTTCTTTCACACACAAATGATATATCTCCCTGTTCGGGCCTCGATCAACACACTCTATACTCTCTGACGCAGATTGTCTATCTAGGTCAGTCCATCCAAGCCGCCGCCACTCTTTCGACCTCATGGTGGGCCATGCTCACTCAATCTCTCTCTCTCTCTCTATCTATCTATCTATCTATCTATCTCTATCTCTCTCTCTCTCTCCATATGTCTCGATTGACCTCGCTCTTTCTCGGACAAAAATAATATATCACCATGTTTGAGCCCAATTCGACCTATTCACATTGTATACTTTCTCACGCACATCGTCTATCTAGGTCACTCTCTCCAACCCATCTCACTCTTTCGATCGCACGGTGACCCTATGTGATCGGTTGACCTTGCTTCCTCCCACGCACAAAATATATCTACACGTCTGTGACTGGATCATCTCTCAAGCTCTATCTTACAGCCCTCACCCTTGCCAAAAGCTCAATCGGACAATATCTCTCTAGAGCATATATATTTGTTCAATGAATGTCGGACCACACTCACTTTGTCTCTATCTATATGTCTCTCGATTGACCTCGCTTTCTCACATCGTATCTTCCACGCGTTGAAGCTACTACCTCCCCATCCCTCGCAAAGCTGAGCTATTTACATTGCGAGGGGCACTCCAACCTTGGATTAATTTGTGTGGGCATTTATTCCGGTCGGTTTAGATTATATTTTCGTAGCATTCGGCCCACAACTACTCCAAACACCGTTGCAACCCACGCAACTCCCCTAGTTGATTTCCCTCTGGCTCGGTCATCGCTCTCTCGCATGTCCTTTCTCGCCTTCAATGTTGCACCATGGTATTATAGAAAAAACTATGTTGTTCTCTTTAATTATTATAAATAAGCTACAAAACTACACACCGATAGTCCACTTGGAATGGAACAAATTTCGACCCACAAATTAAAGTGCTACAAACTACACACCAAGGGGCCCACATGTCATGAAACCAATTTGGACCCATATACAAATAAAAAAAATAAAGGATGAGGATCGAACATGCGACCGGGCCTTCAAGCCGCACATCAATAGGCAACATATACATAGAATAGCAATGTTTGTTGTACCCCCTTTGTTCACATAATGTTTTTATATTACCACAGCCCAATTAATGGATAACATATAATATTATTTTTTGTACTATTCGCCTTCACTTACTGGTGGGTTCCATGTGTGCTCTCTCTCTCCTCCCCTTCTGCGTTTAGACGCACGGGCAAACAGGAAGAACTCGCGGGCGATGTTGCCATTGACCATATCTGGACGCGTTCACAAGTCACGGCACCAGTTTCACGTACTAGCAGCACTAGTCAGTATGTACGTGCAATGCACGTTAATTTGGAAGTATATTAAGTGCATGCGGATATTAACTACCAGGATATTATTTGCGTGTTGTCATGTGATTAGCACTATTTTTGGCATGAAATTAACTGCAAGCTAAACGTGTTGAGCGCTCGACATTGAAGCAGTCTAGGTCATTGGATGACAAGGAATACATGTGGCTTGATGATGTTTTATATTTAATTTGATACGGCTCTAGCAGAACATTCAATCGATCAAACCATACATTTCGTTCAGTCTGACTCCGACTTTAAATTTTACGATGATCTATATAAAATAAACGGAAATGATAAACATTCGGATTTTAAGCATGGCAATCTGAACATTTTTCATGGCAAATTTAGATTACGCGGCGGGGGCATCTCGCGGTGGGAAGCGGCTCCTCTGTCGTGCTCTGTGTGTCGTCGGGCCACTGACCGACGGCGACGGCGGCGTCTTGCGCCGTTGTTGGCGTACTCTTGGACGTTGGCCTAGATTCAAGGAAGGCCAAAATGTTCTGGACTTCGGAGCGAGTCAACTGGAGGGAGGAGGCGACTGGCATTGGTGCAAGGAAGAGGTCGATGGCGGCCATCCATGCCGCTGAGGGGGGCACTGGCACCTGCGCGAGGACAGGCGCTGTCAACGGCGCGGTGGAGACATTCGTGTGCACGGGCAGGCGCATGCACTGGCAGGTGCACGGGCACCGGCACGGGCGTGCGCATCAGTGCACGCGCAGGTGCATGCGCTGGCAGGTGCACGGGCGCGTGAAAGTTGGCGGGGACCTCGTGGAACTCCGTGGCATCAAGCTCGGCGACAATGTGCGGCTCCTAGCCCATCAACGCCACGGGGATGGGCGCTGGCGCAGTCGGGGCGACGGGAGCCGAAACGGGAGTGGGGACAGGCGCGGCGTCTTCCTGCAAGGCCAGTTCAAGCTCGTCCCAAAGCGCCTTATGTTCTTGAGACTCCGGCTGGGTGTCTTCCTCATGAAACTGGAACACTAAGGGCAGACCATCATGATGCGGCATGGCGTACGTTTAGGTCAGGCTAGTTGGAGGTAGACGACAGGAGAATCGGAGAGGAAGAGAGAGGATTGTAGTGATATTGGGTAGTGCGGGGTTGATTTTAAACTGCGGCGCCGGCGATGTTAAAAGTGGGAGCAGTTGGGATGACGGTGGGCGGCGGAGCCTGGTCAGAGGGCTTGCCTCCCGGTGAGTCTGCACAGCGGTCTGCTCGCATGCCTCCCTGACAGCAGGCGCAGCGGTCTACTCGCACGCCTCCCGTCGACTCACACGCTTGCTGGGACGGCACCTGCCGATGAGAAGCGAGGACTCGTGGCGGCACGTAAACGCCCATGGTTTCAATAGTGAAAGCGTTCGCCTTAACGTGACAGGTCTTTGTTCCAAAATACCTTGGCTCTACATTTGTGCAACTTGTCATAAGCAGCTTGTCTTGAATTGAAGAAAAAACTTACGAAGTAATATTTGTGCCATATCACGTGACCATGCTCAGTTTCAAGAATTTATGCTGACTTTTGGATTTTCTGAAATTTAAGATCCAGGATTCGAAACAATATCATAACCTGCATCATGCAATAAATTATCAAGCCGTACATCTGTCCTGTTGTATTTCTTAAGAAAGGATTTGGTCAAACATTTTGCTTAGTTAGACTTCAGACAAGTTATATATGCAGAGTACTACCTCCTTTCCGGTTTACAATGCTCAACTAAAAAATCGCACCAACCAAGGTAGATGGCGAGTGGTGGAATACTTTTTATAGTTTTGCAAAAGCACCTAATTAATGCTCTTGTTATCCTCAAAAAATTATGTTTATCAATGCATTAATTGCAATGCATGCATGCATAAAGTACATGCATTGGTCAATTTTCTCTTAATACTTGCATGTAATTATTTATTGCACCTTGAAATCTGAACATGTGATGGGGAACAACATAAGACTTATAAAATGGGAAAACTAAAATTCTGAGATAAGCCCTATAAACCGGAAAGGAGGGAGTAAAAGGATAATCCCTTCATACCAGTGCATTGCCTGATATATTAACTCAAGTACTAGGCACGAACAAAATGGGCTCAATTCTGTGCTCATCCTGGTGTAGTAGTAGTAGTAGTACTAGGCAATGCAGTTGACGGGTGACCTTGACGAGCGGCGACCGAGGGAATTGAACCGTGCTAGGCACAGTAGGTAACGTTGTCTAGTTACTAAAGCATCCCTCTGTTGTTCATCGGTAGTCATTATGGACCGGGGACATGAAGGGAATTTCCTAGGGCTGGAATTCTAGCCGCCAGATATTTCGACTTGAAACGCTGAGGCTCGACTGGTTGGGGTTGCCTAATGTGCATACCACGCACGCCACCGAAGGACATGAGCCCGTTTTTTTAGGATCAACACGAGCCAAGGTCTGGCTGGTACGCCGTTGGGTCCTAACATTCGAGAATACGAAAGGAACCTTTTAAATTGCCGAACGAATCTATGTGTATTACAATACCCGTATTTTCCTTACAAATACTAATCTCAACGTGGTAATTGATTTACGATGAGTTGTTGAATTAGAGTGAGTTTGTGATATAGTGATCTCAACGTGGATTTCACATTTCATGGTATCCCTAGTAAGTTTTCCAATGCAAATTCAAATTTAAAATATGAACAATATGGAGGTGAGAAAACTTTGTATGTATCAAGCATATGACTACACACACACACACAGGGAGAGAGAGAGACACACACGCACGGACACAACAACAATCCAATAAGTATAGTGCATCTATTTTTCCAAACCATGCATGTATGACACGAATTCAAAAATACTCCTTCTATTCCTAAATATTAGTCTTTTAGAGAGTTCAACAAGTGACTACATACGGAGCAAAATGAGTGAATCTAGACTCTAAAATATGTCTATATACATCCGTATGTGCCAGTCCATTTGAAGCCTCTAAAAAGACTAATATTTAGGAACAAAGGGAGTAAAATGTAAGACATCCATGGTCCTCAATTCAATATTTAAAATGAGCATGAAACTAAAACATGAATATTAAGTCTAGTACTACAGTACATGCAAATGTTGTGTTTAGGCGGAGCTATGATTGTCGGGGGTCAACCCCTCAACCTTAGATAAAATTGTGGAGCTCTGTTTAGGGTTGTTTATATTATATTTGTCCCCACCCTCCCTACCACCGATTGGTTGTGCACCCCCACCCCTCCTCCCCGGGAGAATATCATGTGCCCCCATACCTTAGATGCTATATGCCGATACGAGTTGCTTGGAGCTTGTAGATCTGAGATATAGCAGCTCACATGATGTGTCTTAATTTTTTTAAAGGAAACCTTGATGAGTTTGATAATTGCACACAATTTGTACAAAAACAACTTAGATGCCCTTTGATCCCATATCCAACGACCTCGAAGCTCGTATCACCGTAGCACCTAAGATGAAGGAGGACATCATATTCTCCTGTATGTAAGAATATCATGTGCTACCACACCTTAGATGCTTTGGCGATACAAGCTCTTCGGAGGCGTTGGATTTGTGACCCAACACCTCCTCGGTGGTTCGAATGGTTTTTTGCAGAAAAGCCCCAAAAGAGTTCGGCCACTGCTTACAAGCACAAAGACTGCTCAGATGCCATTGGATCTCAGATCAAACGACCTCCAAGCTTGTATCACCGTAGCATCCAAGCTGCGATAGCACCTTATGTTTTCTCGCACGGGAGAGTATGAGGTGCTCCCGCACCATAGATTCTATGGTGATACGAGTTCACTGAGATCTAACGGCCCACAGTAGGAGGTTTGAATGTTTTTGCAATATACTGCTAATAGAGTTTGGGAAATGCGCAGAAAGTACAAGTACTACGCATGTGCCATCTGATCACTCATCATACGACCTAGATGCTCATATCACCATAGCGGGTAATTAAGCTATGGGGAGCACCTAATATGAGCACAGGGGAGCCGTTGGATCGAAGATGCAGCGGCACACACGAGGCCTGAATGTTTTATTTGCAAAAAAAACCCTTTGGAGAGTTTGGAAATTGCGCATAATTACAAAGACTACTCCCAAGCCATTGGATCTCACTTCCAATGGTGTAAAAACTCGTATCACCATAGTATCTAAGCTGCGGGGTGGATGTGATATTCTATGCCGCTGTCATTTTTGTTCGTAAACTTGCAAAATATGTGTAACTCCTGCCGTTACTTGTCTAACCGCGCAAAGTGTTTGTTCAAAAAAACCATCCTACACTGAAATATCGGAACAACACACGGGGGTCCCACTTGTCATTAATCAAATTTGGACCTAGAACTAACAAATCTGAAAGACGAGCTTCGAACTGGAAACCTGGACTACAAAGAGTAAGTCGATAGCCTGAAAAAACGAACGGTTGTTGGCTTTGTCCCATAACTTGATTTTATACAGTACTTGTGTTGAGTAGAGTAGAGGGAGTGCCTCGTCAACACGTGCATGACCGTTGTCTCACTTAATGGTGGGTCCCAGGTCTGCGATCTCAATCTCTCTTCTCTCCATCATCTAACCTTTGCACGGGCACACAGGAAGAGCAGCGCTAGCTTGCCGTGGTGTTATTACAACTAAAAAAGCTTGGAAAATAGAAGAATCGCCTAGAACAAGAGACGTTGTGGCTGGTCGAGACGGAGCTAACCGTGCCACGTTTGCATAATGAAGCTGTGTGGCTAGTGGGGTGTTTTCGACCGACTGGCTGGGTCCCGAGGTTGAACCATAGGTACTACGTCTGATACAGTATATTTTTACACGCACATTATTCCTCCGTGCCGAGACGTGGCACACCCTACCATGCGGTTTCGGGGTCCTCTCGGGTGGTGCACGCATATATTCTTCCTGACGTGGGACGCCCTACCGAGCATTTTCTGGGTCCTCCTTGGTCGTAGCGCCGAAGCAAGTAAATGAGTCGTCAAATCACAAAAGACCACCTTTCCTGCCGAGTACATCAGTGAAGCACAGTGGCTAGCTAGTTGGGCTAGTTCGACCGATTAGCTAGGCACCGCCACATTTGTTTTTTCACCCCTTTTTTTATCTACTTGCTGGCAGGTAAATTTAAATATCCACCGCGGCATTGCTCTGGTGTTTGGGTGCGGCAGGATTTTTAATTTTTTGATTGACGGGAGCAGGCGCGGCAGGATTTTTAATTTTTTGATTGACGGGAGCAGGCGCGGCAGCAATTAGTCACGATGACTCCGCCTATAAAAACCCACTGATCCCTGATGTGAGAAGTCGTCGACTGGTGTTTTACCGTGGTGTAAACCAAAACATTCCCCACTCCTTGGCTGGCTCCCTCTGCCTTCTCGTAGATTGCATTGCCTTTCAGCCGTTTCGCCCCCTTTGCTTCCTCTCCCAATTGCTTCTACCTGGTGCCATGGCGGCGCAGCAGATCACGGAGTCCGAGGTGAGGCGCCTGACACAGGAGCTCTATGCCAAGGATGCAGAGCTCAGGGCCAAGAACGTGGAGCTCCGTGAGCTCAAGGAGGAGAGGAGTGCCATGCTCCTCCGTTATGTGCGGGAGTTCACGGAGCTTCAAAAGCGGCAGGCGTCCACCACAAAGATGCTCGAGGCGTCGACGGCATTGCTGCAGAAAGCGGGAGATACGATAGGCCGTCGGGGGAGCTGGCTGGAGCGCGAGCGGGCCGATCGTGACGAGGTCCAGGATCGCCTCGGCCACTTGGTGAACCAAGTTGCCACGCACGTGTTGCGGCTGCGTGATGCCTACTGTCGTGCCAACGCGACAATGCCAGTCGTCGGTCTAAACACGTTCGACCACCCGGTCGACTTCAACGAGCTATGGCTTCCTGACCTGGTCTCCTTCTTCACCTATATCTCCGAGGAGCTAAGTCGTCTCCGCGCCATGGTGGGGGTTGAGCTGGACAAGGAGGGGTTGCGGGCTGCCGTCGCCGTTGCCGGGCGAATCCTTTCAGGGCTCCGTCACCGAAATCCATTCATGCCATTGGACGCCGTCTTTGACGAGCTGGCTCCCGTCGACCGGGTGCGGGCTCTGCGGGTGGTTGCGCCCTGCATGACCAACGTCGTGCGCCTCGAGAAGTAGAGGAACTTCGGTGGTGTTTAGGCGCTGAGGGAGTCCTGGACTAGGGGGTGTCCGGATAGCCGAACTATCATCATCGGCCGGACTCCAAGACTATGAAGATAAAAGATTGAAGACTTCGTCCCGTGTCCGGATGGGACTTTCCTTGGCGTGGAAGGCAAGCTTGGCGATACGGATATGTAGATCTCCTACCATTGTAACCGACTCTGTGTAACCCTAGCCCTCTCCGGTGTCTATATAAACCAGAGGGTTTTAGTCCATAGGACAGAACAACAATCATACCATAGGCTAGCTTCTAGGGTTTAGCCTCCTTGATCTCATGGTAGATCCACTCTTGTACTACCCATATCATCAATATCAATCAAGCAGGAGTAGGGTTTTACCTCCATCGAGAGGGCCCGAACCTGGGTAAAAATATCATGTCCCTTGTCTCCTGTTACCATCCGCCTAGACGCACAGTTCGGGACCCCCTACCCGAGATCCGCCGGTTTTGACACCGACATTGGTGCTTTCATCGAGAGTTCCTCTGTGTCGTCACCAATAGGCTCGATGGCTCCTTCGATCGTCAACAACAATGACGTAGTCCATGGTGAGACTTTTCTCCCCGGACAGATCTTCGTATTCAGCGGCTTTGCACTGCGGGCCAATTCGCTTGGCCATCTGGAGCAGATCGAAAGCTACGCCCCTGGCCGTCAGGTCAGATTTGGAAGTCTGAACTTCACGGCTGACATCCGCGGAGACTTGATCTTCGATGGATTCGAGCCACAGCCGAGCGCGCCGCACTGTAACGATGGGCATGATTTAGCTCTGCTACCGGACAGTGCCCTGGAGGCCGCACATGAGTCCGCTCCGACCCTTAATTTGGAGCCATCTGCGCAGATCGAGGACGGGTGGCTGGACACCGCCTCGGGGGCTGCAACCTCTACGGCGATGGAGCCGAATACTGACCTTCTCCCTTGTGAAACTCGTGACTCCGAGGTTCCGGACTCCTCGCCGGACTCCGAACCTCCCGCGCCCCCTCCAATCGAATCCGATTGGGCGCCGATCATGGAGTTCACCGCTGCGGACATCTTTCAACACTCACCTTTCGGCGACATCCTGAATTCGCTAAAGTATCTCTCGTTATCAAGAGAGCCCTGGCCGAACTACAGTCAGGACGGTTGGGATGTGGACGATGAAGAAATTCAAAGCCCATCCACCACCCACTTAGTAGCCACTGTCGACAATCTAACCGACATGCTAGACTTCGACTCCAAAGACATCGACGGTATGGATGACGATGCCAGAGACGACCAAGAACCAGTGCCTACTGGGCACTGGAAAGCCACCTCGTCATACGACATATACATGGTGGATATCCCAAAGGATGGGAATGGCGAGGGAACAGCGGGGGAAGACCCCTCCAAGAAACAGCCTAAGCGCCGGCGTCAGCAACGCCGCTCTAAATCCCGCCACAGCAAGAATGGAGATTCCGGCACCGGAGATAATAACACCGCAGACAGTGCCGAAGACAACCCCCTCCAGCAAGACTCAGCACAGGAGGACGGAGAAGCCAGCCCTCATGAGAGAGCGGCAGATGAAGAAGTAGAGGATGATAACTACATGCCTCCCTCTGGAGACAAGGCAAGCCTCGACGATGACGAATTCGTCGTGCCTGACGATCCCGTTGAACAAGAGCGTTTTAAACGCAGGCTTATGGCCACGGCAAGCAGCCTCAAGAAAAAGCAGCAACAGCTTAGAGCTGATCAAGATCTGCTAGCCGACAGATGGACTGAAGTCCTTGCGGCCGAAGAGCATGAACTCGAACGCCCCTCCAAAAGCTACCCCAAACGCAAGCTGCTCCCCCGATTAGAGGAGGAGGCATATAAACCTGCATCACCGGCACACAATACGGCCGCGACATAGAGGCCTCTAGGCCCTACACTAAAACCGTACCCCGGCATCGCTCGAAAAGCACAAAGCCACAGGGGAACGCTCCGGACTTGCGAGATAAATTGGAGGATAAGGCAAGACAATCAAGATCGATCTATGGATCGTGTGGCCGCCCCATGATACGCAACGACAACCGTCGCACCGGACACAGCAAGTCCGGCCGGGCCAAACACAGTAGACAAAGCTCGTTTGAGCTACGTCGTGATATAGCCCAATACAAAGGCGCCGCACACCCACTATGCTTCACAGATGAAGTAATGGATCATCAAATCCCCGAAGGGTTTAAACCCGTGAATATTGAATCCTATGATGGCACAACAGACCCCACGGTTTGGATCGAAGACTATCTCCTTCATATCCACATGGCCTGCGGTGATGATCTTCACGCCATCAAATACCTCCCACTCAAGCTTAAAGGACCAGCTCGGCATTGGCTTAACAGCTTGCCAGCAGAATCAATTTGGTGTTGGGAGGACCTGGAAGCTGCATTCCTTGATAACTTCCAGGGCACGTATGTGCGACCACCAGACGCTGACGACCTAAGCCATATAATTCAGCAGCCAGACGAATCGGCCAGACAGTTCTGGACACGGTTCTTAACTAAGAAAAATCAAATCGTCGACTGTCCGGATGCGGAGGCCCTCGCGGCCTTCAAACAAAACATCCGCGACGAGTGGCTTGCCCGGCACCTGGGACAGGAAAAGCTGAAATCCATGGCAGCCCTCACATCACTCATGACCCGCTTCTGCGCGGGAGAGGACAGCTGGCTAGCCCGCAGCAACAACCTCAGCAAAAATTCTGGCAGTCTGGATACTAAGGACCGCAAAGGCAGGTCGCGTCGCAACAAGCACAAACGCCGCATTAACGGCGACAATACTGAGGATACGGCGGTCAATGCCGGATTCAGAGGCTCCAAACCCGGTCAGCGAAAAAAGCCATTCAAAAGAACTACTCCAGGTCTGTCCAATTTGGACCGAATACTCGACCGCTCGTGCCAGATACACGGCACCCCCAAAAAGCCAGCTAATCACACCAACAGGGACTGTTGGGTATTCAAGCAGGCAGGCAAGCTAATTGCCGAAAACAATGACAAGGGGCTGCATAGCGATGACGAGGAAGAGACCCGACCGCCGAACAATAGAGGACAGAAGGGTTTCCCCCCACAAGTGCGGACGGTAAACATGATATACGCAACCCACATACCCAAGAGGGAGCGGAAGCGTGCACTCAGGGACGTATACGTGATGGAGCCAGTCGCCCCGAAGTTCAACCCATGGTCCTCCTGCCCGATCACTTTTGATCGAAGGGACCACCCCACCAGCATCCGCCACGGCAGATTCGCCGCATTGGTTTTAGACCCAATCGTTGATGGATTTCACCTCACCAGAGTCCTTATGGACGGCGGCAGCAGCCTGAACCTGCTTTATCAGGATACAGTGCGCAAGATGGGCATAGACCCCTCAAGGATTAAACCCACAAAAACGACCTTCAAAAGCATCATACCAGGTGTAGAGGCCAACTGTATAGGCTCAGTTACACTGGAAGTGGTCTTCGGATCCCCAGATAACTTCCGAAGCGAGGAGTTAATCTTCGACATAGTTCCGTTCCGCAGCGGCTATCATGCTCTGCTCGGACAGACTACGTTTGCAAAGTTCAACGGGGTACCGCACTACGCATACCTCAAGCTCAAAATGCCAGGCCCTTGAGGAGTCATCACGGTCAACGGAAACACTGAACGCTCCCTCCGAATGGAGGAACACACAGCGGCTCTCGCGGCAGAAGTACAGAGCAGCCTCTTAAGGCAATTCTCGAGTCCGGCCATTAAGCGACCGGACACGACTAAACGCGCCCGGAGTAACCTACAACAAGACCACCTGGCACGTTCCGAGCACGAGTAGCAATGCGGCCCCAACCCCAGCCCTTGCAAAATTGCAAGACTGGTCCTTCGCGTACATCATTACCCTCTCGAGATACCATGGGCATAGGGGGAGGGGCACGACCACGACAGGCCCAGAATGCAGCTTAACCACATCAGGGGCTCCCAAGTGTGTCATTCTTTTTTTTCCTTTTTCTTTTTTATCCACAGGACTCCGTTCACCAGAGGCCCTGTCCGGCAGTAGACCTGCCGAACTCATGATGCAACAGCCAGGGAAGGAGAGAGGCGACGACGAGTATCCAGGTGGTCTCCATTACGAGCATTAAATCTGTTTTATACACCATTCCGTAGCCTACCCCTGGAGGGGGACATGTTTAATAGTCCCATCCCTTGTTTACCGCACTATTTGTATCGTTCTGCATTCATGGCAGTATTTCTTGAATAAACAATGCATCGCTTTTTTGCTTATAATTGCATTGGTTTCTTATACATATGTTCATTTATGACATGTTGCATCCGTACACTTTGGTACGGCTAAATACACCAGGGGCTTAGGTTCGCCACATTATGGTGTGATAAGTCCGAACACTTTCACAAGTGCGGCACCCCGAACTTATAGCATTATATGCATCGGCTCTGAATCATGTCTTGGGTCAATAGTTGGGTTTGCCCGGCTCCCATGTTTTGGTACCTTAGTTCCGTTGTATCGGCTAAGGTAGCACTGGGAGAACCACTGCGATTGCGCCGCAGTTGAGCTGGGCGAGCGCCTCAGTGGAGAAAGCTAAAACTGACCGTCATGATAAGGCGAGAGCTGGTCACTGTTCGAGAGGTTTTTTCGAGTCCCTAAAGACTTATGCCGCTTAGAGCGAGGAACTAGCTTCGTCCGGCCCAGGCGTGGATAGCGCCCCGAACTCGGTCTTCCGAACACTAGGGGCTTCGCCGAAATTTAAAATTATAGAATTCTATGGCTAAGTGAGAGTGTTCAAGCATTATAAGTCCGGTTGCCTCGTTCGTTGTGTTGAGCGCCTCCCTAGGTGGACCCAAAAATGGGAACAAGAGCGCTCAAGTTTATCCCGAACACCCCAGCACTCGTGGCATGGGGGCTGAAGCTGACGACTTGCCATCTCTCAGATTTGATAAACGGCCGCACAGAAGGTAATATTTTAAATTAACAAGCATTGCTTAGCGCATATGAACAAAGTTTTCAGCGCACAGGATAACAAAATGCGAGTCTACTCAAATATTACATCTTTGGAGCACTCACCCGCAATCATGCGGGCACCCTTCAGGACACTCTTATAATACATCTCGGGCGTGCGATACTCCTTGCCCGTCGGTGGCGCGTCTGTCACAAGCTTCTCAGCGTCCATCCTGCCCCAGTGCACCTTTGCACGGGCAAGGGCCCGACGGGCACCTTCAATGCAGGCGGAGTGCTTGATGACTTCAACCCATGGACACGCATCCACCAGCCGCCGCACCAGGCCGAAGTAGCTCCCAGGCATGGCCTCCTTGGGCCACAGCCGAACTATGAGGCCCTTCATGGCCTGTTCGGCCACCTTGTGGAGCTCGACCAGCTGATTCACCTGGTCGCTAAGGGGCACCGGATGTCCGGCCTCAGCATACTGAGACCAGAAGACCTTCTCTGTCAAGCTCCCCTCCTCGGCCCAGTAGAAAGCGGCAGCATCGGACACGCTGCGGGGCAGATCTGCGAACGCTCCTGGAGAGCTCCGAATTTGGGTAAGTAATAGGTAATTCACATTCACATGCTTGCTTTGCATGAAAAATGCCTTACCCGCCGCTATTTTCTTCAACGCCTCGATTTCCTGGAGGGCCTTGTGGGCTTTGGCCTTAGCGGCTTTGGCACTCTCAAGAGTCGATGCAAGCTTGGACTCTCGAGTCTTCGAGTAGCGCTCCAAACTCTCATGTTTTTCCACGAGAGCCTGGAGCTCTTGCTGTACCTCCACCACCCGCGCCTCCTGCTTCTCTCGCCCAGCATGCTCCGCGGCCGCATTATGTTCGGCCATGTACACCGCCTCCTTCAGGGTCGCCACCTAGTTCGTGGCCCCTGGAGTACCCACGTTATCCTTGTCATTCCTCTTGCAACCAAATCCTTTTCTGTAAGGTACAACTTTAATAAGGTGTTACTCACCTTCCTTGTCCTCGAGCTGCTTCTTGGCACGGCCGAGCTCACTCTCGGACCGCTCGAGGCTTTGCTTCAAAGCATTGACCTCCGCAGTCAGTGCGGCAGAGGTCAGCAGCGCAGCCTGCAATCCCATATTGACATATTTTTTAAGACTCCTGCGTATATCTTTTTAGATCCTCAGTCCGGCTTTTCTTTCCGAACACCGAACCGAGCATCAAGGGCTACTGTCTATGCGGTACTATTTTACATATATTAAAATTCTTACCTCAAAGCCTATTAGAAGGCTACTGCAGGCTTCGGTCAGCCCGCTTTTGGCGAGTTGAACCTTCTGAATCACCGCACTCATGACAGTGCGGTGTTCCTCTTTGATGGAAGCGCCGTTGAGCGCCTCCAGCAAGTTATCCTGTGCCTCCGGTTGGACGGAGGCCGCTGGCGTCACAGTCTTGCCCTTCTTACGAAGGGGCCGCCCGCCAGACTCCGGAACAACTGCAGGTTCCGGTGCCAAGTCCGGTACGAAGTCTGGGAGGTTGCCCTGTGGCACCTCCGGGGCCTCCTCCTCCGGGTGGGTCCCTCTCTGGGATCCCACCTCGGGGTCGTCGGCGTCACGGGGGGTGGAGGCGGTCGGAAGCGAAGTACTATCCACATCCGACGTACCCAAGGACCCGCTCAACGAAGCGGGAAGATCGTCCTTGGGCGGACTGCAGGGTTGTATGCTGCATTAGAAAGACACCGTGTGGCGAAAAGAAAAATCATGAAGTTATTCGGGAGTCCGGATAGATCTCGCCAGGGGCTTGGCCCTCGAGGGCCACTCCTCGTTGCCATCGCCGATGTTGGCGGAACAGTCCGGGGGAAGGGTCCTTCCCTTCTTGGACCCTTCGGCCTCCCTCGTTGGCGAGGCCTTCCTCTTCTTCTCTCCCCCCGCTGGGGGAGAGGCCTCTTTCTTCTCCTCCTCGTCCTCGTGGGAGGAGTCCGCCTCGGAGTCATCGGACGATGACTCCGATACCACCTGACGCCGGGAACTCCTTCGGGTTCCTGTGGCCTTCTTCTTGGCCTTCTTCTCCGGCACTACGTAAAGTGTCGGGACCAGCAGCCCTATCAAACGGGCATCCGCTGGGTCTTCTGGAAGGGGAGCCGGACAGTTAACCTATCCGGACGTTGCTTGCTAGGCCTGTTAAAGGTGTTGGGAGTTTAGATCCCGCATAAAGTAAAAACATGAAAAGCAAGTGTCCCATAAAGGATAACATGGCTTACCTCGCCAGCCGGACGCTGCGAGCTGAATCCACGATCTTCGGTAGCGGATGTGGGAGCTTTGGCGCCCTTGAACAGCACCCTCCAGGCATCTTCGTACGTAGTGTCGAAGAGCCCGCTCAAGGTCCGGTGTTGTGTCGGATCAAACTCCCACAAATTGAAGTCCCGTTGTTGGCAGGGGAGAATCCGGCGGACGAGCATGACCTGGATCACATTGACAAGCTTGAGCTTCTTGTTCACCAGGGTTTGGAGGCAGGACTGGAGTCCGGTCAGCTCTTTTGAACTACCCCATAGCAGGCCCTTCTCTTTCCAGGAGGTGAGCCGCATGGGAATGCCAGATCTGAATTCGGGGGCCACTGCCCCTTCAGGGTCACGCGGCTCGGTGATGTAGAACCACCCTGATTGCCACCCTTTGATGGTTTCCATGAAGGCGCCCTCGAGCCAAGTGACCTTGGGCATTTTGCCCACCATGGCGCCTCCGCACTCCGCTTGGCTGCCCATCACAACCTTCGGCTTGACATTGAAGGTCTTGAGCCACAAGCCGAAGTGGGGCTGGATGCAGAGGAAGGCCTCGCACACGACGATAAACGCCGAGATGTTGAGGATGAAATTCGGGGCCAGATCATGGAAATCCAGGCTGTAGTAGAACATGAGCCCCCGGACAAAGGGGTGGAGTGGGAAGCCCAGTCCGCGGAGGAAATGGGGAAGGAATACCACCCTATCATGGGGCCCGGGGTGGGGATGAGCTGCCCCTCATCGGGGAGCCGGTGCGCGATGTCGCTGGACAAATATCCGGCGCTGCGCAGCTTCTTGATGTGCCCCTCCGTAACGGAGGAGGCCATCCACTTGCCTCCCGCCCCGGACATGGCTGGAGAAGGTCGAGGTGAGATGTGCGGACTTGTGCGCTGGAGCTCGAGTGCACGGAGATGGATAAGCAAAGGAGGAAGAAGGCGTAGGTAAAAAAGGTGGATCCTTATCCCCTTATATATGGGCGGACGAAACTATGCGTCCCCACCGGCCTGGTAAAACTCGCTTATCTCCCAAGCACCGCAATCAATGGCGCGGTTGGGTTACCCACGCCCGTATTGATGGGAATCCCGGAATAAGGGGAACACGATCTCTGCTTCGACAAGACGTGCCAAGGAAACCGCTTCGCTAAACGCGCTAAGGTGGTATAATAAAAATGATTCGAGTAAAGGCTTGGTTATGGTGTGACATCACGCCACAAAATACGTCAGCAGATTGAACTTGTGTAAATATTATTCTCTCTACGGTGGTATGTGGAATTTATTTTACAGAGCCGGACACTATCCTGGTGTTCACAATCTTCTATGAATTATTTGGAGGAGGAACCCGCCTTGCAATGCCGAAGACAATATGCGCGCCGGACTCGTCGTCATTGAAGCATGGTTCAGGGGCTACCGAGGGAGTCCTGGACTAGGGGGTGTCCGGAGAGCCGAACTATCATCATTGGTCGGACTCCAAGACTATGAAGATACAAGATTGAAGACTTCGTCCCGTGTCCGAATGGGACTTTCCTTGGCGTGGAAGGCAAGCTTGGTGATACGGATATGTAGATCTCCTACCATTGTAACCGACTCTGTGTAACCCTAGCCCTCTCCGGTGTCTATATAAACCGGAGGGTTTTAGTCCATAGGATAGAACAACAATCATACCATAGGCTAGCTTCTAGGGTTTAGCCTCCTTGATCTCGTGGTAGATCCACTCTTGTACTACCCATATCATCAATATCAATCAAGCAGGAGTAGGGTTTTACCTCCATCGAGAGGGCCCGAACCTGGGTAAAAATATCGTGTCCCTTGTCTCCTGTTACCATCCGCCTAGACGCACAGTTCGGGACCCCCTACCCGAGATCCGCCGGTTTTGACACCGACAGGCGCCCTCTGCATGGGCATGCCTCTGACAGCCTGATTTTTGGCCCTTTCCTTTTCTTTTGTTTTCCCGACGTTTTTGCCTGAGTTTTCTTTTTCCGTGGCTTTGAGGTCTGGAAATCGAAGAAGATGACCTCTTCTTTGCTTCCAGAGTGGCTTGTCATTCCTAAATCTTTCCCTAGACCCTGTCATTTCCATCCTAGCCCAAATCCCAATAATCATTTATTGGGAATATTCCTTTTCTATTAAAGGAATAACTCCAATTGCCCTCGGTTGTGAAGCAACCTATATTTCCATCACTCCTAAAATTCCCAAATAATTCTCATAAATTTTTTGGGTCATATCATTATCAAATATGGCAAAACGTTTCATTGCCATGTTCAAAAGTAATCCTCCAATAATTCATTTCCCATTCTGCCCTGAATGGCACTTTGTGAAGGAAGTGTCATTTATATTTCTCCTATTGACTCCCAACATTTTTGGGCATGTTTATATGTCCAAATAATTGCCCCATGCACAAGATCAAATTTATTTGCCAAGCCAATCTTCCTTAGTGAATTTTCAAAGTTTCTGTGAAACAGAAAGCTCTGTGAAGGAAGTACTAGCTAGGAGTACCCAAATGAGTTGAATTTTTGCACACTCCTTAATGTGAAAATATCAAACCGCTTCATCCATTTTCAGCCCCATCCAATCATCTATATGAGCATAGGAGCAAATCTTTGTTTCCGGCAATATTTTCAGGTTGTGAAGCAAGTATATTTTATATTGCTTCAAAAATCCTCATAAATTACCAGATCATTCTTATACCCTTAAAACATCCCTCCACCCATTTTGGCATAGTTTAAATGAGACATTTGATCACCATAATTATTTCGAGTTTCTGGACAGAAATGATGTTTGTGAAGCAAGTGCCATTTTGGTTTCTCCATTTGGCATGAGCTTTTTACAGCACCATCATATGACCAAATGACTAAGCTTTGACCAATCTTAGCTCAATTGGACACTCCATGTGAGTGCACCATCATGATCTTCATTTCTGGACCAAGTATGCAGTTGTGAAGCAACTGCAGTAAATCTTGATCCTTTTACCCTCAAAACCTCCAGAATGATTGCCCTTCGATAGTTAAACCTCCCAGACAACCTAGTTACTGATTTACCTAGGTGGTTTAACCACAGCAAGATACAAACACCTTCTTACTGATTTACTTTTGGAGCTAAGTGCAAATCTCTTCTTTGCCCCTAGACCGATTTATTTCTTTAGTTGGACTAAGGGCACCAAGATCCATCCACTGGACATGGTTGGCCATGCCAAAGGGCGCCGCTTGCGCCAGTGCGCATGGTGATCACGCTTGCGTCATGGCCGCAGGCGTGCTCTAGCTTGTTCCGGCCACTATGCTCGTCTCCTCCCTCCTCGTCACGACCTCCATCCATGTCTAGTAGCTGTCGCGTGATGCCCTGCATCGCCCTGCGTCAATGGTTCATCGCCGTTCGCCTTAAATGCACCGCTAGCTCCATGCCCGTGCCATGTCCAGCCACTGCCCGCCATTAAAGCTCGGTTGGGAGCTCACCCATGAGCTCCAGAGCCTTCCCCTGGCCTATATAAAGCAAGCCCGAGTCCTCCCGCAGCTCATC
>NC_041387.1:525711641-525812946 GCF_002162155.2 Triticum dicoccoides | reverse complement strand
ATGGCATCTCGCCGTTGTTCGCCGTCATCGTCCATGGCCGCCTCGGCCTCGGCTTGGGTCCGGCCACCACAGGCCTCCCCTCGCCTTCCCTCCACGTCCATCGCACTCCCCTCGTTCCACTCAGCCGCCCCACCCCCTTGCCCCTTGCCGGAAACCGCCCGAGTCGCCGGAAGCCACCTCGCCCGAAGCTTCCTGTCCTCCCATCGCGCCGCCTCTTTCCTCCAGCCCTCTCCTCCCCGGCGGATGTGCTACCTCTGAACGGGACCCCCTCGTTGCCCCGGTCCTGCCGGTGCCCTCTGCTCGTCCAGAGATGGTCGGAGCCGGCCGGCCCCCTCGCCGCTTCCTTCCCCTGCCCCTGCTCTGTTCCACGAGAGGAACAGAGGCATGGGAGGAAGAAGACAGTGCCCGTGCCCATTGTCAGTGTCAAAACCGGTGGA
The DNA here is from genome assembly GCF_002162155.2 of Triticum dicoccoides. Classification (NCBI taxonomy): domain Eukaryota; kingdom Viridiplantae; phylum Streptophyta; class Magnoliopsida; order Poales; family Poaceae; genus Triticum; species Triticum dicoccoides. Next base: position 525,812,509 of record NC_041387.1, on the reverse strand, counting down.
TCTCGTCTAGGGGGTCCCGATCTATGCGTCAAGGCTGATGGTAACAAGAAGTAAGGGACACAGGTGTTTACCCAGGTTCGGGCCCTATCGATGGAGGTAAAACCCTACTTCCTGCTTGATTAATATTGATGATATGGGTAGTACAAGAGTAGATCTACCACGAGATCGTAGTGGCTAAACCCTAGGAGCTAGCCTGTGATGGTATGAATGTAATTGTGATCGGCCTTCTAAGGACCAACCTCTCTGGTTTATATAGATAACGGAGAGGACTAGGGTTTACATGAAGTTGGTTACAAGGAAGGAAATATAATATCCGGATCGCCAAGCTTGCCTTCCGCGCCAAGGAAAATCCCATCCGGATACGGTCCGAAGTCTTGAGTCTTGTATCTTCACACTTCAATAGTCCGGATGTTGTACACAGTCCGGCTTTCCGGATACCCCTTATCTAGGACTCCCTCAGTAGCCCCTGAACCAGGCTTCAATGATGATGAGTCCGGCGCGCAGTATTGTCATCGGCATTGCAAGGCGGGTTCCTCCTCTGAATACTCCAAAGCAGTTATCGAACACTCAAATTGTGTCCGGATCTGAAAAATGATCTTCGCATACCACCATAGAGAGAATGATATTTCATAAATGCAATCTGCTGACAACTTTTCTCGACGACGTGACACGTTATTATGATCGGATCCTTTATTCGAACTGTTTCCACACAACCAGCTACAACACATAACACGAGGCGGTTTCTATGACACGTCTTATCAAAGCAGAGATCGTGTCCCCTTATTACGGGGTTCTCATTAATACGGGCATGGGTAATCTAACCGTGCTGCTAATCGGGGCGAGCGGGAGGCGGACGGGTTCCACCAGGCAAGTGGGGAAGCACAAAAAGCCTTTATCGCCCTTATAAGGAGGTCAGGTTCCTTTCTCTTTCACCTACGCCTCCTTCTCCTGCTAGCTCATTCCCCTTTGTGCGAGACCTAACGCCCAAGCACTCTCCTCCCCACCGAAGGGAAGTTTTTCTGAAGATGTCCGGAGAAGGAGGCAAATCGATGGCCTCAGCTGTCCAGGAGAAGGACATCAAGAAGCTCCGGGGAGCCGGGTATCTGGCCCAGAAGATCGACCACCGCCTTCCACCGACGGGACAGGTCGTCCCTACTCCGGAGTCTCATGAGAGAGTCGTGTTCCTTCCACATTTCGTCCGGGGGCTCGGGTTTCCCCTTCACCCGTTCGTTTGGGGAGTCATGTACTACTACGGGATCGATTTTCATGATCTTTCCCCCAACTCCTTCCTCAATATCTCGATGTTCATCGTCGTGTGCGAGGCTTTTCTCCGGATCCCACCTCACTTCGGCCTATGGCTGAAGATTTTCAATGTGAAACCCAAGGTGGTGAGTGGTGAACACGTCGAATGCGGCGGCGCCATGGTAAGCAAGATGCCCAAGGCTGTCTGGCCGAAGGGCGCTTTCAATGACTCCATCAAGGAGTGGCAGCAGTAGTGGTTCTATATCACCGAACCACGCGGCAAGAAGTGGGCGGCAGCTCCAGAGTTCAGATCCGGAGCTCCACTGCGGCTCACGTCCTGGCCCGAGAAGGGCCCGAACTGGTGCTCGTCTGACGAGCTGTCATTGCTCCAGACACGCATCCAGGGCGTGATCGACAGGGACATCAAACTCGTCGACGTAGTCCAGGTGATGCTAGCTCGCCTAGTTCTCCCTTGTCAACGCCGAGCTTGTACCCTATGGGAGTTCGGTCCGGCCGAGCACCAAACCCTTCAGGAGCTTTACGACTCCACCCACAAGGACATCTGGAAGGTGCTCTTTAAGTCCGGCAAATCATGGCCGGGCCCCGCCGAGGACCGTGGGTATCAAGAGTCCCATTCTCCCAGCTCGGTAAGTCACAACCACACCCTGTCTATTCACGCTTTAATTGGCACATCATGTGGGAGACACCCTAATCATGTTTCACTGCGACCCCAGGGATGGGTAAAGAAGGTGGAGCGGCTACATTGTCCAGCCCCCCTGCCGGAGGAACCGGCCGGACCTCTTCTGACGAAGATGTTGGTGCCTGCACCTTACAAGGCGCCAAAGAAGGAGGCCTCCAAGAAGGTCAAGAAGACCCGGGGTGGTCTTCGTCGTCGCGAGGTTTCGGATGCTAGATCCAAGGACTCCAGCATCGATCCTTCGCCCGAGGACGAAGAGGAGGAAGTAGAGGAGGATGAGCCTCACTCTGACGGTGGGAGGAAGAGGTCGGCCTCCGCATCTCTGGAGGCCGGATCGCCCAAGAGGGCGAAACCCCTCCCAGGGGCATCCCCCACGGCTGTCGATAGCAGCCCGGAATGGGATCTCAGGGCCCAGCCCCTGGAGAAGTCGTAAGTATCCGAACACGCATATCCGTTCGGGATCGTTTTTTGGGTATAGTGGTTTTGACTGTTGCCTACATATTGCACAGTCCGGCAAGGTCCCGCACCGGCCAGTCCTTGTCGGAGGATTCACTAGACTCGGACGCTTTGGTGAGTGAGACGCCTCCGCAGGCCCCTTCCCCCAAGTCTATGCGCGACACCTAGGTGTCGTCTCGACAAGACCCGGACCAGGGAAGACATATCCCTGGTGCCGAACACGCAGGGATGGATACGGCCCCCGGGACCTCTAGGGTTCTGGGATCGAGCAAGCAGCCCCCCCCCATGGCGGGGGGCCAGCCTACGCTGCTAGTGTCCTCTGTTCAAGCAGAGCTGCCTGGCGATCTATTGACAGCGTTGAAGAACGCGTCTATTGTCGACGAGCATCGGGCCCTTGTGGGCGAGGTGGTTGAAAGGATTCAGCCCGTCGAGAGCAGGCTGAATGCGTCCTGCCTTAGTCTCATAAAGGCTTTTGAGGTATGTCTCCTAGGAAATCCTTAAGGAGTTGTCATAATATAAGTAGTAGCCCCTAATACACTGTCCGGTGAAGGAGACAGAGCTGGGCAGGGGATCAAACCCCCTGCCTTTGTAGGAGCATGTGAAAATGACGTATACCTTTTGGTGTGAAAACAGGCATCCGCAGGGAGGACTTCCGCTTTCTAGGTGGAAGTGTCTGAACTGAAGCAGAACCTTGCACGGTCTGAGGAAGAACTCGGTCGTGTGAGGAAGCAACGCTGAGCGGGAGCTCCAGGAAGCTGTGAAGAAAAGCGAGAGCTTGGAGCAGGGTCTGAAAGGGAAAGAATCTGAGCTCACCCAAGCTTGCGAAGATGCAGAAGGTGCTCGGGAAGAAGCCCGAGGTGCTGCGCGGGACATTCAGGAGGTCCGAAAAGTGACGGCTGGTAAGGCCATCTGTATTCTTAGCTTCGTGTATGTTAAAATGTGAAGAATCCGAGCTGCAGGCTGAATTCTTATTTATCCAGGGGCTTTTGCGGATCTTCCTCGCAGCATATCATATGCCGCTCAATTCTATCGCACCGAGGAGAAGAAGAGTGCGGAGAGGGATTTCTGGTCGCAGTATCTCGCGCCGAACTATCCGGTGCCATTTATTGATCAGATGAAATAGCTGATCGAACTGCACTAGGCGGCCGAACTAGCCATGAAGGACTTAGTTGTCCGGCTGTGGCCTGCGGATCTGATTCCAAGCAGCTACTTCGCACTCGTCAAGCGGATCGTGGGCGCCTGTCCTTGGCTAGATGCTATCAAGCGGTCAGTCTACATAGAAGGCGCGCGTATGGCGTTTGCCCATGCGAAAGTGCATTGGGGGAGGCTTGACGCGGAAAAGCTGCTCACTGAGGGGTCGCCGGAGGGTAAGGAACACCGCAAGCCCGAGCTGTATTATGCAGGTGTGATGAAAGGGGCCCGCCTTGTAGCGGACAAGTGTACCAAAGACATCATATTTCCCTGAAGGAATCTGTGCCAATTGTTGTAATATGGGATAATGGCATGTTTGTTATATATTGCCTGTTTTATTTGAACATATGTTCTTCCTGTGCGGATGTTTATTGTATGCAAATTCTGGGAGTTGGCCAGTCGTCGGCTTCTGCCCCCTCGTAAAAAGGATACGGGGGTGTTTGGGATATATCTGAACGCTCTTTATCCCATAGTTGGGTCCTTTTAAGGACGTGTATCTTTCCGCGAACCAGGCAATCGGACTATAGGGATTTATTACTCTCACTTAGCCATAGGATTTTCAGTATGGTCGGCGCAGCCCCTAGTGTTCGGAAGGCCGAAATAGGGGCTCTATTGGCGCCTGACCAGAAGACCGATCCGTCGCACTTAGCATTTATGATGGCATTATGCGGAATAAATCTTTAGGGATTTTATGACCACTCGAACAGCGGACCGGCTCTCGCTTCATCATGACAGTCGGTTTCAGCTTCCTCTACTGAGGTGCTCGTCCGGCTGAACCGGGACACAGTCGCAGTAGTTCTCCCAGCGCTACCTTAGCCGATAGAACGGAACGTAAGGTACCAAAACATGGGAGCCGGGCAAACCCAACCAATGACCCAAGACATGATTCAGAGCAGATGCATATAGTGCTATAAGTTCGGGGTGTCGAACGACCGAAAAGGTGGTCGAACTTGCTTGCCGTACTGTGGAGCCCCTGGTGCAACCAGGCGAATGCGGAGCGTGGCTTTCATTTTCGGCAAAGAGGTGTCGGCGATAAACGACAGCCGGTAATTCCTATTTACGCATTGTAGTAGAATTTTATGTCTATGCATATTAGTATGATGTATGGAAAGAAGTGTTGTTTGACGGAACCTGTTATGGCCGGACTGGAGGGGGCTGTGAGCAGGTCGAGAATGAATCCGAACTGCCTTCTACCTGCATGTCCCTTCCTTTGTGTGTCCGGGATAATTCCATGCCGCCAGTTCTGTTCTGCGTCAATTGTTAGTTTGCGAAATGTTTGAAGACAGCCAGGTGCCCTCTTTGTTGTTGCTCCCAGGGTCCCTAATCGGGCCCTGGTATGCCCAGTCGTTAGACCGTGAGGCAGTGCGGACTCCGCAGTGGATGTTCGGATGATTGGCCTGGGTGATTTACCACGCAGAATCTAGTTTACGTGGTTTTTCCCGTTAGCATACGGTAAGCTATCGTATGGGAAGGTGCCGAGGATTTATTCTTTGGCGTAGCATTTTTGGATGGTCGGAAGGCAACTGTTTAGAGTGGTGGGCCAACAGAACTTGGCCTTTGCGCCGGACAACTTTTAAGAGATGTTTTCCGTGGCGTCATACCCTTGTGGGTCTTGTGTGTTATGGAGCCCCCAGACTACTAGGTCCAGAGGCACTGCAATTAACTTGTCGTGGTTTAGGTGGTCCTGGGCGGTCGGCCGTGCTGTTACGTTCTGGGGGGTTCTTGATGAGGCATCTCCCCTTTATTGCTTCCGGCGTGCGACCAGCCGCTTTGTTTTGAGAATCCTGCGTTCTCTATTGGTATGCTTTGCCGTCCTTCTCGGGGTACCGTGAATTTCACACGGATGATCCAGCGTGTATCTTTGGCTGAGTAGGCTTGTGTTGCTCTTTGCCTGTTTGTCGGACTGAGCCTTGCCGGACTTGGCACCAGCTTCCATGTTTTGATGTTTATGACCTTTATGCCGAGGTCTGAGGGTTCCTCTTCGTATATGCTGCTTGCCGCCTTGGACCGTAGTGATGCATGGGCGTCTGTGTGCGTGCCCGTGGTTTTCCTGTTCGAGTTGAGGTAGCCAGTTGTGCCGTGCGTGCCCTTTATTGGGGCTCTCGAGTTCATATTTTTCGGCGGCCAGTATCTTGGTCCACCTATCCTCTAGCGCATCTTGGTCAGCTGTGAGCGGCTCTTGTTTCCTTTGCAGGCTCCTTGCTGTAGCCATGAGCCGTCGCTTGAAGCGAACTTGCTCCACTGGGTCCTCTGGTACGCCGAATTCGTCGTTGACGAGGCTTGCCTCGTCGTCGGAGGGGAGTGTGTGGTTGTCCCTCTCCCAATATTCCGTCGTCATTGGTCCGGCCTGCTTAAGTGTTGGACTCGGGTTGTATTCCTTTTTGGCATCGTCCGGACTGCTCTCGTTTACGGGGCCGTTTTTGGTTTGGCGGGGTTTGGAGTGGTGTCGATAACGCACATGTTTTGACTTTCTTTCCGAGGGGTTGTCCTCCATTGCCTCGTCGCCATTAGTTTCCTTCGGAGTGTCCACCATATATATATCATATGAGGAGGTGGTCGTCCACCGCAGGTCAGCGGTGGCTCCTGTGATGCTCCTGCATCGTCGTCCATATCGTCGATGTCTTCGGATTCGAAGTAAAGCACGTCGGTTAGATCATCGATCGTGGCAATGAAGTGGGTGGTGGGTGGGCAAGGAATTCCGTCATTGTCTACTTCCCACTCGAGCCGGACATAGTTTGGCCCGGAGTCTCCTGACAAGGAGAGAGACTTCAATAAGTCTAGCATGTCACCAAAGGGCGAATGCTGAAAAACGTCCGCCGTGGTGAGCTCCATCACCGGAGCCCAACCGGGATCGGCGGGCTCGGGGGCGCGCGGACTGGAACCTGCGTCCGGATATGAATCCGGGGGTCCGGAGTCATAGGTTCCCTCAGAGGTGAAACCTGTGCTTGGCTCCATCGCCGATGAAGGTACGGCCTGCAGGGCGGGGTCCAGCCCTCCGTCCTTAGGCGAAGCAACCTGACCCGGATTTATATCCGAGGCTTCTGCCAGGATGATATCCCGAGCGATGTCTGACCACAGGTCTAAGCCGTGCTCGTCGCGACTGTATGGCGCTTCTGGTGCTGGCCTGAATCCGTCGAGGATCAAGTCTCCGCGGATATCCGTCGTGTAGTTTAGGTTTCCGAACCTTATTTGATGGTCAGGGGCATAGCTATCGATCTGCTCCAAGTGGCCAAGCAAATTGGCCCGCAGCGCGAAGCCACCAAACACGAAGATCTGTCCGGGGAGGAAAGTCTCACCCTAGACAGCGTCATTAATGACGATTGAAGGAGCCATCGAGCCTGACGGCGACGTCACAGAGGAACTCTCAATGAAAGCACCAATGTCAGTGTCAAAACCGGCGGATCTCGGGTAGGGGGTCCCGATCTGTGCGTCAAGGCTGATGGTAACAAGAAGTAAGGGACACAGGTGTTAACTCAGGTTCAGGCCCTCTCGATGGAGGTAAAACCCTACTTCCTACTTGATTAATAATGATGATATGGGTAGTACAAGAGTAGATCTACCACGAGATCGTAGAGGCTAAACCCTAGGAGCTAGCCTATGATGGTATGAATGTAATTGTGGTCGGCCTTCTAAGGACCAACCTCTCCGGTTTATATAGATACTGAAGAGGACTATGGTTTACATGGAGTCGGTTACAAGGAAGGAAATATAATATCCGGATCGCCAAGCTTGCCTTCCGTGCCAAGGAAAGTCCCATCCGGATACGGGCCGAAGTCTTGAGTCTTGTATCTTCACGCTTCAATAGTCCGGACGTTGTACACAGTCCGGCTGTCCGGATACCCCCTTATCCAGGACTCCCTCACCCGCTACAAGAAATATGTCAACTTGTGACCTTGACTATTGGTCACTGAAAGGTCATTGTTTTTCATTTGCGACCTTTTTGTGACAAAAACAGAAGGTCAAAAGCTGGCAGTCGTAAACTGAAATTAACGACCTTCTCTGTGAGAAGGTCGTAGACGTTTACGACCAAAATATGTCTATTGTTTTGTTTTGGCCACTAGCTGTCTTCCCAGGCCACGTCGTATCCGACGGGGCAAGCTGATGTGGCAATATTACGACCAATTGAAAAGGTCAAAAATTAGAATCAGCCCGGTCCAATTGTGTGTTTATATGGGTCGAGCCCATTAATTCAGCCAATTTAGTGTATTTTTTCTATCAATTTTTGTTAGCTTCATGGGCCAAGCCCAACATCGCAGCCTTTTTATTTTTGGGCCATGGCCATTTTGACTGAGCAGTTCAAGTATTTCTTTTTTAAAAGATGTGTCCACTATTCAGAGGGGTCCCAATTACCAAGGCCTCTTCCAGCCCATCAATATTTTCAGCCCACTAATGTAAAAGGGCTAGACGACAGAGAAATAATTGACTTTTTTTTCAAGTTTGCTTTCAAAGCAACATTTGTCTCATCATACATCAGTTGTTGTGATTACATCTTCATCACATTATAGACATGAGAAGCAGGAACTAAAAGATTGTAATCAGCCATGTTCAAATAACCTTGGCAACAAATAAATAGCATCACAGCTCCAGCAACTACTAATATAGAGTACAACTTCCGCTTAGGTGCAAACCTATAGGAAGGCCAAACAGAAAAGAAATTGCTGAAATGAAATCGCTGATCACTAGCTTAGATATTCGAAGATCACTGCTATGCTGCCAATTAGATTTGGTTGCAGCCCTTCAAGTTTGGTAAGGGCATCTCTCCAGCATCATCTCTCATAACCTAAAAGAAGAACATAAACCAGCATCAGAATTTGCAACCCTTTGTCCTGCCAAAATATTAGTACTTGTTAAAACAAAGGATTGATGGCAAAAGTTATTTCCATAGTCGTTTGTTGGATACTGGTGGTAGTTTGAGTTTATAGGCTGATTAGTTCAGTAAGTGTGTTAAACAACCAGGTGCATTTCTCTCTATAGACGAATGAGGTATATAGTTCAGTGTGTTAAGCATGTGACACAAAACATTTTTTCTATTTCAGCATGATAGACCATAAAAATAACTTGCTAATTGCTGGTTTACTAGCTATATAGGTCCTGTTGTTGGCAACCAAAAGCATTAGGCGATGAAGAACAATATATTTGCAATGCAATCCGTTATAGACCATAAAATAACTTGCTAATTGTTGGTTTGCTGGTTCACCTGAAGAAAAATACTACTCTACTACCACTACCATTGATTCAACTTACAGGATCTAACAATACTAGTGAGCGCACACAGACTAACATCACAACGAAGGAGAGAATAGAGGGAACAAGGACCTGATGATGATAGTGTCGACGATGATCAGATTGGGTAGATCATCCACCTCCTCATTGTGGTGCGCACCAAAATGATCTACACACATAGAGAGTTAAACTGCAGCTCAGGCCCAAATTCTACAAGACGTCTGAAGTACAGTAATATACAATACATCATAGCAAGCTGACTGGACGAGTTTAGTTTGAACAACCCACTAAACAATTGATCAATAAGAGCATACAACTACAGCAAAACAGAGCATAATTCAGTTCTAATATGCACAACTGAAAAAACTCCAATTTTGGTTTTAATATGTATACAGCACGCATCATTGACCACGGAGCATACGGCCACAGCAAAACAAGGGAGCAATTCAGGGAAAGGAATACTATAGTTGCTTGAGACATGTTCTACTCGCTTGAAAGTAATCAGCAACCAACGAGTCAATAAAAGTGTGCAAGTAGGCCACTCTACCCAGTGAGATTAATACACTACAGAATCTATCTAAGACAAGACCGCCACCGACATTAAACTGTACTATATTTCTGGACAGCAAACTAAATAGACGGCTGCTCTCAAACCATACATCCAAACGAAGCAAACGAGTACTCTACGGAAACCTTAGAGCATGATTTACAACTCATATGTAGAGGCCAACTTGAAATTATGAGCATAACAAACTAGTTTTTAAGTTAGAAGCTCGCTGCCCAAAACTGTCAGGTAGTGCAGTTTTTTAACTGAACCAAATTCAGTTTACGGAACAACCAGAGAAATCCAATTCTACAGCAGACATGATCATATTCCTAATCCCATCAAGATTGTATAGGGAAATTCTAAGAAGCATACATAGCTTTGTCTTATGTAATTAGAATTGTTGAGATGCAAGAAAGGGCAAAACAATCCACACCAACAGTCCAACTAATCAGCCCCGTTGTTAACAAACCTACAGGGACTAGGTTGCTCCAGTGCTATTGGAATAACTAAAATAAGACAAGGAGTAGAGAGACAACAGACAGGGTGTTGGCCGATGGCCAGCAGCAGCCACGACAACGCAAGGAACAAGGGAACAACAGGGACTAGATAAACAACTTACACAGAGGCATTTGTTTGCTGACTAGAATGAAAATAGCCAACAACTCACAGCGAGGCATTTGTTAGTAATATACAGGAACACAAGGCGCAATAACTAAATCAGACGAAGACCAAACTATATAAGTTGTATCGGTGACATTCATCACAATCTCTACACCAAACACTGCACCAGCGGCAGAGCCTAAGGCAAGCAGACAGGGGGGCATCTAGTGGATCTGACGATGATGTAGAGGAGCACAACAGATGAAGAGAGGAAAAAGAGAGGGGACTTGGGCAGTGCGGATCGAATCAACCTTGCCCGCCACTGGTGAGCTTGACCTGGACGCCCTTGTCGACGAACTTGGCCAGGTCGAGCGATGTCTTCTTGAGCCCCGCCTGAGCAGAAACAAACAACAACACAAGACTCACATCAAACAAACAGAATCAGCAAAACCTCATGAATGCAGGACGCGTCTCGCCAGTGGTTAGATCAAGGTACTAGCCAGCATATGCACAGAGCAGCAGCCATATATCTCGAGTTGCAGCATCACTTCACAACATGCTACACTCTTAGGTATGTTAAGCAGCGCCTATTTATCTGAACTTAGTGTTGATAAAAAGTGTCTGCTGAATTCCATAGGGCAACATATGAAGTGAGGAGATTTATTCCTCATGACACTATAGGTAGATATCAAGAACACAAACTAATGGGTATATATGCATGCTTAGATCTCCCTCATACTTGAAATTTTAAGGATACACAACCATACTTAGATCTCCCTCTACATCACCACTAGGACTTGCATTAACTTGACCGCCAGTAACTAAAAGCCATAGTAATTGACAAGATTTGCATCAAGCCAAACTTACAGAGCTAGTACTGCTTGTTGGTCTTCTTGGCGACATGCCCAGCACTTGCAGCCGTGGCATCTTGGTCAGTCTCGCCGACATGCCCAGCAATTGGCTCCGACACAGCTCCGATGCCGTCGACTGACGTACGAGGGCGACCACGGTCCGAACCTGCCTGGACGCGCGCGGATGGGGTCTCCAGAACCAGGTCCGCCACAGTCGCGTGTTGCGCCGCCGGCCGTCGTGACGGCCTTGACTTGCTGGCCATCACCTGATTTCGCTCCCCCACCCGCTACTCCGCCTGCAGGTATATATACCAATAAAACGAGGTAAAATGAGAACCAACAGAGCACTTTTTGTATTACCAGAACAAAACTGAAATTCAAACAACAACATGGCCCTTGGTATGGAAACAATTCTGCAGGTATATACCAATAAAATGAGGTGAAATGAGAACCAACGGCACAATGTCCAAAAAAGGCCAGCAGGATGAAGCTATAGCCAGCTAGCTATGCACCATCGGTGTCTGTACGGCCAGCTCAGAAGCATAAAATGGCTAACATAAGGAGCGACACAACAGTTGTTGTGCTACCACAGAAAAATTGGGATTCAAACCTAACATAGCCCTAGTATCGAAATAAAAACGTTAGAAGAGTGATGCTTGCTGCTGATCCTTGTTACTACATGACTATTTGGTGTCCTTGCTAACCACCGAACACATACTGGACAAGAACAAACAACAACCAAATCAAACAGATTTGCAGGCATACAACAGAACCGTATATATAGCAAGTAATGAAGATGAGCCTACTTATTTCGAATCATCCCCTCTCAAGATCCTAACAACCTGTAGTGACCAAAAAGACCCTACCAATACCAGATGAGGTCAAGCAAACAAGCAAGGAGGGCAAAATACTAGCTACAACACATTCACTGCATTGATGTGATTGTCAAGCAGTACTAGACATGACCCAAACACAGTACTAACATTCAGCTCATCTACTGGTTCACTGACGAATTTGGTCCTTGGTTTAACCAAAGAAGCAGCGGCACGTCAGACGTGCTGAAAGTATTCGGCTTGGGAGGATGGGGAAGGAAGGAGCGCGTACCTTGGCCGTGTAGGTGCTGCAGGACGTCGGGAGGGTGCTCGGAGTTGCTGCCGGAGCCTCCTAGCTCGCCGTCGAGGAGCCATGTGCCGCACCCAGGCAAAAGAAGGGGATGCAGTCCATCTCCGGCCTCCATCATGGTGCCGGTGCAGCAGCCGCCGTAGGTGGATGCGGATCCGGCGCCCGAGGCGGAGGTTGGACGCGGCGGCTAGAGGGTGAAGGACGAGGGCGCGGTGGCCGCGGGGCGAGGAATCCTTTTGTGCACGCTCGAGTGGATCTGGGGCGAAGGGAGAGGGTAGGGGCGCCGGAGGTGGGGTAGAGGGCGGAGGCCGAGGATGGGGAAGACGAGGTCACCGGAGGGGTTGGGATTTGGGGACGGCGGCTGGATTTGGGGGCAGAGGAGAAGGAGGAACACTTTCGACTGTGCTGGGTTGGGTTGGTGGCTTTGGTTGGTTTTGTAGGGTTTTCATTTCTGTAGGGTTCACACGACGGAGACCTTCATGCTCCCTCCGGCGTGCCTCCGCTGGTGGCATCAGGCAGCAGCAAGGCGAGGCGGACTCTCCTGGAACCTGTGACGGAGGTGGAGAGGAAGAAGGCTGGGTGGGGGAGGAGGGGTCCGGAGTGGTTGGTTGGCTCGAAGTGGATAAGGCTAGGGAGAACGGGAGGGAGGGAGGAGCTCCATCTTGTCTATGGTGAGGGTCGTCGATGATGGTCGGCGGCGGATCGACATCTGAGGGAAGGAGAGGGTGACTTGGAGACGGGGATCTGGGATCGAGGGGCTCGGGAGAGGGTGGAGCAGCGGTGCTTGGGGGGTGGGGGTCGAGCTCCGCCGGAGGGAGGTGGCTGACGCACGCAGGAGGGAAGGAGGAGAGGGGAGGCGACGGGGTTCGCCATGGGATTGAGCGGGGAAGGGAGGAGGAGAGGGGAGGCGTGCGGGGGCCGGAGAGCGAGGGGAGAAAGAAAGGAGGCGGGGGGTGGATGAAAAATGTCCACGAGGACTAGGGTTTCGGCTTGGGTGGGCTTGCGTGAGGACAGCCGTTAGATCCGCAAAAATCCAACGGTGTTCCATCCACGATCCACGTGAAACGCCCACGGACCAATCAAAATGCAGTACACGCATACGATGTCATGACCATCTAAATTGGTCATAGTTAACTACAAAATTGGTCGCAGTTAACTAAAAATTCATTTTCCATTTATTCGAGTTCCCAAAATGAGTTTTTTTGTCAAGCATCTATCATATATTTGTTGCAAAATTGGACCAAATCAATTTTCTAAAATACTAGGACACATTTAATGGACAATTGACCAAATTGTTTGGTGTCAAAAGTTTCGACCCACCTCTGGTGAAAAACATAAATTTATGCCGATCCAGTTGGAAGCGGGTCAAATTGCTGCCTCATAGTTTGCTCTTTTTTTTCCAAAAATCATTTCTATGTACATAAGTACCTATTTAATCATAGAAACACAAAAAAATCCAAGATTCAACCACTAGCTAGGAACGGTCAAGCCCACCCTTTTGACCGCATTTTGAAACGGGCATAAAATAATTCAAAAAATTAGAAAACCTTCGCATTGTGTCATTATATATGACCAAGTTTTCAGAAAAAAATAATAAACTTGTAATATGGCAATTATTTTAAAAAAGTGTTCTCAGAAATGAGCTATCATGCGTGAAGACTCAGGGCTTTCAAGCCAAATGATTAATCTTATGGCCACATTCATGGCATAGTTAGTTCAAATGATCTCATATTGCGCACAAGGGTGCATCTTGGAATTCCAAACAATGTTGCCTAAGGGAGTTTTCATTTTCTTTGCACGGAAAATTCATTTTCCATTTTCCGAGTGCCCGAAATGAGTTTTTTTGTGAAGGACGTACCATATATTTGTTGCAAAATTGGACCTAATAAATTTTATAAAATACTAGGCCATATTTAATGCACAATTGACAAAATGGTTGGGTGTCAAAAGTTTTGATCCACCTCTGATGAAAAAGACAAATTCACGCCGATTCAGTAGGAAGCGGGTCAAATTTGAACTGCAGCTGCCTCATAGTTTGATCTTTATTTTTTCCAAAAATCAATTCTAGGTACATAAGTATCTATTTAATCAGAGAAATATCAAAAGTTTTCCAAGATTCAACCACTAGCTAGGAACGGTCAAGCCCGTCGTTTTGACCGCATTTTGAAACGGGCATAAAAAATTCAAAAAATCAAAAAAATGAAAAACCTTCACAGTGTGTCATATATGTGACCAAGTTTCCAGGAAAATAATAAACTTTTAATACGGAAATTATTTTAAGAAAGTGTTCTCAAAAATGAGCTATCATGCGTGAAGATTCATGGCTTTCAAGCCAAATGATCAATCTTATGGCCACATTCATGGCATAGTTTGTTCAAATGATCTCATATTGTGCACAAGGGTGCATCTTGGAATCCCAAACAATGTTGCCTAAGGGAGTTTTCATTTTCTTTGCACGGAAAATTCATTTTCCATTTTCCGAGTGCCCCAAATGAGTTTTTTTTGTGAAGGACCTACCATATATTTGTTGCAAAATTGGACCAAATCAATTTTATAAAATACTAGGTCATATTTAATGCACAAATTGACAAAATGGTTGGGTGTCAAAAGTTTTGATCCACCTCTGGTGAAAATGACAAATTCCCGCCAATTCAGTTGGAAGCGGGTCAAATTTGAACTGCAGATGCCTCATAGTTTGCTCTTTATTTTTTCCAAAAACCATTTCTATGTACATAAGTATCTATTTAATCAGAGAAACATCAAAAGTTTTCCAAGATTCAACCACTAGATAGGAACGGTCAAGCCCGTCGTTTTGACCGCATTTTGAAACGGGCATAAAAAATTCAAAAAAATCAAAAAAATGGAAAACCTTCGCATTGTGCTATTATATGTGACCAAATTTCCAGGAAAAATAATAAACTTGTAATACGGAAATTATTTTAAAAAAGTGTTCTCAGAAATGAGCTATCATGCGTGAAGATTCATGGCTTTCAAGCCAAATGATCAATCTCATGGCCACATTCATGGCATAGTTTGTTCAAATGATCTCATATTGTGCACAAGGGTGCATCTTGGAATGGCAAACAATGTTGCCTAAGGAAGTTTTCATTTTCTTTGCACGGAAAATTCATTTTCTATTTTCCGAGTGCGTGAAATGAGTTTTTTTATGAAGGACCTACCATATATTTGTTGCAAAATTGGACCAAATAAAATTTATAAAATACTAGGCCATATTTAATGCACAATTGACAAAATGGTTGGGTGTCAAAAGTTTTGATCCACCTCTGGTGAAACAGACAAATTCCCGCCGATTCAGGTGGAAGCGGGTCAAATTTGAACTGTAGCTGCCTCATAGTTTTCTATTTATTTTTTCAAAAATCATTTCTAGTTCCATAAGTACCTATTTAATCATAAATACATGGTTTTGTGGCGATACGTCGAGGTTTGGACGGTGGCTGAGGGCCCCAACTCTAGAGCGCGTAAACTCGCATGCCCGCTGCGTGGTCACCGCATGACCGTGGCGTTGCCATGTGTTCTGGGCTGTCTAGGCATGTCTAGTGGGTTGGGCACTCCCCACGCTTGATGTGCCTTGTCTTCTTGTGAAACCTGGGCTCCTTGGCAAGTGCAATAGCTCCAGTGTTGTCACAGAAGAGCTTGATCGGCCCCGACGCATTGGGTATGACTCCTAGGTCGGTGATGAACTCCTTCACCCATATTGCTTCATGTGCTGCCTCCGAGGCTGCCATGTACTCCGCTTCACATGTAGATCCCGCCACGACGCTTTGCTTGCAACTGCACCAGCTTACTGCCCCACCATTCAAAATATACACGTATCCGGTTTGTGACTTAGAGTCATCCAGATCTGTGTCGAAGCTAGCGTCGACGTAACCCTTTACGACGAGCTCTTCGTCACCTCCATAAACGAGAAACATTTCCTTAGTCCTTTTCAGGTACTTCAGGATATTCTTGACCGCTGTCCAGTGTTCCTTGCCGGGATTACTTTGGTACCTTCCTACCAAACTTACGGCAAGGTTTACATCAGGTCTGGTACACAGCATGGCATACATAATAGAACCTATGGCTGAGGCATAGGGGGTGACGCTCATCTCTTCTATATCTTCTACCGTGGTCGGACATTGAGCTGAGCTCAATTTCATACCTTGCAACACAGGCAAGAACCCCTTCTTGGATTGATCCATATTGAACTTCTTCAATATCTTATCTAGGTATGTGTTTTGTGAAAGACCTATGAGGCGTCTCGATCTATCTCTATAGATTTTGATGCCTAATATATAAGCAGCTTCTCCAAGGTCCTTCATTGAAAAACTTTTATTCAAGTAGGCCTTGATGCTGTCCAAGAGTTCTATATCATTTCCCATCAAAAGTATGTCATCTACATATAATATGAGAAATGCTACAGAGCTCCCACTCACTTTCTTGTAAACGCAGGCTTCTCCATAAGTCTGTGTAAACCCAAACGCTTTGATCATCTCATCAAAGCGAATGTTCCAACTCCGAGATGCTTGCACCAGCCCATAAATCGAGCGTTGGAGCTTGCACACTTTGTCAGCATTCTTAGGATCGACAAAACCTTCCGGCTGTATCATATACAATTCTTCCTTAAGGAAACCATTAAGGAATGCCGTTTTGACGTCCATTTGCCATATTTCGTAATCATAGAATGCGGCAATTGCTAACATGATTCGGACGGACTTCAGCTTCGCTACCGGTGAGAAAGTCTCATCGTAGTCAACCCCTTGAACTTGTCGATAACCCTTGGCGACAAGCCGAGCTTTATAGATGGTCACATTCCCATCCGCGTCTGTCTTCCTCTTAAAGATCCATTTATTTTCTATGGCTCACCGCTCAACGGGCAAGTCAGTCAAAGTCCATACTTTGTTTTCATACATGGATCCTATCTCGGATTTCATGGCTTCCAGCCATTTGTCGGAATCCGGGCCCGCCATCGCTTCTTCATAGTTCGAAGGTTCACCGTTGTCTAACAGCATGATTTCCAAGACAGGGTTGCCGTACCACTCTGGTGCGGAACGTGTCCTTGTGGACCTTCGAATTTCAGTAGGGGCTTGATCAGAAGTATCTTGATCATTATCATTAACTTCCTCTCTAGTCGATGCAGGCACTTCAAGAACATTTTCTTGAGTTGCGCCATTTTCCGGTTCAAGAGGCAATACTTCATCAAGCTCTACTTTCCTCCCACTTACTTCTTTCGAGAGAAACTCTTTCTCCAGAAAGGACCCATTCTTGGCAACAAAGATCTTGCCTTCGGATCTTAGGTAGAAGGTGTACCCAATAGTTTCTTTTGGGTACCCTATGAAGACGCATTTTTCCGATTTGGGTTCGAGCTTTTCAGGTTGAAGTTTCTTGACATAAGCATCGCATCCCCAAACTTTTAGAAATGACAGCTTAGGTTTCTTCCCAAACCATAATTCATACGGTGTCGTCTCAACGGATTTCGACGGAGCCCTATTTAAAGTGAATGCGGCAGTCTCTAAAGCATAGCCCCAAAAAGAAAGCGGTAAATCGATAAGAGACATCATAGATCGCACCATATCTAACAGAGTGCGATTACGACGTTCGGACACACCATTACGCTGAGGTGTTCCAGGCGGCGTGAGTTGTGAAACTATTCCACATTTTCTTAAGTGTGCCCCAAACTCGTGACTCAAGTATTCTCCTCCACGATCTGATCGTAGAAACTTGATTTTCCTGTCACGTTGATTTTCAACCTCACTCTGAAATTCCTTGAACTTTTCAAAGGTTTCAGACTTGTGTTTCATTAAGTAGATATACCCATACCTACTTAAATCATCAGTGAGGGTGAGAACATAACGATAGCCACCGCGAGCCTCAACACTCATCGGACCGCACACATCAGTATGTATGATTTCCAATAAGTCGGTTGCTCGCTCCATTGTTCCTGAGAACGGAGTCTTGGTCATTTTACCCATAAGGGATGGTTCGCACGTGTCAAATGATTCATAATCAAGAGACTCTAAAAGTCCATCAGCATGGAGCTTCTTCATGCGTTTGACACCTATGTGACCAAGGCGGCAGTGCCACAAGTATGTGGGACTATCATTATCAACCTTACTTCTTTTGGTACTCACATTATGAACATGTGTAGCATCACGTTCGAGATTCATAAAGAATAAACCATTTACCATAGGAGCATGACCATAAAACATATCTCTCATAAAAATGGAACAACCATTATTCTCAGATTTAAAAGAGTAGCCATCTCGAATTAAACGAGATCCCGATACAATGTTCATGCTCAAAGCTGGCACTAAATAACAATTATTAAGGTTTAAAACTAATCCCGAAGGGAGATGCAGAGGTAGCGTGCCGACGGCGATCACATTGACCTTGGAACCATTCCCGACGCGCATCGTCACCTCGTCCTTTGCCAGTTTCCGCTTATTCCGCAGCCCCTGCTTTGAGTTACAAATGTGAGCAACTGCACCGGTATCAAATACCCAGGAGCCACTACGGGCACTAGTAAGGTACACATCAATTACATGTATATCACATATACCTTTGGTTTTGCCGGCCTTCTTATCCGCTAAGTACTTAGGGCAGTTCCGCTTCCAGTGACCGCTACCCTTGCAATAAAAGCACTCAGTCTCGGGCTTGGGTCCATTCTTTGGCTTCTTCCCGGCAGCTTGCTTGCCGGGCGCGGCAACCTCCTTGCCGTCCTTCTTGAAGTTCTTTTTACCCTTGCCTTTCTTGAACTTAGTGGTTTTATTGACCATCAACACTTGATGTTCCTTCCTGACTTCTACCTCTGCTGATTTCAGCATAGCAAATACTTCAGGAATGGTCTTTTCCATCCCCTGCATATTGAAGTTCATCACAAAGCTCTTGTAGCTTGGTGGAAGCGACTGGAGGATTCTGTCAATGACCGCATCATCCGGGAGATTAACTCCCAGCTGAGTCAAGCGGTTATGCAACCCAGACATAGTGAGTATGTGCTCACTGACAGAACTGTTTTCCTCCATCTTACAGCTGAAGAATTTGTCGGAGACTTCATATCTCTCGACCCGGGCATGAGCTTGGAAAACCATTTTCAGCTCTTCGAACATCTCATATGCTCCATGTCTCTCAAAACGCTTTTGGAGCCCCGGCTCTAGGCTGTAAAGCATACCGCACTGAACGAGGGAGTAGTCATTGAAACGTGCCTGCCAAGCGTTCATAACATCTTGTTCTGCAGGGAGAACGGGTGCGTCACCAAGCGGTGCTTGTAGGACATAATCTTTCTTGGCAGCTATGAGGATGATCCTCAGGTTTCGGACCCAGTCCGTATAGTTGCTGCCATTGTCTTTCAGCTTAGTTTTCTCTAGGAACGCGTTGAAGTTGAGGACTACGTTGGCCATTTGATCTACAAGACATATTGCAAAGATTTTAGACTAAGTTCATGATAATTAAGTTCAACTAATCAAATTATTAGTGAACTCCCACTTAGATTAGACATCCCTCTAGTCATCTAAGTATTACATGATCCGAGTTAAACTAGACCGTGTCCGATCATCACGTGAGACGGACTAGTCAACATCGGTGAACATCTTCATGTTGATCGTATCTTCTATACGACTCATGCTCGACCTTTCGGTCTTCTGTGTTCCGAGGCCATGTCTGTACATGCTAGGCTCGTCAAGTCAACCTAAGTGTTTGCATGTGTAAATCTGTCTTACACCCGTTGTATGTGAACGTCTGAATAAAACACCCGATCATCACGTGGTGTTTTGAAACAGCGAACTGTCGCAACGGTGCACAGTTAGGGGGAACACTTCTTGAAATTAGTATGAGGGATCACCTTATTTACTACCGTCGTTCTAAGTAAACAAGATGCAAAACATGATAAACATCACATGCAATCAAATAATAAACGTGACATGATATGGCCAATATCACATAGCTCCTTTGATCTCCATCTTGGGGCTCCATGATTATCTTGTCACCGGCTTGACACCATGATCTCCATCATCATGATCTCCATCATCGTGTCTCCATGAAGTTGCTCGCCAACTATTACTTCTACTACTATGGCTAACGCGTTTAGCAATAAAGTAAAGTAATTTACATGGCGTTTCTTGATGACACGCAGGTCATATAAAAGAATAAAAACAACTCCTATGGCTCCTGCCGGTTGTCATACTCATCGACATGCAAGTCGTGATTCCTATTACAATAGCATGAACATCTCATACATCACATATAGATCATTCATCATTCATCACAACTTTGGCCATATCATATCACAAACCACTTGCTGCAAAAACAAGTTAGACGTCCTCTAATTGTTGTTGCAAGTTTTACGTGGCTGAATTAGGGTTCTAGCAAGAACGTTTTCTTACCTACGTTAAAGCCACAACGTGATTTGTCAACTTCTATTTACCCTTCATAAGGACCCTGTTCATCGATTCCGCTCCAACTAAAGTAGGAGAGACAGACACCCGCCAGCCACCTTATGCAACTAGTGCATGTTAGTCAGTGGAACCGGTCTCACGTAAGCGTACGTGTAAGGTTGGTCCGGGCCGCTTCATCCCACAATACCGCTGAAGCAAGAAAGGACTAGTAACGGCAAGAAAGTTGACAAATCTACGCCCACAACAAATTGTGTTCTACTTGCGCAAGAAGAACTACGCATAGACCTAGCTCTGATACCACTGTTGGGGAACGTTGCAGAAAACAAAAAATTTCCTACTCGTTTCACCAAGATCATCTAGGAGTTCATCTAGCAACGAGTGATTAGATGCATCTACATACCTTTGTAGATCACGCAAGGAAGCGTTCAAAAGAACGGTGATGATGTAGTCGTACTTGACGTGATCCAAATCACCGATGACCAGCGCCGAACGGACGGCACCTCCGCGTTCAACACACGTACGGGACGGGAGACGTCTCCTCCTTCTTGATCTAGCAAGGGGAAAGGAGAGGTTGATGAAGATCCAGCAGCACGACGGCGTGGTGGTGGATGCAGGGCGTCACAGCAGCAGGGCTTCGCCGAGACTACGAGGGAGAGACGTAACGGGGGGAGGTGGAGGCGCCAGGGGCTGGTGTGTATTCTCCCTCCTCCCCCCACTATATATAGGGGTGCCATGGGGGGGCGCCGGCCCTAGTAGATGAGATCTACTAGGGGGGGCGGCGGCCTAGGGGAGGATTCCCTCCCCCCCCAAGGCACCTAGGGGTGCCTTCCACCACTAGGACTCCTCCTAGGGGGAAACCCTAGGCGCATGGGCCTATGTGGGGCTGGTGCCCTTGGCCCATTAGGCCAAGGCGCACCCCCTACAGCCCATGTGGACCCCCGGGACAGGTGGCCCCACCCGGTGGGCCCCCGGGACCCTTCCGGTGGTCCCAGTACAATACCGATAACCCCGAAACTTGTCCCGATGCCCGAAATAACACTTCCTATATATAATTCTTTACCTCCGGACCATTCCGGAACTCCTCGTGACGTCCGGGATCTCATCCGGGACTCCGAACAACATTCGGGTTTCTGCATATACATATCTTCATAACCCTAGCGTCACCGAACCTTAAGTGTGTAGACCCTACGGGTTCGGGAGACAAGCAGACATGACCGAGACGACTCTCCGGTCAATAACCAACAGCGGGATCTGGATACCCATGTTGGCTCCCACATGCTCCACGATGTCGAGGATTCAATCAATCCCGTACGCTATTCCCTTTGTCTATCGATATGTTACTTGCCCGAGATTCGATCGTCGGTATCCCAATACCTCGTTCAATCTCGTTACCGGCAAGTCACTTTACTCGTACCGTAATGCATGATCCCATGACCAGACACTTGGTCACTCTGAGCTCATTATGATGATGCATTACCGAGTGGGCCCAGTGATACCTCTCCGTCATACGGAGTGACAAATCCCAGTCTTGATCCATGTCACCCAACAGACACTTTCGGAGATACCCGTAGTCTACCTTTATAGTCACCCAGTTATGTTGTGACGTTTGGCATACCCAAAGCACTCCTACGGTATCCGGGAGTTACACGATCTCATGGTCTAAGGAAAAGATACTTGACATTGGAAAACTCTAGCAAACGAACTATACGATCTTGTGCTATGTTTAGGATTGGGTCTTGTCCATCACATCATTCTCCCAATGATGTGATCTCGTTATCAATGACATCCAATGTCCATAGTCAGGAAACCATGACTATCTGTTGATCAACGAGCTAGTCAACTAGAGGCTCACTAGGGACATGTTGGTGTCTGTTATTCACACATGTATTACGATTTCCGGATAACACAATTATAGCATGAATAAAGACAATTATCACGAACAAGGAAATATAATAATAATGCTTTTATTATTGCCTCTAGGGCATATTTCCAATAATATACCCACTACCATGCTGGCCTGCGAGTTAACGGCAAGCATTGCAATTACCGTTAGATTTAACAGAAGATGTAGCAAAATGTACCCGAAATTATAGTTCAATGACCCATTTGCATCATTTTTCAACTTTATGTATGATTTTGTACCCACCACGCAAGTTTATGTACTATAGGTGTATTTAACTCCCAAAAAATTGCACCGACAGTACCTATGGTCATACGAAGAAGCAATATGGCCCAGCTCTTTCAGCCAAGGATCCAGACGAAGAAAAAAATAATGAAGGAGCAAGACCAGTAGTGCAGGTATGAAAATTATACAGGACCCCCATGGTGCAGATCCCCGGACAGTCTAAGTCAGTATTGATCCACATGGATATGCCTACAGCATGAGTAATCGACATGAGGAATAACAGTCTGGAAGCATGAGTCCTCACTTATATGAATCATCATGGATAGCATGTCGTGAACAAAAAAAAATTCCGTCAGAACCATCGTCAGTCAAGTCTGCCGATATTATCATACAGGCCAAACCCTTTATGCTGGCCGCGACAGGAGACAATCAAATATTTGGTACGGATCTGATGCTCACGACCGCGGAACCAGTTAATATGATTCAGAAACTTCTGCGACGAGTCAGAATCTGTCAGGAAACGGTTATATTTGAACTGACTGTTTGGAACCCAAAGGACCTGCATATAGTGGAGAAATCCAATGCAATGAGTCAGAGCTTGAGTTTTCATCAGAAAACTCCGATCATCATTACATGAAAGGTTGTCAGTGCCGGGTAGCACACCCATCGGAAATCACTTTTGGATTTGTGAGACGGACATATAATTTAGTCGTGATAATGAACTCACACTCAGCTAGTCAGTAGATCTAGAAAGAAATTGGAGCCTATATAAGCATGAGCAAGCCAGGTAAGATCTGTCAGAATATGGATACGGTGAATCAAACCACCCCAGGGCCAGTCAGATAAAAATTTAATGGGAACAACAATAAAGGAAAAAGGATACCCGAGTTGGAAACGGTTTCCTTAAGTCAGAATATTCATACTAGTTCCCTGAGCAACCAAATCTCGAGGACGAGATTTCTTTAAGGGGGTAAGGTTTGTGACAGCCTGCTTTTTGGCCCTTTCTTTTTCATTTGTTTTTTCGAGGTTTTTGCTTGAGTTTTCTTTTTCTGTGGCTTTGAGGTCTGGAAACCGAAGAAGATGACCTCTTCTTTGCTTCCAGAGTGGCTTGTCATTCCCAAATCTTTCCCTAGACCTTGTCATTTCCATCCTAGCCCAAATCCCAATATTCTTTTATAGGGAATATTCCTTTTCTATTAAAGGAATAACTCCAATTGCCCTAGGTTGTGAAGCAACCTATAGTTCCATCACTCCTAAAATTCCCAAATAATTCTCATAAATTTTTTGGGTCATATCTTGATCAAATATGGCAAAACGTTTCATTGACATGTTCAAAAATAATCCTCCAATAATTCATTTCCCATTCTACCCTGAATGGCACTTTGTGAAGGAAGTGTCATTTATATTTCTCCTATGGACTCCCAACATTTTTGGGCATGTTTATATGTCCAAATAATTGTCCCATGCACAATATCAAATTTATTTGCCTAGCCAATCTTCCTCAGTGAATTTTCAAAGTTTCTGTCAAACAGAGAGCTCTGTGAAGGAAGTACTAGCTAGGTGTACCCAAATGGGTTTAAATTTTTCACACACCTTAAAGTGCCCATATAAAACCCCTTAACCCATTTTCAGCCCCATCCAATCATCTATGTGAGCACAGGAGCAAATCTTTGTTTCTGGCAATATTTTCAGATTGTGAAGCAAGTATATTTTCTATTGCTTCAAAAATCCTAATAAATTACCAGATCATTCTTATACCAATAAAACATCCCTCCACATATTTTGGCATCATTTCAATGAGACATTTGATCACCATAATTATTTCTATTTTCTGGACAGAAATGATGTTTGTGAAGCAAGTGCCATTTTGGTTTCTCCATTTGGCATGATCTTTTTACAGCACCATAATATGACCAAATGACTAAGCTTTGCCCAATCTTAGCTCAGGTGGACACTCCATGTGAGTGCACCATCATGATCTTCATTTCTGGACCAAGTATGCAGTTGTGAAGCAACTGCAGTAAATCTTGATCCTTTTACCTGAAAACCTCTAGAAAGATTGTCCTTCGACAGATAAACCGCCCAGACAAGCTAGTTACTGACTTACCTAGCTGGTTTAACCACATCATGTTACAAACACCTTCTTACTGATTTACTTTTGGAGCTAAGTGCAAACCTCTTCTTTGCCCCTGGACCGATTTATTTATTTATTTGGACTAAGGGCACCAAGGTCCATCCACTGCACATGGTTGGCCACGCCAAAGTGCGCCTCTTGCGCCAGTGAGTGTGGTGATCACGCTCGCGTCATGGCCGCAGGCGTGCTCTGGCTTGTTTCGGCCACTATGCCCGTCTCCTCCCTCCTCGTCCCGACCTCCATACATGTCTAGTAGCTGCCCCGTGATGCCCTGCATCGCCCTGCGTCAATGGTTCATCGCCGTTCGCCTTAAATGCACCGTTAGCTCCATGCCCGTGCCATGTCCAGCCACTGCCCGCCATTAAAGTTCGGTCGGGAGCTCGCCCATGAGCTCCAGAGCCTTCCCCTGGCCTATATAAAGCAAGCCCGAGTCCTCCCGCAACTCATCCATCTGTTCCCCGCCTCGTTTGCCCTCTGGGATCACGGCATCTCGCCGTTGTTTGCCGCCACCGTCCATGGCCGCCTCGGCCTCGGCTTGGGTCCGGCCACCACAGGCCTCCCCTCGCGTCCCCTTCACATCCACCGCACTCCCCTCGTTCCACTCATCCGCCCCACCCCCTTTCCCCTCGCCGGAAACCGCCCGAGTCGCCGGAAGCCACCTCGCCCGAAGCTTCCTGTCCTCCCATGGCGCCGCCTCTCCCCTCTAGCCCTCTCCTCCCCGGTGGCCGTGCTACCTCTTAACGGGACCCTCTCGTCGCCCCGGTCCCGCCGGTACCCTCGGCTCGGCCAGAGATGGCCGGAGCCGGCCGGCCCCCTCGCCGCTTCCTTCCCCTGCCCCTGCTCTGTTCCACGAGAGGAACAGAGGCACGGGAGGAAGAAGACAGCGCCCGTGCCCCCCTCCAGCTGGCCAGGCGGGCCCCATCCCCTGCGCGTGGACCCCTCTGGTCAGCCCCTCAGGCGTTAACCTGCCTCGGCCCCACCTTGCCACGTCACTTAAGTGAAGGCGTATTCTGCAAATGCACTTTCAGTTTTTGCGTCCAGGGACTTGTTTGTTGAAGTTTTATTCACAGATTGGTCCCTGATGTTCAACATCTTATATCTCCGCAACCGTAACTCCAAATGAGGTGAAGCCAACGCTCACTTCTTCGTTTTGTCGAGCCCTTTATGGTGGTGTCACTTTCATTATGTTTTGGCATACTGAAAATGACCATTTTGCCCCTGCCCTCAATCAGCCCCCTCCGAGAGAGAACGTTTTCCGGCGAATCTTTCTGCGGCTTCACCGCACTTCTCCCCGGTGCCTTCTTCATCACTAGGTAAGCCACAATACCCACTTTCATGATAGTCATGCAGTAGCCATGGTTTTCAACTTGAATCTTTAATAAATGTTTTCTTGTTGAAAAGTTGGTTATCGTTGTTCCGGTGATGTTTAGATTTGCATGTTCCCTTTTGTGCTATGTTGTCTTATACTCTGTGATCATGTTATACCTGCTAGTATTACCTTTCGTATGTTCATGCTTGTTAGTAGTACATGTTGATGTTGGAGATGGTCATGCTAGTCAGTATGCGATGTTCAGTGGATATGACTTATTGTTGATATGGTGGAAAGTTATGTGATACTCTCATGGTGATGTTGATATCATGTTCATGCATTTTATCATGACTCAGCATATTTGCATTCAAGTTAACCGGATTAAATTGAACTTGAACACTTGTTGGCTGAGTCATGGTGCCTCTGAATCGATACTGACCAGTGCAACCACGCTTACCGGTATGGGACGGTCCTAACTGGGTCTATTGTCGTGCCTCTCGCCGGTGCCTCCAACAAGGGAAGGTTATGGGCGTGCTGTACCCTGGCCCGGTAGGCAAGCATAACCTTGTGTGCCCGTTGTTGAGTTAGTTTTTGGATCTGTGTCCCCGTGTGGGAGGGGCCACGACGGTGGTCGTTGTGTCTGGAGGTAGGCACGGGGCCACCCATGACTTAGCTCATTGAGGAGTGAGTCGGAGTGGCCGGAAGACTGTCATGGTAGTAGACGGTTTTGTCAGAATGCCATTGGTTGACCCGAATGGGAGTGCGAGGCCATGGGTTCCGTAGTGTTGTTACAATGTACTAACCTCTACAGAGTGTATATTAGATCTATCGATAGCCGCGCCCGCGGCTAAGGGCCCAGGTCGAGAGAAGGTCACACCATGAGTCAACAGTAATAAGAATAATGTGCTTAATAACAGTGAGATAAGTTGGCCAAGTGTTGGTCGAGTGGTGATCGCCGTAAGGATCACGGGCCATGTAGTGGTCGGGTTGTGATCGCCGTAAGGATCACGGTTTGAGACTAAGTGTTGGTTGTGGTTGTGATCGCCATAAGGATCACGATGATATTGAGGATACCGAGTTGTGTATATTCGTGATGTTGTACGAGAGTCGTGGGTAAAGATCAAGCTCCTTGTGGTTATTTAATGATCGCTACGGTATTGTTTATGCCAAGCTTGATTTGATCCTGAGATGATCGTGTGATGTCCGAGGTTGGTAAGTGATGCATGTGTTGGTTACGAGGTAACCGAGCAGAATAAGTGGTGCATATGGTGTCATCATGTTGCATGCTAGTATTGTCGGATTTATATGTTCATGTTGAGATAGTTGTATCATGTTTATGTTGGTCATGCCATCTTATTCTGATGATATCATGTTAAATTCCTGTTTAACCTGTAATTGCCATGTTGTTGTCTGTCTTGAATGCTTCTGGATTATTGTGAGCTTGCAAGTACATTCGGTGTACTGACCTGGCGTGTCATGCCGGTTTGCAAGTCATGCCAGATTTGATTGCTTGCTTGTCGTGGTTTCCGTTCGTGCGAGCTAGGATAAGCGTTCCAGCCAGAGTCCCTGCAGAGTGGAGTTCACCACCGTCGCCGTTGTTCTGCTGCTAGAGTTTTTCCGCTGCTTCAAGTTGTTTTGCTGCTTGCATAGAGCAACTGAGGATGGCGTAGTGTCACCGTACCGATGTTATTCATTGTAATATCGGAGACCTTGTATTCATATTCGTGTAATAATAGAAGGCTGGTTTGTTCTATGCTAAGCAGTGTCGTATTCCAGAAGACTTCTCCTCGATCTCTGGGCTGGAATACGGGGCGTTCCGGTTTCTCTGAGCCGGGGTGCCAAAATGTCCATGTCTCGATGCAACATGACCATTGGATCAAACTCAGACGGTGCAGATCAGTCACTGTAGCACAAAGCGTGTGGGTGTGTTTGGTTGCATTCTCATCTCAATATAGTTGTTTCCTCTTCGTGTATTTTTGTCAACCTACTAGTGTGGACTCATGCACCCTTCATGCACTCTGCCAAACACCCAAAAGTGGGTCGAGAAGGGAACTTTTGCTTCCATCCCGTGCACCCTTCATACACCCTGTCTAACACTATTGGATGTGCTTGATATGGTTCATGTTTCGTGGAGTACTGTAGCACCGTACTCTCCGTGCGCTGTGGACCTAGTTCTGTTAACATTGATCTCACCGTTCATTCTCGACCGGACAGTCGAAAAAGCGGTACTATGTTACATATAGGAGTAGTTGACATGCACACAACACCATTTGTTATCGTCATCTCTTACTACACTAGCAACAAGATTGTGTAGTACTGACGTATGAACCACTGCACATGCCTAGTAGTAGGAGCACTGTGTATGTTCAAGTGGCTGCCGTGTTTCGCACTCCTCCGTCATAAGAGTGGAAATGCTTGTTGTAATCATTTTTTTCTTTAGAATGAAAAATAGTGGACACGCTCTACCGTGCAGATCCTCCTCCAGCCATGCACTAAATTACTCACTTTCGCCGACGTGTGGGATAGCCAGCACCTGGGTCCACCAGCCATGCACTAAATTACTCCGTAGTAGAGTGACGGTAGACTACCCCGATCGAACCGCCGCAGTAATGCCCAATGAGCCGTCAAATCACAAAACACCCTCCTTTCCAGCAGTAAGTTGGACGGACGAAGCAACCATCATTTCACTCTTCTCTCTCAGCTTCCTCTCTTGAAGAAAACCCCCACTCGCTTCGTTTCTCCCTCATCTCATTCCTCCTTTCACTCTTCTCTCTCAGCTTCCTCTCTTGGATGGACGCCGGAGCACCGACCGACGTGATGTCTATGGCTCTGGCCAAAACCATCGAGGCTCATGGTACGAAGAAGCGCAAGCACCCTGCCGAGACTACCGTAGACAAGCTCAAAGCCATCGCCCTGGCCAAGCCCCCCTCTCCGTGATCCCTCATTAAGCAAGTCCAGGTAATGTCTCTTGTTGACGATCTTTTTCTCGATCTTAATCGTGTTTTTTCATCTAACACGCAGTACTAGTACTGGTAGTACAACTTTCTGGGTGATCTTGCATGTGATTTTAGTGTGCCAAATGATGGTTCTAAATTCCTCTTTTGACCAAAACATGCGAGAGGTTGACACTGATTTCTTATAGATTACTTTCAACTACTCCCTCTGTCCCAAATTTCTTGTCTTAGATTTGTCTAGATACGGATGTATCTAATACTAAAATGTGACTTGATACATCCGTATCTAAACAAATCTAAGACAAGAATTTTGGGACGGAGGGAGTACTTTATGAACATAAATGCTACCTTTTAAGAGGGTATATTTGCCTCAGTAACTTGTGTTATGTATATAGCATGTAATCCCTCTGCTCTCATGCCTTTGAAGACATGTTCTAGTGTCTTTGTTCACTCATTTCTGTGCATATATGTAGTCATATATGGAGTATAATATCGAAAATCATCTTATATTTCTGAACGGAGGTAGTAATAAAATATGGTTTCTATTTGAATTAGAACCAGGTCCGCAGTGGAGATGAAGTTCTCAAAGTCATGCCGTGTGAACTGGAAGACCCGATGATGAGTTCTACTGCTGAACTATCCAGCTGCTGTGTCCTTGTCGCCACGTGTCCTGAACTAGTGTTTTCCTATAGCATTGTTGTCAGGCGTGTTCTCGAGGTTGTACTTGACCACAACAATTTCCTGGCTGTGCCTTCGATTACAAAGGGTGTGGTTCTTGTAAAGCTTCCCAACAAATCTGATGCAGCCTGTCTTCATCATCATGTTTATGAGTGGAAAGACCACTCTGTTAGGTTCTCCAAGGTTGACAAGATGGTGATGGTGCATGTAGACATCTCACACGAAGTCCATGGCCTAGTCAGTTATGCGGGGTTCATCCCGTAGGTCGGTGGCAAGAAATAGTCTGCAGAGTTTAGTTAATGCAACTTTGCTTGTCTGTAGTAAGTACTATTGTTCAGTACTTGATTTTTGTTTGTGAACCCTGTATTGTTTATTAGTACTGTCGCTTTTGGTGTGTGGTCAGTCCTGAGAACGGTCTATGTTAATGTCTGTCCACTCAATTCAGTCTGTACATTTTGAAGTATCCAGATCATATTTTTTCTGAGGACGGTTTATCAATTATGGTTACACTCCAATATCTGTATGCATTGCAGGGTTTATCGTACCCACCAGGATTTCCAGTCCCATGGATGTTTGGTCCATATGATTCGTCACGACCTTTGGACTGTCCTGCTTGTGGGAGTAGGCAGGGCCCCTGCATGCCACGCGTAGTTGGACGATCTATCTTCTGTTTACTACTTCAACATAGTGATTTCCTAGTAAGTATTCACTTGTGTCACATCAAGTAAATCTTATTGATTTACTGTCTAAATCTTATTGATTTAATGTCATGTTTTCTTTCTTTTCCTGCAATTTAACGATGCAGGTTTTGCCATGTGACATTCATCACAGAATAAACCGTTTGGTTTGCTCTACGATGGCTATTTTTGCAGGTTTCACTTCTTATGTCGTGTCAGTAACGAAGGCACTGTCCATCACTTATATTACTGGAAAAAATTGGATCAGTCTGTTGTCTGAGTACAAGCTGAATCCCTATGATGAACTGCAGTTTGGTTTAACAAAAACGCCACAATTAGTCCTTCTCGCGTTTAAAAGAAATGAAAAAAAAACTGGATCACGGTCACGGATCCTAGTCAAGTTAGAAAGCTGATCATAGCAGACCAGACACGATCGCTGCTGTCTCGCACGAGCACTAGCAGTTGCTCTAGCACTGACAGCGGCAGCAGCTCAGTCTGATCCAGCTGAGGATTGGGCACCGACCGTGTCAGCGGATCAGTCTGATCTGCCGGAGGATCGGGCATCGACACCGGCACCTGCTCTGACACCGATACCGGCTCTATAAGGAGCACCATCTCCGGCAGCAGCAGCGGCTTCGGCACCTACACCAACACTTGCACTTGCATCTGGTCCGGCCCGTGCAGTTGCACCGGTAACAGACTGGGCTGCAGTTCGCACTTCATATACCAAAGTCCTTACAAAAACCGACATGTCCACCTTCTTGGTAAGCATTGGCCGCCCAAGTGCTTCGTTCTTTTTTCTTTCCATGTTGTTTCACATGATTCACTGTGTTTTTTTTGAGGTATTGATAGTGGGAGAGAACTCCGACTGTTTTTCATATATCTATATAAATGGGGTGTTTACATAGACATATATGAACATATCATCCCCACTATTCCTGGTTGGTACACCAGAGAGGTGGGTCAGCTACTCCATACAAGTTGGTAAGCAGTATGCTAACTGTATATTACAAAGATAAAAAGGACAAAATAGAGGTGACTCAACCTAGCGTGTCACAGTACGAGAGCAGGGCCGTTCTACATGCCACTTTAACTCTATGTTGCAGAAGTCGTAGATCCTTTTTGAAGCGGGCAAACCAGGAATCAATGCTGGGGGCAATACCTCTGAAGTGCTTGTTATTTCTTTCCTTCCACAAGCTCCAGGCAGCGGTGTAAAAAACTTCAACAAAGAACAAGTTTGGCCAGCCCGTTTGTTCATGGTGGAGCGCAGTGAATCTATCTTGGAATTCACACCAATCAATGTGTATCTTGTCCCAACATGTCTTGCTAAAAGGGCATGTGAAGATCATATGGTCGAGAGTCTCATCTACATGCCCGCAGAGAAGACATGCGAAGTCATCGCCAATGTTATAGTGTCTTCTTCAAAGCATATCATGCGTATTGAGCCTATCTTGCAGAAGCAGCCACCCGAACACTTTAATTTTCATTGTACAGTTGGATTTCCAAAGCTTTTGGAATGCAGGGTGGGCAGTTGCAGTGGCAAAGTAATTGTTGTAGTAATCTTTTGGCCTGTAATCTGCTTTGCCCCAAATGTAATGCCAGATATCAGTCGTTGCTATTGGAGGGTTTAGCTCGAACGAAGCCCGTTGGACATCTAGTGCCTCAACATGAGCCTGAGGAGATAGCGAAAGATGAAAGGTTTCATGCAGATCCATGGTGGCCCAGAAGTCAGCCACCGTCATGTCTTCATGCAAAGTATAAGAGAAGGCTCGAGGATGTGACACCTGGAGCACATCGGTGGACCACAAATCTTTCCAGAGCAACGTAGTCGAGCCATCCACCACTTGCACACGAGAAACCCCTCGGTATACTGGCGTCAGTTTCAGGACATCTTTCCACCAAAAGGACCCCGCCGAATCCACAGCATGAGGCACTTGGCCAACATATTGAATTTCCCAAGTCATGGTGACCCAGGGAATGTCAAGCTTGTTATAGAACTTGTGCAGAAATTTGAACAAGAGGGCATCATTGTGGACTTTAATATCAATCACACCCAATCCACCTTTGCACTTTGGTTTGCAAACCATCTCCCAAGCAGCCAAAGAGTTACACTTGTCACCTTGATCTGTTTTCTTTGTCCATAAGCATCTCCTCCTAATCTTGTTAAGGATAGCAATCAGCTTGGGAGGAAACTTTAGGGTGCACATGGCAAAAACCAGAAGTGAGGTAACAGATGCATTGAGCCAGGATAGGCGCCCTCCATATGACATCATGGCGATTGTGGCTGTGAGGCGACGCTCCATTTTGGAAACTAAGGGCATGAGCTCTTGAATGGTGGGCTTGGTGGTGCCAAGTGGAAGTCCAAGGTAAGTGAAAGGCATGGCGCCTACATTGCACTCAAAAATGTTGGCAATATTAGATGTGGTTGTTGCATCAGTGTTGATAGGGATGAGAGTGGACTTGTGAAAATTAATCTTGAGGCCGATAGAGGACGCGTAATCAGACATAATTTCTTTGACACGCAGCGCTTGTTGAGGTGATTCACTGTTTTGATCTAACTGTTTGGGTATGTCTTCTTGTTTGCAAACAGAGAATTCCTAGAGCAACGAGGGAGTCGTTCATCAATCCGGGCGACCACGGCCAAGTTTCTCTTACCATGCGCAGCCTTGGTGTGAATGAACCTGCTCAATATACCGTAAGTACAAAGGATGGTCGCATGATGAATGATGCTAAAGGATGGTCAAGGTTCAAATCTAAATCATATCTTGCGGTAGGGGATGATGTCAAAATCGAACTTTCTCGGCAAGGAGAGCTGGTCCAAATAAACTTTGAAATTCTTCAGTAGCAGCACGCAACTGCCGAACTGATCTATCTTCCGAGAGATTTTGATGTAATAATCTGGCATGGTGAAACAAGTGTCATGTGTGTATAAGTAGTACGACAGTATTATTTATCACATGGTATATCGTTGATAGAATTGCAACTCTGATTGCTGGTTAGGAACTGTCGTTCGATTTCATTCCAACAGCTGTCGTGCTTTATTCAATTTTGTGTATTCGCCTTGCGACAACATCTAAAACCAGTGCCGTACTGATCACTTGCAATATGAAAAGTGCTGAGGTAGAACACATGGCCCCCCAAACATGCAGGGTCGGCTTGCGGCCCAAAGTCCAGAACCGTGAGCCTATCTGAGTATTATATTCTCAGCTGAACCGCCATAAAAAAAGTTGAACCCCCATAATGCACGTGCCTTGCAGAGGGAGTATATTTCTCGACAAGGTGAGCCTGTGATATAAAAGATTTGTATATTTCTTTACAGAGGGAGTATCTCTCTGTAAAAATATATATTTATGTGTAACTAGTTACTCCTGTCTTTCTACTTCCTTTCACTGATATGTGGGGCAACCGGCAAAGGGGTCCACGTGCCATATGCACAAATTAGAGTGCACAACTTCATGGTAGACACACCCTGGTCGTAGCGCCACAGTAATGACCAATGAGCCGTCAAATCACAACCCCCCCCCTTCCAGCTTTAGCAGTAAGCTGGACGGACGAAGCGGCGATATTTCACTGGGCCTGAATCCCCTTCTCCCTCATCTGCTTGTTCAGAGAAAACCCCTGCTCGGCGATTGCATAGGGTTTTCTCATGCAGAACCAGGTACGAATTCTTCATCCATCCCCGATAAATCCAAGTCCCTTGGTCGCAGGTAATCCTAGGATGGCAGCCTCCGCCGTTGATGCATTTTTCTTCGTACTGAATCTAGTGTGTTTCAGCTGCAGTGCCCAAAGTGCGAGTGTGTCACGTCCATTTTGCATCATGCTTTTATATCAATATTTATTGCATTATGGGCTGTTATTCCACGTTATGTCACAATACTTATGGCTATTCCTCTTATTTTACAAGGTTTACATGAAGAGGGAGAATGCCGGCAGCTGGAGTTCTGGGCTGGAAAAGAAGCAAATATTGGAGTCCTATTCTGCGCAACCCCAAAAGTCCTGAAACTCCACGGAATATCTTAAAATAAATAAAGAAAAATCGTCGCCAAAGATGAAGGCCAGGGGGCCCACACCCTGCTCATGAGGGTGGCGGGCGCGCCCCCCTAGGCGCGCCCCCTACCTCGTGGGCCCCCTGGTGGCTCTCCGACGCCCATCTTCTCCTATATGAAGTCTTTCAATGAGAAAAAAATAGAAGGCAACCTTTTGGGACGAGACTCCGCCGCCACGAGGCGGAACCTTGGCGGAACCAAACTAGGGCTCCGGCAGAGCTATTCTGCCAGGGACACTTCCCTCCGGGAGGGGGAAATCATCACCATCATCATCACCAATGCTCCTCTCATCGGGAGAGGGCAATCTCCATCAACATCTTCACCAGCACCATCTCATCTCCAAACCCTAGTTCATCTCTTGTATCCAATTCTTGTCTCCAAGTCTGGGATTGGTGCTAGTAGGTTGCTAGTAGTGTTGATTACTCCTTGTAGTTGATTCTAGTTGGTTTAATTGGTGGAAGATCATATGTTCAGATCCTTTATGCACATTATTACCCCTCTAATTATGAACATGAATATGCTTTGTGAGTAGTTATGTTTGTTCCTGAGGACAAGGGAGAAGTCTTGCTATTAGTAGTCATGTGAAATTGGTATTCGTTCGATATTTTGATAAGATGTATGTTGTCTAGCCTCTAGTGGTGTTATGTGAACGTCGACTACATAACACTTCACCATTATTTGGGCCTAGAGGAAGGCATTGGGAAGTAATAAGTAGATGATGGGTTGCTAGAGTGACAGAAGCTTAAACCCTAGTTTATGCGTTGCTTCGTAAGGGGCTGATTTGGATCCATATGTTTCATGGTATGGCTAGGTTTACCTTAATACTTTTGTTGTAGTTGCGGATGCTTGCAATAGATGTTAATCATAAGTGGGATGCTTGTTCAAGTAAGAACAGCACCCAAGCACCGGTCCACCCACATATCAAATTATCAAAGTACCGAACGTGAATCATATGAGCGTGATGAAAACTAGCTTGACGATATTTCCATGTGTCCTCGGGAGCGCTTTTCCTATTATAAGAGTTTGTCCAGGCTTGTCCTTTGCTACGAAAAGGATTGGGCTACCTTGCTGCACTTTATTTACTTTTGTTACTTGTTGCTCATTACAATTTATCTTATCACAAAACTATATGTTACCACTTATTTCAGTACTTGCAGAGAATACCTTGCTGAAAACCGCTTATCATTTCCTTCTGCTCCTCGTTGGGTTCGAAACTCTTACTTATCAAAAGGACTACGATAGATCCCCTATACTTGTGGGTCATCAGAGTACCCTATAGATTTCTGCGCCCTCGGCGAGACGCCACACTTGTTCCTTCTCATCCTAACACAACATTTTGAAATGCGCACACAGTATGTTCCTAGAATCCTCTTCTCTATCCGGGAAGGTGGGGTTTTTTTGAACATGCTGTGTTCTCATATTATTTTTCCTGAAGTGTATTATTTGCTCTGCCAGAACACATGTACTCAAGATGCTCGGCCTTGCCATAACTGAATACACTAGTTTAATGGTCACAGTGAAGACAAGCCATGGATATTACTTCCAAGTTGGGTTCATGAACCAAGAAGATCGCTTCTTTTTTTATGGCCGAACTTGGGTAAACTTTCTCAAGTGTTACAGACTGAAAGTTGGCGCATGAATGTTGATGGAAATAGCAGAACCTAGTCTCATCTTCACTGCGATCTTCCACCCCGACGTTGTTCCAATTGTTCATCCATGTTAGTTTTGTATCTGGTTCTTGCTTGTTGCCTCGATTACTTCTTAATCCACCTATTCTGTCTAACTAATCACAATTTAATTTTAGAAGTAGCAACGAATCTCTCACGAAGATGCTACTTCTAACTAATATTTTCTTATAATTGGTGGCACGTGTAGGTTTTTTCAGAGTTAAGCAGTCTGCTTATTTGTTACTCTGTAATAACTCGGCTGTTACTAATGGCACTGAAGTTGACTGGATCGACATCCACAAGTTCCTACACTTTATTGATCGTCTTGAGGTCCTTGTGGGGCGTTTCAATGGTGGAAGGCCACGTGGGATATGTGTGCCACTGCTGCACTCGTTGAACAGGTCCAACTGTGTCGAGAAACTTATGGTACGAGCTGTTTTCTGTTATATATGTTGTTCATAAACTATTGCTTATACACAGTTTTACAGTTGTGATCTTCTTAAAACAGGAACTGCTGAGTTCTATTGTTCCTATACAGATGCCTGACCATGGTCGGGTCAGACTTGTGCTTGGTCACGACATGATGTTTATGTCGACCTACTCAATTCCCCTTGGAGGTGAAAAGATACTTATTCATGGGTGGTCTCAAATAATGAAGGCCCGACCATCTTGGAGAATAGGACAGAAGATTATGTTCATGCTTTTCCATGGCTCTAAAGCGAATATCCTGTTTGTTGACCACGTTGCAAGATGAAGCCGCTTTCAGAAGGTTGTGTATGCGCGGGGTGGCGTCTGGGCCTTGTCCTGGGGCTTGTCGGCCTCACCCTTGGTTAACTGTAGGCAAAGTAGCATTGTTCGAGGCATGCTTTGTACGGTTGAAGCTGTATAAGTACTCATACTGCTTTCAGCTTTGGTTGTTAAGTGCCCCTGCTGGTTTCAATTAAGGTTGTTAAGTACTCCTGCTGCTTTTACAGTCTGTCATGTTTCTTCAGTCCTGTCTTCCTCCAGCCGCCAAAACCAAACCAGCGCCAGCGGGGCCGCCTGCTTCTGCCTCCCACGGCTGGCTGCGCCTCAGCGCATGCATCGCCGCCCTACCGTCTCCTAAATCGTTAACGCAGACGTCCTCCGCGTGCTTTGATGTGCTCGCTGCGGTGCCGCCCTCTCGCGTTGTCAACAAGGTCAACAAACAACAGGAATCGACAGAAGTACGTGGAGAGGATGACAGTAGGGGCCCACCACATCAGCGTATGGAAAAATAAAATGCTTCCTCCTAGTGTTTTCCTGACATCTGGGACCCACGACATTATAAGCGTATATAGTCAATAGACAAGAGAACAGCACAAGATCGGCTCACACCTGGGACGTAGCTACTCGAGCAGTATTTTTTTTGTTTGGTATTGTTGAGACGGAGCAGGGTTTGAACTGGGCTATGGCCTGTCTAGCCCAGGCTTATATTTTATGTTCACCATGTGACCAGCCCAACTATTTTTTCTTTGTGAAAATGAGCCTAGTTTATTTTTTCTGAAGAATACCCAATCCAGGCCTACTTATTTTTCTATGCCCTGATGGGCTGCAACTCTTTCAAGACGCCTGCAAATCTTGAAAGTAATATGAAATGGGTTGTAAATATAAAAACAGATGACAAATTGGCAATTACTTTAAAATTTCTGATTTTTTTCACATTTTCAATTCCTATTTCACTGGGCATTAACCTAATTTAAATATATCTTCAAAGTACTTTAAATCTGGCTCGACATTTTGGTATGAAAAATAGTTTGGAACCCACAGAAATATGCGAAATTGGCCCTGGCCAACCAAAAAAAACGACTACAATAAATTGCATAAGAAGTTGCCATGAGCTATATATAAATTATTAAAAAAAAGAGGGAGTGGTCTGACTTGTGGGCCTGTTTAGTTGATGCGTATGCAAGATTTTTTTAGTTATTATTACATCAACAAATGATTCTAGAAGACGTAACCGTTGGATGTCAATCCAACGGCTGTCGTGTTTCTTCAATCTCTGATCTTCTTGCTCCAGCCGCCAAAGCAGCACCGGCGGGACCGCTTGCTCCCGCCTCCCGTGGCCGGCTGTGCTGCCGCGCAGGCATCAGCGCCCCCTACTACTCCCACCGCTAGCCAGGGCATCCCTCTACTCACCCACACCCCCTATTATTCTGCGGCGACGGCAGCCTCACACCACAGCCGAACCGGTGAACCCTCGTACTCCTCTCCGCGCGGGCTTCCACTGCCGCGTCTTCCCCGGCTCCGCGTCGTCCCCTTCCTAGGCCTCGCCGTCATCCACCGCCGTGGTGCTCTCGGCGCGGCATGGTCAATGTAGTCAACGACTGGCTTCCATCGAAAGAATACTATACGTGGAGAAGCCAGCTGGGTCCACGGCAGCCGCAAGCAAGTGCCTCCTTATTACGCGGAAAATAATTATTCCTCCACCTGACAGCAGGGACCCACCGGACGGGCCACCAGTATTTCGCGAAAAAAACGTTTGCCCCTGACTGCTGGGACCCACCCGACGGGCCACCGTATTTCGCGAAAAAA
This sequence comes from Triticum dicoccoides, assembly GCF_002162155.2. Taxonomy (NCBI): domain Eukaryota; kingdom Viridiplantae; phylum Streptophyta; class Magnoliopsida; order Poales; family Poaceae; genus Triticum; species Triticum dicoccoides. The sequence goes on along the minus strand of NC_041387.1, from coordinate 525,774,050 downwards.
AAACGTTCCCCCTGCTGTCAGCTCGGACCCACCGGAAGTGCCTCCTTATTACGCACAAAAAAATGAATACCCCCTGCTAGCTGGGACCCACCTTGGTGGGAGGCTGACTTGTGGGCCTACTAAGTTGACGGGGACGGAGGGCTTTGTCAATTTAGTCAATATAAACGATTCTAGCTCCAGTGACCGTACGATGTCCATCCAACGGCCATAGTGCTTCTTCAACCTCTGGTCTTCTTGCTCCAGCCGCCCAAACCAGCGCCGGTCGTGCCGCATGCTCCTGCCTACCGTGGCCGGATGTGCTGCCGTGGAGGCCTCACCGCCCCCTACTATTCCCACCGCTAGCCAGGCCCTGTAGCGACGGCTGCCTCACACCGCAGCCGAACCAGTGAACCCTCGTACTCCTCTCCGTGCGGGCTTCCACTGTCGTGTCTTCCCTGGCTCCCCGTCGTCCCCTTCCTAGGCCTCGCCGTCGTCCACCGCCCTGGTGCTCTTGGTGCGGCGTGGTCAACATGGTCAAGGAACGACTTCCATCGGACGTGGACTGCATGTGGAGAGGCTGACAGCTGGGTCCACAGCCGCAGCAAGGAAGTGCCTCCTTATTACGCGGAAAATAATTATTCCTCCACCTGACAGCGGGGACCCACCAGACGGGCCACCATATTTCGCGAAAAAAACGTTTCCCCCCTTACTGCTGGGACCCACCAGCGACACCTTCGCACGCAAGGAAGTGCGTCCGGGCAAAAAAAATGATTCGCCCCCTGACTCCTGGGACCCACTAGCTACATCTTCGCACGCAAGGAAGTGCATCCGGGCAAAAAAACGATTCGCCCCCTGACTGCTGGGACCCACCAGTTACATCTTCGCATGCAAGGAAGTGCGTCCGGGCAAAAGAAACAAAACGATTCGCCCCCCTGACTGCTGGGACCCACCAGCTACATCTTCACAGGCAAGGAAGTGCTTGACAGTCGGGACCCACCTGGTCGAAGCATACGTAGTGTTGTCATTCTGGTCGCGAACGTGTACGTACATACTGGTCGATGTAGAGGCGCGCACGTGTCGTAGTAGAGGTGCGCACGTGTCGTAGTAGAGGCACGCACGTAGCATATACACGCACGTACAGCTGCGAGGGTGCAAGAAAGAAATACGGCCACGTACGTACATACGGGCAGGGTCTCGAACGCCTACCCATGCATACGTACATGGCTGGGTCGGAACGAACAAACAACGTCGTCATCGTGTTCATGGGGAGCCAACCGGCTGGGTCAGAATGGAATGCGTGGTCGTGTTCGTCGGGAGGGCTTGGACGGAACACGCGATGGAAACGAGGCCTGGCGTACCGCACAACGGAGGAAACAGACCTCCTACGTTCGAAATGGGGTCCTGTTGATCGGGAGGGGTGTGGCGTACCGCCAAACGGAGGAAACAGACCTCCTACGGTCGAAGCGGGGGTCCTGTTGATCGGGAGGGGTGTGGCGTACCGCAAAACAGACGAAACGGACCTCCTACGGTCGAAACAGGGGTCCTGTTGATCGTGAGGGGTGTGGCGTACCGCAAAACGGACGAAACGGACTTGTGTTGGAGCGCTATGGTCGAAATGGGGGTCCTGTTTATCGGGAGGGGTGTGGCGTACCGCAAAATGGGACTCCACGGGATACTGTTCATCTCCACCGTCGACCTCCTCCAGCCTCCACGGGCTACCGTCGACCTCCTCCAGCCTCCACGGGCTCATGTTCATCCAGCCTCCACCGCGCGCTACTCCACCGGCTACTGTTCAACCACCCCTCCACGGGCACCCCTCCACCGTCTACTGTTCATCCAGCCCTCCACACCACGGGGTCCTGTTAAACCACCCCTCCACGGCTACCCCTCCACCGTCTACTGTTCATCCAGCCCTCCACACCACTGGGTCCTGTTCATGCAGAGGCAACGCCACCTCTCACTGTTCATCCACCCCCCTGCAACGCTCACTGTTCATCCAATCGATCGGCTTCAGTTAGCAGCAGTAGCGAAGGAATCGCTCGATTGGCTTCAGTTAACAGCCATCAATCGATCGCTCGGGTTCAGTAACGCGTAGCCTGCAGTGCAATTGCTCGGGTTCAGTTAGAGCCCAATGCCTCGCTCGGGTTCAGTTAGAGCCAACGCCTCGCACACACGCGCGTACGTGTACGAGAGAAACGCGCATTGCTCGGCCCCGACCTCCCACCGTAACCGGCAACTCCCCGAAATTTTCCTCCCCCTCGCTTCTACCACGGTTTTTTCCGTCATGGACGGCTCAAAGAATGTCATTCAGCTGCGTCTCCGGCCCGCCCAGGACGAAAAGCCCATTTTCTGTCATGATTTTTTTTTCATAGAAGTAGGACCCCACCACATCTATGATGATACCGGGTTTTGTCACAATTATCGTCATAGAAGTGTCATATGTATGTTAAAAAAAAATTCTTTCGGCCCAAAATGTCACGGATGTGTCTTTTTTTTGTAGTGTTACGATCAAGTTTATCTATGAGAAATATGTGAATCTCCTCTGAATTATTTTATGTATGATTGAGTTATCTTTGCAAGTCTCTTCGAATTATCAGTTTGGTTTGGCCTACTAGTTTGATCTTTGTTGCCATGGGAGAAGTGCTTAGCTTTGGGTTCAATCTTGCGGTGTCCTTACCCAGTGACAGAAAGGGTTGCAAGGCACGTATTGTATTGTTGCCATCGAGGATAAAACGATGGGGTTTATATCATATTGCTTGAGTTTATCCCTCTACATCATGTCATCTTTCTTAATGTGTTACTCTATTTTTATGAAATTAATACTCTAGATGCATGCTGGATAGAGGTCGATGTGTGGAGTAATAGTAGTAGATGCAGGCAGGAGTCGGTCTACTTATCGCGGACGTGATGCCTATATACATGATCATGCCTAGATAATCTCATAATTATTCGCTTTTCTATCAATTCCTCGACAATAATTTGTTCACCCACCGTAATACTTATGCTATCTTGAGAGAAGCCACTAGTGAAATCTATGGCCCCCGGGTCTATCTTTTATCATATAAGCTTTCAATCTACTTTTATTTGCATCTTTACTTTTTGCATCTATATTATAAAATACCAAAAATATATTTATCTTATCATACTATCTCTATCAGTTCTCACTTTCGCAAGTAGTCGTGAAGGGATTGACAATCCCTTTATTCCGTTGGTTGCGAGTTCTTTGTTTGTTTGTGTAGGTGCGTGGGACTTTTGAGGAGCCTCCTACTGGATTGATATCTTGGTTCTCAAAAACTGAGGGAAATACTTACGCTACTATTGCTGCATCACCCTTTCCTCTTCAAGGGAAACCAACGCAAGCTCAAGACATAGCAAGAAGGATTTCTGGCGCCATTGCCGGGGAGGTCTTGGCTCAAGTCAAGACATACCAAGTACCCATCACAAACTCATCTCCCTTGCATTTACATTATTTGCCATTTTCCTCTCGTTTTCCTCTCCCCCACTTCACCCTTGCCGTTTTATTCGCCCTCTCTTTCCCAATCTCCTCCTCTCTTTTCGCTTGCCTTTTTCCGTTTGCTCCTGTGTTAGATCATTTACTTTGTCGTAATGGCTAGCTCGGTCTTTACCCCTTCGTCTCCCGACTTTGAAGTTCTTCACTTCAAACAAAGACAAGGAGAAAATTTAAGAGATGCTTGGTTTAGGATGTTAGAATCTTATCGTAGTTGTGCTATAGAAGGAGATTTCAAGATTTTAATTCGCAATTTTTATGTTGGGTTAACGTTACCCCATAAACAACTCCTTGATTTTGCGGCAAAAGGGGGATTTATTGAAGTTGACCCTAGTTCCGCTTATGAATTAATAGAGGGGATAGTAGGAGTACTTCCCCTATAGAAAGGACCACCCTTCTCTCATGAAGGAACTCAAATTTTAGAGAAGTTATGTGAATTGCAAAAATTTGTTGAACCACTTAAGAATATTGGTGGGATTATCAACCGCACGAGTAATTTGATCACACTTTGTAATAAGCGGTTAGATGCCTTAGATCAAAAGATCTCCGAGCATGAAGGGAAACGCAAGGAGCCTCCGGGACTTGAGCATAACCCCATAAAAAAGTTGAGTGCCAAAGATGGCACTACTTAGATCTATCTTCGCTTTTATATCTGGCTAGGGGCGTTAAACGATAGCGCTTGTTGGGAGGCAACCCAATTTTATTTGTGTTTTTTGTTTTTGCTTATGTTTACGAATAAATTTTGCATCTATCTTTTGTTTAGATGTGTTTTTATGTTTTAATTAGTGTTTGTGCCAAGTAGAACCTATAGGATAACCTATGGTGATAGTTAATTTGATTCTGCTGAAAAACAGAAACTTTGCACGCACGAAATTAGTTTTTTTAAATCACAGAAACGCGCTTTTGCGTTGATTATTTTTGCTTCTGATCAATAGACAAATTTCCAAGGACTTCCTATTTTGGTAGGATTTTTAAAATTCCATAAGTTTGCGTTAGTTACAGATTGCTACAGACTGTTTTGTTTTTGACAGATTCTGTTTTTCGTGTGTTGTTTGCTTATTTTGATGCATCTATGGCTAGTATTAAGTGGTATGAACCATAGAGAACTTGGAATACAGTAGGTTTAACACCAAAATAAATAAAGAATAAGTTCATTACATTACCTTATGTGGTGGTTTTGTTTTCTTTCACTAACGAAGCTTATAAGATTTCCTGTTGAGTTTTGTGTTGTGAAGTTTTCAAGTTTTGGGTAAAGATTTGATGGACTATGGAATAAGAAGTGGCAAAAGGCTATGCTTGGGGATGCCCATGGCACCCCAAGATATTCAAGAGTAGCCAAAATCCTAAGCTTGGGGATGCCCCGGGAAGGCATCCCCTCTTTCGTCTTCGTTCATTGGTAACTTTACTTGGAGATATATTTTTATTCGCCACATGATATGTGTTTTGCTTGGAGCGTCGTGTATTATATTAGTCCTTTTTTTAGTTTACCGCAATCGTCCTTGCTGTACACACCTTTTGTGAGAATCCCACTTGATTAGTATTTGTTAGAATACTCTATGTGCTTCACTTATATCTTTTGAGCTTGATAGTTTTTGCTCTAGTACTTCACTTATATCTTTTAGAGCACGACGGTGGCTTAATTTTGTAGAAACTGCTAGTGTCCCGTGCTTCACTTATACTATTTTGAGAGTCTTTTAGAACAGCATGGTATTTGCTATGGTTACAAATTTGGTCCTAGAATGGTGAGCATCCAAGTTGGGTATAATAAAAACTATCATAGAAAGTGCATAAAACACTAGGATCAATTTGATGCTTGATATTTGTTTTGAGATATAAAGGTAGTAATGTTAGAGTCATTCTAGTGGGTAATTATGAAATTGAGAAATACTTGTGTTGAAGTTGGCAAGTCCCGTAGCATGCACGTATGGTAAAAGTTGTGTGACAAATTTGTTGCATGAGGTGCTCTTTTAATTGCCTTCCTTATGAGTGGAGGTCGGGATCGCGTGATGGTTAACTCCTACCAACCCTTCCCCTAGGAGCATGCATATTAGTACTTTGCTTCGAGGGCAACCAGACTTTTGCAATAAGTATATGAGTTCTTTATGACTAATGTGAGTCCATGGATATACGCACACTCACCCTTCCACTTTGCTAGCCTCTATAATATAGCGCAACTTTTGCCGGAATCATGCACCCATTATTTACCTTCCTCAAAACAGCCACCATACCTACCTATTATGGCATTTCCATAGCCATTCCGAGATATATTGCCATGCAACTTTCCACCGTTCCGTTTATTATGACACATTCCATCATTGTCATATTGCTCTTTGCATGATCATGTAGTTCACATCATATTTGTGGCAAAGCCACCTTCATAATTTTCATACATGTCACTCTTGATTCATTGCATATCCCGGTACACCGCCGGAGGCATTCATATAGAGTCATATCTTGCTCTAGTTTTGAGTTGTAAATCAATAAAAGTGTGATGATCTTCATTATTAGAGCATTGTCCCAGTGAGGAAAGGATGATGAAGACTATGATTCCCCCACAAGTCGGGATGAGACTTCGGACTTTAAAAAGAAAAAAAAGAAAAGAAAAGAAAAGAAAAAAGAAAGAAAGGCCAAAAAGAAAAAAAATAAGGAAACGCCAAAGAAAAAAAGAAAAAAAAAGAAGAAAAAAAGGAGAAAAAAAGAAAATAAATAAAATGAGAGAAAAAGAGAGAAGGGACAATGCTACTATCTCTTTTCCACACTTGTGCTTCAAAGTAGCACCATGATCTTCATGATAGAGAGTCTCCTATGTTGTCACTTTCATATACTAAGTGGGAATTTTTCATTATAGAACTTGGCTTGTATATTCCAATGATGAGCTTCCTCAAAATACCCTAGGTCTTCATGAGCAAGCAAGTTGGATGCACACCCACTTAGTTTCTTTTGTTGAGCTTTCATATATTTATAGCTCTAGTGCATCCGTTGCATGGCAATCCCTACTCACTCACATTGATATCTATTGATGGGCATCTCCATAGCCCGTTGACACGCCTAGTTGATGTGAGACTATCTTCTCCCTTTTTGTCCTCACAACCACCACCATATACCACCATAGTGCTATGTCCATGGCTTGCGCTCATGTATTGCCTAAGAGTGGAAAAAGCTGAAGCGCGTTAAAAAGTATGAACCAATTGCTTGGCTGGAACCGGGGTTGTGCATGATGGGAGTATTTTGTGTAATGAAAATGAAGCATGGCCTAACTATATGATTTTGTAGGGATAAGCTTTCTTTGGCTATGCTATATTGATACGACATGATTATTTGTTAGTATGCTTCGAAGAATTATTATTTTTTATGTTTTATAAGCTTTTATCTTGAATTATTTGGATCTGAACAATCATGCCACAATAAAGAAAATAACATTGAGAATTATGCTAGGTAGCATTCCACATCAAAAATTCTGTTTTTATCATTTACCTACTCGAGGACGAGCAGGAATTAAGCTTGGGGATGCTTGATACGTCTCCAACATATCTATAATTTTTGATTGTTCCATGCTATTATATTACCCCTTTTGGATGTTTATGGGCTTTATTTTACACATTTATATCATTTTTGGGACTAACCTACTAACTGGAGGCCCAGCCCGTATTGTTGTTCTTTTGCCTATTTCAATATTTCGAAGAAAAGGAATATCAAACGAAGTCCAAATAGAATGAAACCTTCGGGAGCATGATTTTGGAACGAACGTGATCCGGAGAACTTGGAGTGCAAGTCAAGAAGCAAACGAGGTGGCCAGGAGATAGGAGGGCGCAGCCACCCCTCCTGGGCGCGCCCCCTGTCTCCTGGGCCCCACGAGCGGCCACCAACGTACTTCTTCCTCCTATATATACCTACGTACCCCAAAAACATCCAGGGAGCCAACAAAAAACAATTTCCACCACCGTAACCTTCTGTACCCGTGAGATCCCATCTTGGAGCCTTTGCCGGCGCTCCGCCGGAGGAGGAATCGACCATGGAGGGCTTCTACATCAACACCATAGCCCCTCCGATGAGTTGTGAGTAGTTTACCACAGACCTTCGGGTCCATAGTTATTAGCTAGATGGCTTCTTCTCTCTTTTTGCATCTCAATACAATGTTCTCCCCCTCTCTTGTGGAGATCTATTCGATGTAAACTCTTTTTGTGGTGTGTTTGTCGAGATCCGATGAATTGTGGGTTTATGATCAAGTTTATCAGTGAGAAATATTTGAATCTCCTCTGAATTATTTTATGTATGATTGAGTTATCTTTGCAAGTCTCTTTGAATTATCAGTATGGTTTGGCCTACTAGATTGATCTTTGTTGCCATGGGAGAAGTGCTTAGCTTTGGGTTCAATCTTGCGGTGTCCTTACCCAGTGACAGAAAGGGTTGCAAGGCACGTATTGTATTGTTGCCATCGAGGAGAAAAAGATGGGGTTTATATCATATTGCTTGAGTTTATCCCTCTACATCATGTCATCTTTCTTAATGCGTTACTCTGTTATTATGAACTTAATACTCTAGATGCATGCTGGATAGCGGTCGATGTGTGGAGTAATAGTAGTAGATGTAGGCAGGAGTCGGTCTACTTGTCGCGGACGTGATGCCTATATACATGACCATGCCTAGATAATCTCATAATTATTCGCTTTTCTATCAATTGCTCGACAGTAATTTGTTCACCCACCGTAATACTTATGCTATCTTGAGAGAAGCCACTAGTGAAACCTATGGCCCCGGGTCTATCTTTTATCATATAAGCTTTCAATCTACTTTTATTTGCATCTTTACTTTTTGCATCTATATTATAAAATACCAAAAATATATTTATCTTATCATACTATCTCTATCAGGTCTCACTTTCGCAAGTGGCCGTGAAAGGATTGACAACCCCTTTATTGCGTTGGTTGCGAGTTCTTTGTTTGTTTGTGTAGGTGCGTGGGACTTTTGAGGAGCCTCCTAGTGGATTGATACCTTGGTTCTCAAAAACTGAGGGAAATACTTATGCTACTATTGCTGCATCACCCTTTCCTCTTCAAGGAAAACCAACGCAAGCTCAAGACGTAGCAGATACTGCCGCCATCGAGCCTCGCAGCCCGCCGGACACTCCTGCCTACTACGCACGAGACACGTCAAGCTTTTGTCTCGACCTCTGTTTGCTGAAAGTAGTAATATGCGAAGTGCCCACACCATCAGAAGACTACATGGATTACAAGCTCATTGCCTTGTTCAACATGGGATTAGTCTATCTGGAATCTGGTCTCCATACATGGTTATGGCTCATCATCAATCCTGTTGAGGCAACATTTCTGTCAAATGCTATAGTGCATGATGGCATCGTTTACGCGGTCGACACACAGATTGGCTGCCTATACTGGTGGAATCCATCGTCGTGTAATTGTTCTATCTCATCTCATCTTTACCTTATGAATACGACTGCCTATTCATTGTTACAAATTTAGAATACATAGTATGTCTATAACCACATCATTGCTATATGTTCCTCTCATTTCCTAGATTTTTATGACCACACATGTTATTGTTAGAGTTGATATGAGAACAATTGGAATCTAATGATTGTTAGAATACATATTATGAGCATAACATCATGATTGCTATATGTTACTCTTTTTTACAAGATTTTTATAACAACGCATGTTATTGCTTAGAGTTGATATGAGAACAGTAGTAGTAACTGCTATGGTAGAATATGAGTAGGCTCTGTCATAGCTGTTTTCCTCTCATTGTTACATGATGTTTGAACCATGACATATTGCTAGAATATGAAAGCCATTGGCTTATTTTTTTAACTTGGGGTACGATTATGACCACGACATTGCAATTGTCTATCTATGATATGTGTCACTGTTATAATAATCTTAATTCCAGACATACTCTAAACATGATTGTTTATTTTTGTCCTTTTGGTCTCCAATTTGAATTGTTGCAGCAGACGCAAATGTGCTGGCCTTCATGATTCCAGGACCTGGAATTATACCAGCCGATGAGTGGTGGTTTATCGCTTGTTCAGCTGACGGCGGTCATTTGATGCTCATTCGCACATACCAAATTGACCAAACCATTACATCAAACCACATGCAGTACAATGCATGGGGAGTTCGTGACATTGATGGCTATGGCTGCCTCGTGTTCGAGAAAGATCCCAGCTCCGTTGGGCCAGGCGTATTCAACTGGAGGTGGGTCTACAGCCTCGGCAACCACTCCTTGTTCCTCGGGCTCAATTATCCGATCATCCAACCAATCATCGATCATATCACCGGTGATGATTACCGTGCTATGCAACTTCCATTTGCGAGGGGGGGGGGCTGTGTTTACACATCATACCATGGGTTTCATGAATCACCATATCCAGAGATTCATCGACACAGCTTGTTGCCAGATAATCTTCAGTGTGTGAAAGGCATCAAGCTTACATGCGATGGATGGCTTTTGCAAACCCGACATGCGGCAATGTGGTGCATGCCAATAGCAAATATGCACAACTTGATTCGTGCTGATATCTAGACTGAGCCATGTATTCTGCTGCTGTAGCACGACCCTCTTTTGTTGGATATTATGTACTGTTGTTAGTTTGAAGCACTCCTCTAGTTTGAAGGATAGATACCTTCCTGGGATCAAGTGCATCCTAACTCACCTGTGTAGGATGTGCTGATAATAATGATGGAGATGCTGTGCAGAAGCCATATATATATATATATATATATATCAGTTAGGCTTCAAGTGCGTACTTGTTAGTTAAACCTATCTATAAATTGTGACACTAAATACGACTAGTAAGTAGTACAGTAGCAGTACTAGTATACGTCGGTCAAATTATCCATCATGTCCACACATTGAATTGACGTGACAACACGCTGCGCGTGAGGTGACACAAGAATCCAGGCGTCGTGTTCGGGTATTCCTGACTTCAGATTTGGAGTACCACTGTCGGTGTACTAGAATAGGGGTACCCTAGTATCCCGAACTTGTGCACGGGCAGTCGCAGCGCCCCGCGGCAAGGCTTGCCGGGTGACCACCAAGGTCCCCCGTGGTTCCTTTGGAGCCATTCAAGAGCAAAGTGTTTCAAGTCAAGGAGACAAGGCCCCGGCAAGAGGAGCTTGCCGGGAAGGCCAACCAAGGCATCTCAAGGAACTTGCCGTGACGCGCCACGCGTCCCGGCAAGGCCCGGCGAGCGACAAGCTTCCGGGCGCGGCAAGACAACGACCGCGCCAAGGCGCTTGCCGCGGCAAGCTACCACTCTGTACCCACGCTCCAGCGCATCCGTCAACGTGTCGCCAAGGGACCTTTCCTGGCACGCGTGGCGAGAGGCTGTGCAGCCAGCGGTGCGAGGTGGCAAGCGGCGCTGACAAGATTGCCATCGTGGCGAGCGGTGGCGCCCCTGACGGTCCCTTTTTGCACTGTTTGAGCAACGCAGACAGGCATTTAATGCCTTTGTCCCCTGCCGTCAGGGTTAGGTAGGATACACTGTTCAGGTAGTTGTACCAACCACAACTCCTTTTCCATTTTTTCCCTCGTCTACGTTGCCACCTGTCGGTGACCCCTTTAGCATATAAAAGGAGGCCCATGCGCAACGTAGAGGGGGGTTCGAAGCATTCGAAACTGGAAAGCACTCACGCTTCCGAGCAAGAACTGAATACAATCAGACAAGCAGCAGTAGGAGTATTATCTCTCCGGAGAGCTCCGAAGCTGGGTAAATCGCTCGTGTGCTTCGCCTCGATCTGCTCTTCGTGCGATCTCGGCCCCCCGCCAAACCGAAAGGGGCTCCGGTCCCATAGGTCTTCGTTCCCACGACATCTTTGGCGCCTACCTTGGGGGCTGCGCTGGGGGCTCTGCTTGCGGCAAGCTGCTTCAAGATGGCGGGCCACTCGCACCCTCGGCGGGCTCGCTCGACTCGGCATCAGGCTCGGCAAGCTCTCCCTCGCCAGCAAGCTCTCCGGCAAGCTCATCTCGATTGGCAAGGCTTGCCGCCTCTGCTGCCTCTGCCTCCTCCACGGTGAATCCAAACTCACCCGCGGCGGCGGCTGCCGCCGCCTCTTCCGCCCTAGTGGCGATGCGCCGCATCTCCGCGTCGGTGGTGTCGCGGGTGAGGCTTTTCTACTCATTGGAGTGGACCGCCACCTCCACCAAGCCATCGAAGAACTGCTGCACGACATCGTCTGCGGGCTCCTGCCAAGTTGGAACAATTCCATGCGAATCGCACAACGACATCATTGCACGGATGCGGTTAAGCGAGGAATTGTTGCACAGCGGAACGACACCCTGCGGCAACCTGAACCATTCGGGATGCTGAGGGTCGTGCTTGAACAGCTCCTTGAGCATCGCGTCCAGCTCCAGGACAGTGAAGTTGAAGTTGAGGCCCGGGCGCAGCCTCATGATGTCCGCCGGGCCCCCGAATTCCCAGGCGGGTCTCCTCCTCTCTTGCAGGGGGGCGATGCAGCGGCGAAGAAAATCTGCGCCGATAGCGCCTACAGTGAGCCCGGCAAGCCTGAGGCGCAGGATCTAGATGACGGCGATCTTCAGCCTATCATCTTCCGGGGCCAAGCTGCTCCAATCGTTGCCGCGCACTACTGGGGCTTGGCGCTGGGCGGTGAATGGCTGCGGATTCTCCTCGACAATCCAACGCCATTCTGCTCTCCATTCCTCCCATTTGCTGCGGAGCTCCCCCTCCAGATAAGCTTCCTTCTTGGCGGCTCTCGAGATCCAGGCGATTCCGCCGGATAGAGGCTCTCCTCTTTCAACTTGGGGCATAAAGAAGTGGCGAAAGAGGGCTACGTTTGGGTGGACTCCGACAAAGTTTTCGCAGAGATGCGTGAAAACTGCCATGGTCAGAACAACATTGGGGGTGAGGTCAAGGAGGTGGAACCCGTAGGTGTTCATAATATCGCAGAAGAATTCAGAGAAGGGCGGGCAGAGCCCGCAGTAGAAGAACAGCGCGAAGAAGGGATATCCATTCGGAGCCCGTTCCAAAGCGGCGGCGGAGAGTACCTTCGTGCGCGGATGCGCTCACGTCTCCGTCGACCAGAAGAGGTAGTACCACTCCCTCAGCTCCTTCGCGGCGAGCTCGGGGGGCAAGTTGCCCGCTCCTTCCGCAGCGCCTCGAGCCGCAGCGCCTCGGCCGACTTCACAGCCTTCCCGGCTTTCGGAGCCATGGCGAAGGTAGTGGGGGAGATCGAAGGCGTTGATGGCGCCGGCGGTGATGGGGGGCGGAGCGCTGCTCTCTCTCGGCTTTGGAAGAAGGGGGGAGCGGCGGAGATTTCTAAGATTGGAAGTAGCAACTGGCGAGATGGAGGAACTGCCCCTATTTCCCCTGCTTATAAAGAGGGAGGGGGCGGATGTTCCGTTTTTCCGAATAAAGAACCACCCACGATCTCTCCCACGACGCCGCATTCAACGTGTGCCATTAGGGGAGGGCGCGGTGGATACGGAGTGAGATACGGCGTAAACCAGGCCGCGCGTGCCCATGCCCTGTTTTGGGCCTGGCCCAACAGCGCTCGGCACCGTGTGTGGCCCAGGCCCGGGGGCTCCTGTCGGTGTACTAGAATAGGGGTACCCTAGTATCCCGAACTTGTGCACGGGTAGTCGCAGCGCCCCGCGGCAAGGCTTGCCGGGTGACCGCCAAGGTCCCCCGTGGTTCCTTTGGAGCCATTCAAGAACAAAGTGTTTCAAGTCAAGGAGACAAGGCCCCGGCAAGAGGAGCTTGCCGGGAAGGCCAACCAAGGCATCTCAAGGAACTTGCCGCGACGCGCCACGCGTCCCGGCAAGGCCCGGCGAGCGACAAGCTTCCGGGCGCGGCAAGACAACGACCGCGGCAAGGCGCTTGCCGCAGCAAGCTACCACTCTGTGCCCACGCTCCAGCGCATCCGTCAACGTGTCGCCAAGGGACCTTTCTAGGCGCGCATGGCGAGAGGCTGTGCAGCCAGCGGTGCGAGGTGGCAAGCGGCGCTGACAAGATTGCCATCGTGGCGAGCGGTGGCGCCCCTGACGGTCCCTTTTTGCACTGTTTGGGCGACGCAGACAGGCATTTAATGCCTTTGTCCCCTGCCGTCAGGGTTAGGTAGGATACACTATTCAGGTAGTTGTACCAACCACAACTCCTTTTCCATTTTTGCCCTCGTCTACATTGCCACCTGTCGGTGACCCCTTTAGCATATAAAAGGAGGCCCATGCGCAACGTAGAGGGGGGTTCGAAGCATTCAAAACCGGAAAGCACTCACGCTCCCGAGCAAGAACTGAATACAATCAGACAAGCAGCAGTAGGAGTATTATCTCTCCGGAGAGCTCCGAAGCTGGGTAAATCGCTCGTGTGCTTCGCCTCGATCTGCTCTTCGTGCGATCTCTGCCCCCGCCGAACCGAAAGGGGCTCCGGTCCCATAGGTGTTCGTTCCCATGACATCTTTTGGCGCGCCAGGTAGGGGGCGTCGAGGTTGTGTGAACCTGATCCGGCGTTCGCACGAGCTAGATCTTCATCATCTTCATCGACATGCCACCAAAGAAGAAGGCTTCGGAGGTGGCTGCTCCGTCCATGTCGATCCCACCGCCACCGGAGCAAACGGGTGGTGGGATAGACGCCGGCGGAGGAACGGGCGTCGACGAGGGAGCTCACGGTGCTGCCAGGTCCAAGGACAAGGCTGCACAGACCTCGGCGTCCGTACATGCACCGCGCCCATCTCAGGAGGCGCGGGACCGACAGCGTCATGGTACTCGCGGTACCATACGCTCGTTGGACCAAGATCGAGCCGGTGGATCTCAGGGTGCTCAAGACCAGCGTGCACGCCAACATGCTGGCACGAGCAAGACATGGTCACCTGGACGGGATACTGCTCCTTCCAACCCAGTTGGGAGTCCGAGCAAATCCCGCTCCTCGCACCGTTCGCCGCCGCCACCGAAGACCCCAGCAGAAGCGTTAGCCCGAGCTCAACTGCTCCTGGATTACCCTCCAACGGCAGACAAGATCGACGATTGGAGGGCCACCATTCAGAGTCTCATCGGCTTCGCCAACGGCGATACTCCACGGCAAGCGAGTACATCGAAGCCGCGGCAAGACTGCCAGGCACGAGCCGATGGCGACAAGACCGGTGGGGGTGCAACCATCGTGCACTCTCCACCCCGAAGGCCAAGATCGCCGACTCGCCAGGTCAACCTCGACAGTGACTCCACCGCATCATCTGATCCTCGAGCTCGTTGCGATCAGCGCCAAGTTCTTCACGAACGACAGCAAGAAGACGCTCGTACTCGCATCGAGCGCCAAAGAGAAGCGCGGCGTCAATCGGACCAGCGCGCTGGGCCCACTGTCGACATGCATGTGCCAAGGGAACCAGGCGACTTGCCGTACGCGGTAGGTTGCCCTGCGTTCACTCGTGAGCTGCGGCAAGTCTAGTGGCCCAGTATGAAGAATTTCAAGCCAGACGTACCAGAGAAGTACGACGGCAAGACGCATCCGTCGGAGTTCCTCAGCATCTACACCATCGCGTTGCAAGCTGCCGGGGGACGGGACGACAAGATCCTTGCCAACTACTTCCCGCTGGTGCTCAACCCAATGTCAGATCCTGGCTCATGCACTTGCCGGACAACTCCATATCTTCATGGGCAGATCTATGCCATCAGTTTGTTGGCGCCTTTACAGGCGGCCACAAACCTCATGGCCAAGAGAGAGACCTTCACACACTCATCCAGAAGGAAGGAGAGTCCCTGCGCAAGTACACTCAGAGAGTCAGCCGTGTACAGCACACAATCCCAGATGTCCACCCTGCCGCGGTCATCAGCGCGTTCCATCAGGACGTGCGAAACCGCAGGATGCGGGAGGAAATGGCGATGTGCAAGATCAGAGACGTCAGTGAGCTATACGCCCTGGCCGACAAGTGTGCACGTGCTGAGGAAGGGAGGAGACTCCCCAGAGAGAATGCAGGAGCAGGAGGATCCGACAGCGAGGATGCCGCCCCGGCAAGGAAAAACCGGCGACGGAACAACAGGAAGAAGAAAGGCAAAGATGTGCTAGTCGTTGAGCAGTCCGGCAACGGAGGTGGCGCCAAGGAAGCCAAACCTGTGGCGGCCGCCGACAAGCAGGACGGCTCCGCAAAGCAGTACTGCAAGATCCACCGCACCAAGGGCCATGATCTCCAGAGCTGCAAGAAGGTCGAGCAGCTTGTCGAGCAGCAAAAGACTGAGTACGAGCGACGCGACAAAGAGAAGGCCCAAGAAGGTACTGGAGGATCCGGCAAGAAGCGCCCCGGTCGGGGAGGACGCCGCGGCAAGACCAAGCAGCGGCAAGGAGAGAGACCTCCCCGCGGTCGCGACAAGGATGAAGATGACAACGACGATGAAGAGATGGATGATGACGAGGCCGATGAGAAGGAGTTCCAGAAAGCCAGAGAGGTCCTGTGTGTTGACAGTGGTGCTTCTCTGCATACTTCACACCGCCAGCTCAAGCAATGGGTGCGGGAAGTCAATGCGGCAGAACCGCCTGTCGAGTCACGCAAGCCTCTGAAATGGTCCAGCACGCCTATCATCTTTGATATTGAGGACCACCCTGATCGCATAACTGCGGTCGGGTGCTTGCCGATGTTGGTCTCACCAACTATCCGCAACCTCAAGGTCACTAAGATGCTAGTTGACGGCGGGGCCGGCTTGAACCTGATCTCCTCCGCGGTACTCCAGAAACTCCAGATCCCTGACAGCGAGCTCGAAGAGACCGGCACATTCCAAGGAATCAATCCGGGAAGGAGCAAGCCGAAGTGAAAGATCACATTGCCGGTGACATTTGGCAGCGAGATGAACTTCAGGACTGAGAGGGTCATTTTTGACGTTGCTGATTTTCCATTGCCTTACAATGGGATACTCGGCCGTCCAGCGCTCGCCAAATTCATGGCAGCCTCTCACTATGCATATAACCTACTGAAGATGCCAGGCCCGATAAGTGTCATCTCTGTCCTTGGAGACAAGAAAGATGCTCTTATATGCACCGACAAGATCTACCGGGAAGCAGCAGCCGCAGCGGATCGCAAGTCACTTGCCGCTGAAGCTCCCGGGAGGAAGAAGAAGACCAAGTCCGGCAAGAGTTCTGATGCCCACTCCGGCAAGCACACCTCTTCGGAGTGCTGCGCTACCGTCGAGGACGCACCATCGAGCCCCACCGGCAAGTGTAAGAAGACGAAGGCAGCTCCGCCAGAGACCAAGAAGGTGTCCGCCAAGGAGGACGGCACTAGTGGTACCTTCACCATCAGTGCCACTCTCGACCCTAAATAGGAAAGCGCGCTCGTTGCTTTCCTACGGGCGAATGTCGACGTGTTTGCGTGGCAACCGTCTGACATCCCCGGTGTTCCCAAGAAAGTAATCGAGCACCATCTTGTCATTTGTCCTCATGCGCGGCCCGTCAAGAAGAAAGTCAGGAAACAAGCAGTGGAGCGCCAAGAATTCATCGCAGAAGAAATCAAGAAACTGGAAGCAGCAGGCCTTGTCAGAGGAGTGCTCCATCCTACGTGGTTGGCCAATCCTGTAGTCGTGCGCAAGGCAAACGGGAAGTGGAGGCTTTGTATCGACTTTACCGATGTTAATAAAGCTTGTCCCAAAGACCCATTTCCCTTGCCGCGCATTGACCAGATTGTTGACTCCACAGCCGGATGTGACTTGCTTTCATTTCTTGACGCATACTCAGGATATCATCAGATCTTCATGGCAGAAGAGGATGAGGAAAAGACCGCATTCATCACTCCGTGTGGCACGTACTGTTTCGTACGGATGCCTTTCGGTTTGAAGAATACTGGTTCAACATTTGCAAGGGTAGTCCATCACGCTTTTGAACCACAAATGCACAGAAATGTGGAAGCCTACATGGATGACATAGTGGTCAAGAGCAAGGACAAGGCAACTCTGATTCAAGATTTAGACGAAACTTTTGCAAATCTGCGCAAGATCAACCTCAAGCTTAACCCCGAGAAGTGTGTGTTTGGAGTCCCCTCCGGCAAGCTTCTCAGGTTCTTCGTGTCTCAGCGGGGAATTGAAGCCAATCCCGACAAGATCAAGGCCATTGAGCAGATTGAAGCACCAAAGCGCGTCAAGGATGTACGAAGGCTTGCCGGTTGTGTGGCTGCTCTTAGTAGGTTTACCTCTAAGTCTGTTGAGCGCGCCCTGCCGTTTTTCAAAATACTGAAAAAGGCAGGTCCAATGAAATGGACTCCGGAAGCAGAGGCTGCGCTGCGGGACTTGAAGAGATACCTGTCCTCCACTCCAATACTTGTTGCACCTAAGCCACAAGAGAAGTTGCTGCTGTATATAGCGGCAACCAATCAAGTGGTTAGTGCTGCGTTAGTAGCAGAGAGGGAGGCGGATGATGAGCCAGCGGCCACGGCAGGTGCATCCAGCGACAAGCAGGGGGCTTCACCGGCAAGCTATGGTCCCGACAAGGATGGATCTGCGCAGGCACATGAGGAGGTGTAGAAGAAAATGGTGCAGCGCCCAGTTTACTTTGTCAGTTCCCTTCTACAGGGGGCTAGATCAAGGTACTCTGGTGTGCAGAAGTTGCTTTTCGGCCTTCTCATGGCCTCGAGAAAGCTGCGCCATTACTTCCAAGCACATGAGATTACAGTTGTCACTCGTTTTCCGCTAAAGAGGATACTGCAGAATCCAGAAGCAACAGGCAGGATTGTCGAGTGGACAAACTGTCAAGCTTAGGCCTCAAGTTTGAGAGTACTTCAACTATCCAGAGCCAGGCATTGGCAGAATTCATAGCAGAGTGGACGCCAACGCCAGATGAAGAAACTCTGGAAACGAGCATCCCCGTCAAGGAAGCAAGCAAAGAGTGGCTGATGTACTTTGATGGTGCCTTCTTGCTGCAAGGCACCGGTGCGGGTGTGCTGCTTGTCGCACCCACCGGAGAGCACCTCAAGTACGTCGTCCAGATGCACTTTCCCAAGGAGCAAGCAACAAACAATACTGCGGAGTATGAAGGTTTGCTTGCCGGTCTCAGGATCGCAGCCGACCTTGGGATCAAGAAGCTCATTGTCAGGGGTGACTCGCAGCTTGTCGTCCGCCAAGTGAACAAGAATTATCAGAGTCCGTTGATGGAAGCTTACGTTGATGAAGTGAGAAAGTTAGAAGAGCACTTTGACGGCCTACAGATGGAACATGTTCCGAGAGCTCAGAACGACATTGCTGATGGCCTGTCAAAGTGCGCTGCACTTAAGTTACCTGTGGAACCAGGGATCTTTGTGCTCAAGCTGACTCAACCATCTGTAACACCATCAACTAGACAGAACAAGAAGAGGAAATTGATTTCTGGTGACTATTTTCCGGCAGAGCTCCCCGAAGCCGCCGCCAAGAAGGTCCCCAAGATCAACACCAAGGGTGCTGAGGAGCAGTCTGCTCCGGTAAGCTCTAGGGTTTGTCCCGTTGAAGCAGACGCTCCCGACAAGTTTTGCTCCGGCAAGCTTGCCGGGGAACATCAAGCTCCGGCTGAGCCACGGGTTCTCGCCGTAGAAGCGGATGTTCCCGCAGCAGCATATGTGCCTTTAGTCCTTGTTGTCGAGCCGCAAGCTCCAGCATGGGCACAGCAGATTGTCCGTTTCCTTCAGACAGGAGAACTTCCTGAAGAGCAAGAAGAAGCGGAAAGAGTAGCTCGGCAGTCAAGCATGTACCAGTTTGTCGACGACACACTGTACAGAAGAAGACTCAACGGTGTGAAATTGAAGTGTATTCACCGGGAAGATGGACAAAAGCTGTTGGCAGAGATACATGGAGGAATATGTGGTCACCACATTGGCGCAAGAGCACTTGCCGGCAAGGCGTTCCGGCAAGGTTTCTTTTGGCCGACAGCCCTCCAGGATGCAACTGCACAAGTAACCAAGTGTGAAGCGTGTCAGTTCCATTCCAAGCAGATACACCAGCCAGCTCAAGCTCTCCAGACGATCCCTTTATCCTGGCCATTTTCGGTCTGGGGGCTCGACATCCTCGGCCCCTTTCCCCGAGCTGTCGGGGGCTTTGAGTACTTGTATGTTGCAATCGACAAGTTCACAAAGTGGCCGAAAGTGGAAGCAGTGAGGAAGGTGACAGCACAGTCAGCAGTCAAGTTCTTCAGGTCGATTGTTTGCCGTTTCGGAATCCCTAACAGGATCATCACCAACAATGGCACGCAATTCACGAGCCGCACCTTCATGCAGTACGTCCAAGATCTTGGCGCCAAGGTCTGCTTCGCTTCTATTGCTCATCCGAGAAGCAACGGTCAAGCGGAGAGGGCAAATGCTGAAGTGTTGCGCGGGCTCAAGACCAGAACTTTCGACAGCCTGCACAAGTGCGGAAAGAACTGGATTGAGGAGCTGCCGGTGGTTCTTTGGTCGATCAGGACGACGCCAAATCGAGCCACTGGCCAGACACCTTTTGCTCTAGTCTATGGAGCAAAGGCAGTTCTCCCCATGGAACTCGTATACTGGTCGCCTCGAGTGCTCGCTTATGATGAGCTTGAGCAAGAGCAGCTGCAACAAGATGACGCGCTGCTCCTTGAGGAAGACCGTCTTCAGGCTGCTGTACGAGCTGCTCGATACCAGCAAGCTTTGCGCCGCTACTATAGCCGCAAAGTTAATGCCAGAAGTCTCGAGGAAGGCGACCTTGTTCTTCGGCGCGTTCAGTACGCCGAAGTGGGAAGGCCCTTACCGGGTGAAACGAGTCACTAGGCCTGGCGCTGTCCGCCTTGAGACCAAAGATGGCTTTCCGGTGAGCAACTCCTGGAACATTGAGCATCTTCGTAAGTTTTACCCGTAAGGCGCGGTTGTCGGAACCTGTTCCGGCAACCACCTTTTTTACAAGTCTTGCCGCTGTTGCACGTAATCCTTTGTACAAAGCCGGGCGCAGACCCCGTGCATAAATAAAGCTCATGTGCTCCGCACATCTTGTCAATTTCATGCTTTCTTCTTTTTGCATGTGTTATCTGACATTTTGTGCAGCACCTACCGCTGGTAAGCAATAACGAGCCGTAAGGCTCCATATCTTTATTTTCTCTTCTTTCTCTTTCTCAAAGAAAGGAAGGTTCCCTCGCCCACAAGTTTGCCGGGGGGAAGGAGAAGATAATGGTGTGGACCAGGCGTCGTTCAAGAAAGTTTTGCCTTGCCGGGAAGAAAACGACAGAAAAGCTAAGTTGCCAAAGTTTGAGCAATCAGTTTTAAAATTTTTAAGTTATCTTCCTCGAACGATCGTGCTTTGTATGGAAAACCTGTGCGCGGAGGAACCAACTCGTAGCTAGTTGCGCCCTTACTTTGTTTTGAGTCCGCTCAACAACTTAAGTGTGCTGCGACTAGTTGCGACAAGGTTTCTTGTCGGTAGCAGCACCGCCAGCAGGCTGCTGACGTCCCGCACTCAGCGCTCGCGGCTATGGTACCTGCACCGGCAAGTTCCCTAAAAGCGTAGGGCAAAAACATACAAAGGATGGAATCAAGTAAAGGAAATAACTTAGCAATTGATACCCAAAATAAAATTATATTACAAGATAACTTGTCGCAGCTCTAATAAGATTGTTCCCGTAACATGACCAACATCGACAAGAAAAGGAGGAAACGGGCGGCCTAATCTACGCGATCGCCATCAACCCTCTTGACCTCATTCACCTTGTCCACAATGGGTGCGACAAGGGCCTTGAACGCTTCCAGATCAGCATTCGCCGGCAGCTTGTTGAGGACGTTGGTGAGGTTGAGGCCTGGGTTGCGGAAGGCCACCTTCACCAACACCTTTTGAAGAACCCCCACGCAGATCTGGCGCGACTCGTTGGCCAGCTGCTTTGGGATCCTCTCTCAGAGTCGCTGGAGGGCCGTCGCCACGCCTTTGAAGAACAAGGTGAGCTTGGCGCTGGGTTGGAGGTTCTCGTCGGAGGAGTACCTGATATCCTCCATCCCCAGCTGCGCCAGCTCGCCGTCAATAACTGTGGCGATGTTCACGAGACCCTCTGTCCAGAGCTCCACAGTCTCCCTAAAAGTGTTCTGGGTTTCGGCGGCCCTCGTCAGCAGCGCTTCGTTGGCCTTGATCTCCTCCTTCAAGGCCACCTCCCGCTCCTTGGCGTCGTCCATCGTCTCAGTCAAAGTAGCCAGCTTCAACTCAAGATCTGCGTTGGAGTCCTTGGCGGTGCTAAGCTCCTTGCCCTTCTCGACGAGATGACCCTGCAGCTCGCCATGGGCGTAGGCGTCCTTCTCGCGCTCACGATTGAGCGCGGCAAGCTCTTCGCTCCTCGCCTTGAGATCAGCCTCTAGCTGCGCCACCTTCATCTCTAGCTCCTTCTTGGCGGCCTCGGCAGCTGCGGTAGCATCCTTTGCTTCCTTGAGAGCCCCGCCAAATGTTTGCTCGTGCGTGGCAAGCTCCTCCTCGTGGCTATCAAGGTTAACCTTCCGCTGCGCCAACTCGCCTTCCCGTGCAAACAGCTCCTCGGCGGCAAGCCGCTGTTGCTCTTCAGCTTCTCTGCAATGGACCGAAGGGCTTCCTGGTTGCGACTCCGGAGCTCCTCTGCATGCTTCTCAATATCCACTCCCGCCTGCGCGACAAGCGCTTCCCGGGATTCCACCTTGGCTTGTCGGGCGCGGTAGAGTGACACCAGCTTCCGCAGCAGTTGCCCTTCCTCGGACTCGCTGCTGCTACTGCTTGGCGCGTCAACCAGCGTCAGCCCAGCGTAGGCGAGCACCTCTCCATCGCAAGTTTCTCCTTCGACCGGCGCCCTGGAGCTTGACGCCCAGGGGAGCTTGATGAAGACGCCATCGCCGGCTTTCAAATAGGCGCCGGGCTGGGGCTCTTCGGAGCCTGACGCTGCGGCAGCGGCGGAGGGATCGGCGGTTGGCGTAGCGCCTTGCGCTCCTGCGGCCTCAGGGTCGTCAGTGCGATCGCCCGACCCCTCGCCGGCTCCTGCGGCGGCAGCTTTGGCGGCCTCTTCGTCGGCGGGCTCATCAGCGCTAGCTCCTTCTTTGGTGGCAGCGGCGTCGTCGATGTTGCCGCGCGCGTTCTCCTCGCCGGTGGCCTCGGTCTCCATCGGCTCCGTGGAAGATGGATCTGACGACCGGGAAAAGAGAGAAAAAGTCAAGCAAATATCCAAAAAGAAGATCAGAAGAAGAAGAACACAAGGGAGGTTTTCAAGCAAGAAGGGTTACTTGTACTGGGATCTGCAGTCATGGGCTCCACCACCGGGGGGTCGCTGGTGCTGTCCCTTGCCGGAGAACCGTCCCTTGCCGGAGAACTGTCCCTTGCCGGAGACTTCTCCCTTGCCGGGGAATCCTCCCTTGGCGGTGTAGTCGAAGCAGATAGCATCTCGGGGGCGGCTTCCGGTTGCTCCTGGTGAGGCTGCTCTGCTCCTACACAAACCAGTAATCAGATGTCAGCAAAGAAAGAACACCCATGCGCGCCATAACAACAGAAAGTAAACTATATACTTATGCTGGGGGCTGCTTTGGGGAGTAGTTGCCGGGTCCGGCAAGGTGGTCTCGGGCGCGCCCCCTGCTGTCGCGGTGGGCTCGTCCTCGATGACAATCACCGGAGCCTTGGCTCTCTTCGCCGCTCTCTGGGCCAGGGTCCTGAAAAGGAATAAGTTCAGAGTAAAGCAAATCAGATACAAGACAAAAACAGCAAGAATTGAAGAACTACAAGTACAACAAAGAGTCTTACTCTTCTTCTTCCTCGTCGGAGCTGAGCGCGGAGAGGTCGAAGTCCGGCCCTCTTTCGGCGCGACGAGGCGGAGGAGTAGGCTCCCTTGACCGCTTGGCGGGGGCAGCGGCAGGATCAGAAGCGGTGGTCCGGGAGGACCCCGCTCCAGTTGCCGCAGCGGCGTGAGGCGCTCCCGCGGCAACAGTACTTGTCGCGGTGGAGCGTGTCCCGTGGCGCGACGGCTGTTGACTTGTCTGCTGCCCCGCTACGTCCCCGGCCTTGCGGAGGCGCCTTCTTGGTGGAGCTGGGGGCTGCGCTGGGGGCTCTGCTTGCGGCAAGCTGCTTCAAGATGGCGGGCCACTCGCACCCTCGGCGGGCTCGCTCGACTCGGCGTTAGGCTCGGCAAGCTCTCCCTCGCCGACAAGCTCTCCGGCAAGCTCATCTCGATCGGCAAGGCTTGCCGCCTCTGCTGCCTCTGCCTCCTCCACGGTGAATCCAAACTCACCCGCGGCGGCGGCTACCGCCGCCTCTTCCGCCCTAGTGGCGATGCGCCGCATCTCCGCGTCGGTGGTGTCGCTGGTGAGGCTTTTCTGCTCATCGGAGCGGACCGCCACCTCCACCAAGCCATCGAAGAACTGCTGCACGACATCGTCTGCGGGCTCCTGCCAAGTTGGAACAATTCCATGCGAATCGCACAACGGCATCATTGCACCGATGCGGTCAAGCGAGGGATTGTTGCACAGCGGAATGACACCCTGCGGTAACCTGAACCATTCGGGATGCTGAGGGTCATGCTTGAACAACTCCTTGAGCATCGCGTCCAGCTCCAGGACAGTGAAGTTGAAGTTGAGGCCCGGGCGCAGCCTCATGATGTCCGCCGGGCCCCCGAATTCCCAGGCGGGTCTCCTCCTCTCTTGCAGGGGGGCGATGCGGAGGCGAAGAAAATCTGCGCCGACAGCGCCTACAGTGAGCCCGGCAAGCCTGAGGCGCAGGATCCGGGTGACGGCGATCTTCAGCGTATCGTCTTCCGGGGCCAAGCTGCTCCAATCGTTGCCGCGCACTACTGGGGCTTGGCGCTGGGCGGTGAATGGCTGCGGATTCTCCTCGACAATCCAACACCATTCTGCTCTCCATTCCTCCCATTTGCTGCGGAGCTCCCCCTCCAGATAAGCTTCCTTCTTGCCGTCTCTCGAGATCCAGGCGATTCCGCCGGATAGAGGCTCTCCTCTCTCAACTCGGGGCATAAAGAAGTGGCGAAAGAGGGCTACGTTTGGGTGGACTCCGACAAAGTTTTCGCAGAGATGCGCGAAAACTGCCATGGTCAGAACAGCATTGGGGGTGAAGTCAAGGAGGTGGAACCCTTAGGTGTTCATAATATCGCAGAAAAATTCAGAGAAGGGCGGGCAGAGCCCGCAGTAGAAGAACAGCGCGAAGAAGAGATATCCATTCGGAGCCCGTTCCGAAGCGGCGGTGGAGAGTACCTTCGTGCGCGGATGCGCTCGCGTCTCCGAAGACCAGAAGAGGTAGTACCACTCCCTCATCTCCTTCACGGCGAGCTCGGGGGGGAAAGTTGCCCGCTCCTTTCGCAGCGCCTCGAGCCGCAGCGCCTCGGTCGACTTCACAGCCTTCCCGGCTTTCGGAGCCATGGCGGAGGTAGTGGGGGAGATCGAAGGCGTTGGTGGCGCCGGCGGCGATGGGGGGCGGAGCGCTGCTCTCTCTCGGCTTTGGAAGAAGGGGGGAGCGGCGGAGATTTCTGAGATTGGAAGTAGCAACTGGCGAGATGGAGGAACTGCCCCTGTTTCCCTTGCTTATAAAGAGGGAGGGGGCGGACGTTCCGTTTTTCCGAATAAAGAACCACCCACGATATCTCCCACGACGCCGCATTCAACGCGTGCCGTTAGGGGAGGGCGCGGTGGATACGGAGTGAGATACGGCGTAAACCAGGCCGCGCGTCCCCGTGCCCTGTTTTGGGCCTGGCCCAACAGCGCTCGGCACCGTGTGTGGCCCAGGCCCGGGGGCTCTTGTCGGGGTACTAGAATAGGGGTACCCTAGTATCCCGAACTTGTGCACGGGCAGTCGCAGCGCCCCACGGCAAGGCTTGCTGGGTGACCGCCAAGGTCCCCCGTGGTTCCTTTGGAGCCATTCAAGGACAAAGTGTTTCAAGTCAAGGAGACAAGGCCCCGGCAAGAGGAGCTTGTCAGGAAGGCCAACCAAGGCATCTCAAGGAACTTGCCGCGACGCGCCACGCGTCCCGGCAAGGCCCGGCGAGCGACAAGCTTCCGGGCGCAGCAAGACAACGACCGCGGCAAGGCGCTTGCCGCGGCAAGCTACCACTCTGTACCCACGCTCCAGCGCATCCGTCAACGTGTCGCCAAGGGACCTTTCCAGGCGCGCGTGGCGAGAGGCTGTGCAGCCAGCGGTGCAAGGTGGCAAGCGGCGCTGACAAGATTGCCATCATGGCGAGCGGTGGCGCCCTGACGGTCCCTTTTTGCACTGTTTGGGCGACGCAGACAGGCATTTAATGCCTTTGTCCCCTGCCGTCAGGGTTAGGTAGGATACACTGTTCAGGTAGTTGTACCAACCACAACTCCTTTTCCATTTTTGCCCTCGTCTACTTTGCCACCTGTCGGTGACCCCTTTAGCATATAAAAGGAGGCCCATGCGCAATGTAGAGGGGGGTTCGAAGCATTCGAAACCGGAAAGCACTCACGTTCCCGAGCAAGAACTGAATATAATCAGACAAGCAGCAGTAGGAGTATTATCTCTCCGGAGAGCTCCGAAGCTAGGTAAATCGCTCGTGTGCTTCGCCTCGATCTGCTCTTCGTGCGATCTCCGCCCCCCGCCGAACCGAAAGGGGCTCCGGTCCCATAGGTGTTCGTTCCCACGACAACCACTTATCTATCGAAATCTTTCATCATCGACTTAAAACAGTCGATTGATCATACATTGAGTACCATATAACTGGAATTACCGATGCAAGTCGAAGAAGCATTGGCCTGTGCTGCCGGCTGGCGTCAAGTTCGATCCCACGGATCAGGAGCTGATCGAGCACCTTGAGGCCAAAGGGAGTGCTGACAGCGCGATATTTCAGTCTCTCATCGATTTGTTCATACCAACCATCGATAGCGAGCACGGCATATGCTACACCCAACCTGAGAAACTTCCAGGTAAGACACCGATCGGCCGTCTACTTGCACAAACATATTCCTTTGTTTATAGCTCTATTTTTCTTTTTAGACGCAGACCTGGTGAAGCAATTACAATTTGACAGTTAATAAAAAGTGAAACAAGTGACTGCAACATGCCAAAGATGTTATGAAAATGCCAACTACGTACACTAAAACATGTATTCCACAATACTGCAGGTATCACACTGAGTGGCCTAAGGAAGCATTTCTTCCAGCGCAAGTCCAGGGCGTTCAAAAGGGGCACGTGGACGCGTCACAAGATGTAGTCAGAGTGCGGCATGCACGCGATGTGGCACAAGACCGGCAATACCTTGCCGGTGATGGTCAACGGCCGGCAGACGGGCAGCAAAAAAGGTTCTGGTGCTGCACACCAACAAGAACTTCGACCAGCAGAGGACCAACTGGGTGATGCACCAGTACCACCTCGGGGACCTGGAGCAAGAGAAGGAGCAGGAGCTGGTCCTCTGCAAGATTTTCTACCAGACGAACTAGGGCTACGAGTAAAAAGATTATAAGTTATTTTGGTATTGGTAGTTGTACTACCTTGTCGTTCGCAAGTTGGTATTGTTGTTAACGATCTTTTGGTATGAACTTGCATTTGCTTCCAACCATCATGCTGAGGGTCGACGTGGATATAAAGCTGAATCATTTGTTTCAAAACGAATTTTCAGGTACCCGATTTTTATTCGATGGGTAGCAAAAGCACCTGCCGTTCGAATTCCCAGTTCTCCAATTTTTTCGAAACAAGTCCATGCACTTATTATCACGATGAAAAAACAATATCCCTGCTGCATCCCAGTTATCAGCCTGTACTTGCAGAATTCTCTAGTTTATTGAGCACGTATATTGTTTTTTCAGGTCGAGCAAGTTTCAACTGGGTTGTAGACTGTCATGGGGAACGAACACCTATGGGGCAGGGCCCCTTTCGGTCCGGCAGGGAGCGGGGATCGCACGAAGAGCGGATGAGGCGAGCACGCGAGCGATCTTACCCAGCTTCGGAGCTCTCCGAAGAGATAATACTCCTACTGCTGCTTTGTGGTTATATTATGTTCTTGCCCGAGAGCGTCAGAGTGTTCTGGTTTCGAATGAGTCGAACCCCTTCTACGTTGCGCATGGGCCTCCTTTTATAGGCTCAAGGGGTCACCGACAGGTGGCAACGCATGCGGGGGTAAAAGTGTAAAAAGAGTGGTTGGTACAACTGCTTCTACAGTGGATCCTACCTAACTCTGACGGCAGGGGACAAAAGCATTTAATGCCCATCCGCGTCACCCAAACAGTGCAGAAAAGCGACCGTTAGGGGCGCCTCCGCTTGCCACGATGGCCATCTAGTCATCTTCGCTCGCCACCTCGCACCGCTTGGCTACACAGCCTCCCGCCACGTGCGCCTGGAACGATCCTGTGGCGACACGTCGTCGGATGCGCTGGAGTGTGGGCACAGAGTGGTGGCTTCGCCGCGGCAAGCGCCTTGCCGCGGTCGTTGTCTTGTCGCGCCCGGAAGCTTGTCGCTTGCCGGGTCTTGCCGGGACGCGCGGCGCGTCGCGGCAAGTTCCCTTAAATGCCATGGTTGGCCTTCCCGGCAAGCTCCTCTTGCCGGGGCCTTGTCTTTCCCGGCAAGTTCCTCTTGCCGGGACCTTGTCTTCTTAGTTAAAACACTTTGTTCTTGAATGGCTCCAAAAGGAACCACGGAGGACCTTGGCGGGCACCCGGCAAGCCTTGCCGCGGGACGCTGCGACTGCCCGTGCACAAGTTCGGGATACTAAGGTACCCCTACTTTACTACACCGACAGGAGCCCCCGGGCCTGGGCCACACGCGGTGCCGAGCGCTGTTGGGCCAGGCCCAAAACAGGGCACGGGCACGCGCGGCCTGCGTCCACACCGTATCTGACTCCGTATCCACCGCGCCCTCCCGTAACGGCACGCGTCGAATGCGGCATCGTGGGAGAGATCGTGGGTGATTCTTTATTCGAAAAAAGCGTAACGTTCGCTTCCTCCTCTTTATAAGCAGGGGAAACAGGGGCGGTTCCCCCACCTTCGCCACTTGCGGTTCCAATCTCAGAAATCTCTGCCGCTCCCCTCCGCTTCCAAAGCCGAAAGTGAGCAGCGCTCCGCCCCCCATCGCCGCCGTCGCCGCCAACGCCCTCGATCTCCCCCACCGCCTCCGCCATGGCTCCGAAGATCGGGAAGGGTGCGAAGTCGGCCGAGGCGCTGCGGCTCGAGGCGCTACGAAAGGAGCGGGCAACTTTTCCCCCCTGAGCTCTCCACGAAGGAGCTGAGGGAATGGTTCTATCTCTTCTGGTCGACGGAGACGCGAGCGCATCCGCGCACCAAGGTACTCTCCGCCGCCGCTTCTGCTTCGAAACGGGCTCCAAGGGGGTACCCCTTCTTCACGTTGTTCTTCTACTGCGGGCTCTGCCCGCCCTTCTTTGATTTCTTTTGTGACATCATGAACACCTACGGGTTCCATCTCCTTGACTTCACCCCCAATGCTGTCCTGACCATGGCGGTTTTCGCACATCTCTGCGAGAACTTTGTCGGAATCCATCCAAACGTAGCCCTCTTCCGCCACTACTTCATGCCCCGGGTCGAGAGAGGAGAGCCCTTAGCTGGCGGGATCGCCTGGGTCTCGAGAACCGGCAAGAAGGAGACGTATCTGGACGGGGAGGTCCACAGCAAATGGGATGAGTGGAGAGCGGAATGGTGTTGGATCGTTGAGGAGAACCCGCAGCCATTCACAGCCCTGCGCCAAACCCCAGCAGTGCGCGGCAACGACTGGAGTGCCCTGGCGGCGGACGATGCTAGGCTGAAGATCGCCACCACCCGGATCTTGCGACTCAGGCTTGCCATCTAGTCATCTTCGCTCGCCGCATCGCCCCTCTGTAGGAGAAGGGGCGGCCCACCTGGCTGTTCGGGGGTCCGGCAGACATCATGAGGTTGCGTCCGGGCCTCAATTTCAATTTCACTGTCTTGGAGTTGGATGCGATGCTCAAGGAGCTGTTCAAGCATGACCCCAATCATCCTGAGTGGTTCAGGCTGCCGCAGGGCGTCGTCCCGTTGTGCAATAATTCTTTGCTCGATCGCATCCGTGCAATGATGCCGGAGTGCGACTCGCATGGAATTATTCCAACTTGGCAGGAGCCTGCCGACGAGGTCGTACAGCAGTTCTTCGATAGCTTGCTGGAGGTGGCGGTCCGCGCCGACGAGCAGAGGATCCTCACCCGCGACACCACCGAAGACGAGATGCGGCGCATCGCCACCAGGGCGGAAGAGGCGGCGGCAGCCGCCGCCGCGGGCGAGTTCGGGTTCACTGTGGAGGAGGCAGAGGCAGCCACGGCGGCAAGCCTTGCCGATCGAGACGAGCTTGTCGGGGAAATCGTCGGCGAGGGAGGGTCTGAAGCCGAATCGAGCGGGCCTGCCGAGGATGCAAGCGCCCGGCCGTCTTCAAGCAACTTGCCGCAAGCGGAGCTTCCTGTGCAGCCCCCAGCTCCAACAAGAAGGCGCCTCCGCAGGACCAGAGACATAGCAGGGCGGCAGACGGGTCAACAGCCGCCGCGCCGCGGGACACGCTCCACCGCGGCAAGCACCGTTGCCGCGGGAGCATCTCACACCGCGCCGGCAACTGGAGCGGGGTCCTCTCGGGCCGCCTCTTCTGATCTTGCCGCAGCTCCCGCCAAGCGGCCAAGGGAGCCTACTCCTCCATCTCGTCGTGCTGAAAGAGTACCAGACTTCGACCTCTTCGCGCTCAGCTCCAACGAGGAGGAAGAAGAGGAGTAAGTTTCTCTATTGTGTTTGTATTTCTTCAATTCTTGCGGTTTCTTGTCTTGTATCTGATCTGCTTTCTTCTGAACCTTGTTCCTTTTCAGTACTCTGGCCCAGAGAGCGGCGAAGAGAGCCAAGGTCCCCGTGGTTGTCGTCGAGGACGATCCCGTCGTGATGACAGAGGGCGCGTCCGAGACCACCTTGTCGGACCCGGCAATCACTCCTCGAAGCAGCCCCCAGCGCAGCCCCCAGCGTAAGTACATAGTCTTATTTCCCGCTGTTGGGTGCGCATAGGTGTTCTTTCTTTGCTGATATCTTGACTGTTGGTTTGCTTGTGTAGGAGCAGAACAGGCTCACCAGGAGCAACCGGAAGCCGCTCCTGAGGCGCTATCTGCTTCAACTATGCCGCCAAGGGATGATTCCCCGGCAAGGGAGCGCTCTCCGGCAAGGGAGAGGTCCCCGGCAAGGGGTAGTTCTCCGGCAAGGGACGGGACCAGCGATCCCCCGGTGGTGGGGCCCATGACTACAGAGCCCAGCACAGGTAATCCTTCTTGTCGGAAAACTTCCCTTGTGTTCTTCTTCTTCGGATCTTCTTTCTGGATATTTGCTTGACTTTTTCTCCCTCTTCCTGTCTTCAGATCCTCCTTCCATAGAGCCGATGGAGACCGAGGCCACCGGCGAGGAGGACGTGCGCGGCAACACTGATGACGCCGCCACCGCCGAGGAAGAGGCCGGCGCTGATGATCCTGCCGGCGAAGAGGCCGCCAAGGCTGCTGGCGCAGGAGCTGGCGAGGGATCCGGCGATCGCACTGACGACCCTAGGGCCGCAGGAGCGCAAGGCGCTACGCCGACCGCCGATCCCTCTGCTGCTGACGCAGCGCCAGGCTCCGAAGAGCCCCAGCCCGGCGCCTACTTGAAGGCCGGCGACGGTATCTTCATCAAGCTCCCCTGGGCTTCGAGCTCCAGGGCGCCGGTCGAAGGAGAAGTTTTTGATGGAGAAGTGCTTGCCTCCGCTGGGTTGATAATGGTCGACGCGCCAAGCAGCAGCAACAGCGAGCCTGAGGAGGAACAGCTGCTGCAGAGGCTGCTATCACTCTACCGTGCCTGACAAGCCAAACTGGAGTCCCGGGAAGCGCTTGTTGCGCAGGTGGGAGTGGACATTGAGAAGCATGCGGAGGAGCTCCAGAGCCGCAACCAAGAGGCCCTCCGGTCCATTGCAGAGGAGAGGGCTCGGCTTGCCGAGGCGCGGAAGGCCTTCCTCCTCGAGAAAGCAGAAGCCGAAGAGCAACAGCGGCTTGCCGCCGAGGAGCTATCCGTGCGGGAAGGCGAATTGACGCAGCGGAAGGTCAATCTGGATAGCTACGAGGAGGAGCTTGCCGCGCGTGAGGAGACACTTGGCGGGGACCTCAAGGAAGCGAAGGACGATGCTGCAGCTGCCGAGGCCGCCAAGAAGGAGCTAGAGGTGAAGGTGACGCGGCTAGAGGCCGATCTCAAGGCGAAGAATGAAGAGCTTGCCGCGCTCCAGCGTGAACGCGAGAAGGACGTCCTCGCCCACGGCGAGCTGCAGGGTCGTCTCCTCGAGAGGGGCAAAGAGCTGAACGCCGCCAAGGACTCCAATGCCGATCTCGAGCTGAAGCTGGCTACGCTGACTGAGATGCTGGACGGCGCCAAGAAGCGGGAGGAGGACTTGAAGGAAGAGATCAAGGCCAACGAGACGCTGCTGACGAGGGCCGCCGAAACCCAGAACACCTTCAGGGAAACTGTGGAGCTCTGGACGGAGGGCCTCGTGAACATGCCGCGGTCATTGACGAGGAGCTGGCGCAACTGGAAATGGAGGGCTTCGGGTACTCCTCCGACGAGAACCTCCAGCCCAGCGCCAAGCTCACGCTGTTCTTCAAGGGCATGGCGACGGCCCTCCAGCAACTCCGGGAAAGGATCCCAAAGCAGCTGGCCGACGAGTCGTGCACGATCTGCGCCAGAGTCCTAGAGAAGGTGTTGGTGAAGGTGGTCTTCCGCAACCCAGGCCTCAACCTCACCAACGTCCTCAAGAAACTGCCGGCGGGTGCTGATCTTGAAGAGCTCAGGGCCCTTGTCGCACCCATTGTGGACAAGGTGAATGAAATCAAGAGGGTCGACGGCGATCGCGTAGACTAGGCCCCCCTTTTCTTCCTTTCCTTGCCGCTGCTAGACATGTTATGGGAACAATCTATTAAAGCGCGGCAAGTTATATTTGTAATATAACTTTATCTTGGGTAGTATTTGCTATGTTATTTCCTTTACTTGATTCCTTCCTTTGTATGTTTTCACCCTACGCTTTTAGGGAACTTGCCGGCGTAGGCACCCTTGCCGCGAGCGCTGAGTGCGGAACATCAGCAGCCTGCTGGCGGTGCAACCTCCGGCAAGAAACCTTGTCGCAGCTAGTCGCAGCACACTTAAGTTATTGAGCGGACTCGAAACAAAGTAAGGGCGCAACTAGCTACGAGTTGGTTCCTCCGCGCACAGGTTTTCCATACAAAGCACGGTCGTTCAAGGAAGATAACTTTCAAAAATTTAAAACTGATTGTGCTCAAACTTTGGCAACTTAGCTTTTCTGTCGTTTGCGTCCCGGCAAGGCGATACTTTCTTGAACGACGCCTTGTCCACACCATTATCTTCTCCTCCCCCCCGGTGAACTTGTGGGTGAAGGAACCTTCCTTTTTCTTGAGAAAAAGAAAGAAGAGAAAATAAAGATATGGAGCCTCAAGGCTCGTTAGTGCATACCGGGGGCAAGTGCTGCACAAAGTGTCAGATAATACATGCAAGAAATGAAAAAGCATGAAATTTGACAAGATGTGCGGAGCATATGATCTTTATTTATGCACGGGATCTGCGCCCGGCTTTGTACAAAGGGTTACATGCAACAGCGGCAAGGCTTGTACAAAAGGTGGTTGCCGGAACGGGTTCCGGCAACCGCGCCTTATGGGTAAAACTTACGAAGATGCTCAATGTTCCAGGAGTTGCTCACCGGAGAGCCATCTTCGGTCTCAAGGCGGACAGCACCAGGCCTAGTGACTCGCTTTACCCGATAAGGGCCTTCCCACTTCGGCGTCAACTTGTTGGAATTCTTGGCAGATTGAACGCGCCGAAGAACAAGGTCGCCTTCCTCGAGACTTCTGGCATTAACTTTGCGGCTATGGTAGCGGCGCAAAGCTTGCTGGTATCGAGCAGCTCGTACAGCAGCCTGAAGACGATCTTCCTCAAGGAGCAGCGCGTCATCTTGTCGCAGCTGCTCTTGCTCAAGCTCATCATAAGCAAGCACTCGAGGCGATCCGTATACGAGTTCCGTGGGGAGAACTGCCTCTGCTCCATAGACTAGAGCGAAAGGTGTCTGGCCAGTGGCTCGATTTGGCATCGTTCTGATCGACCAAAGAACCACCAGCAGCTCCTCAATCCAATTTTTTCCGCACTTGTGCAGCCTGTCGAAAGTCCTAGTCTTGAGCCCATGCAGCACTTCAGCATTTTCCCTCTCCGCTTGACCGTTGCTTCTCGGGTGAGCAACAGAAGCGAAGCAGACTTTAGCGCCAAGATCTTGGACGTACTGCATGAAGGTGCGGCTCGTGAATTGCGTGCCGTTGTCGGTGATGATCCTGTTGGGGACTCCAAAACGGCAAACAATCAACCTGAAGAACTTGACTGCTGACTGTGCCGTCACCTTCCTCACTGCTTCCACTTCTGGCCACTTTGTGAACTTGTCGATTGCAACGTACAAGTACTCAAAGCCCCCGACAGCTCGGGGAAAGGGGCCGAGGATGTCGAGCCCCCTGACCGAAAATGGCTAGGATAAAGGGATCGTCTGGAGAGCTCTAGCTGGCTGGTGTATCTGTTTGGAATGGAACTGGCACACTTCACACTTGGTTACTTGTGCAGTTGCATCTTGGAGGGCTGTTGGCCAAAAGAAACCTTGCCGGAATGCTTTGCCGGCAAGTGCTCTTGCGCCAATGTGGTGACCACATATGCCTCCATGCATCTCCGCCAACAGCTTCTGTCCATCTTCTCGGGGAATGCACTTCAATTTCACTCCATTGAATCTTCTTCTGTACAGTATGTCATCGACAAATTGGTACATACTTGATTGCCGGGCTACTCTCTCCGCTTCTTCTTGCTCTTCGGGGAGTTCTCCTGTCTGAAGGAAATGAACAATTTGCTGTGCCCATGCTGGAGCTTGCGGCTCGACAACAAGGACTAAAGGCACATATGCGGCTGCGGGAACATCCGCTTCTACGGCAAGAACCTGCGGCTCAGCCGGAGCTTGATGTTCCCCGGCAAGCTTGCCGGAGCAAAACTTGTCGGGAGCGTCTGCTTCAACGAAACAAACCCTAGGGCTTGTCGGAGCAGACTGCTCCTCAGTACTCTTGGTGTTGATTTTGGGGACCTTCTTGGCGGCGGCTTCGGGGAGCTCTGCCGGAAAGTAGTCACCGGAAATCAACTTCCTCTTCTTGCTTTGTCCAGTTGATGGTGTTACAGATGGTTGAGTCAGCTTGAGCACAAAGCTCCCTGGTTCCACAGGTAACTTTAATGTAGCACATTTTGAAAGGCCATCGGCAACGTCGTTCTGGACTCTCGGAACATGCTCCATCTGCAGGCCGTCAAAATGCTCTTCCAACTTTCTCACTTCATCAATGTAAGCTTCCATCAACGGACTCTGATAATCTTTGTTTACTTGGCAGACGACAAGCTGCGAGTCACCCCTGACAATGAGCTTTTTGATCCCAAGGTCTGCCGCGATCCTGAGACCGGCAAGCAAACCTTCATACTCTGCAGTATTGTTTGTCGCTTGCTCCTTGGGAAAGTGCATCTGGACCACGTACTTGAGGTGCTCTCCGGTGGGTGCGACAAGTAACACGCCCGCACCGGCACCTTGCAGCGAGAAGGCACCATCAAAGTACATGATCCACTCTTTGCTTGCTTCCTTGACGGGGATACTCTTCTCTGGAGTTTCTTCATCAGGTGTTGGTGTCCACTCTGCTCTGAATTCTGCCAATGCTCGGCTCTGGATAGTTGAAGTACTCTCAAACTTGAGGCCAAAGCTTGACAGTTCCAATGCCCACTCGACAATCCTACCTGTTGCTTCTGGATTCTGCAATATCCTTTTCAACAGAAAGCGAGTGACAACTGTGATCTCATGTGCTTGAAAGTAATGGCGCAACTTCCTCGAGGCCATGAGTAGGCCGAAAAGCAATTTCTGCACACCAGAGTACCTTGACCTAGCCCCCTGCAGAAGGGAACTGACAAAGTAAACTGGGCGCTGCACCATCTTCTTTTGCTTCTCTTCTGGTGGCTGCACAGATCCATCCTTGTCGGGACCAGAGCTTGTCGGGGAAGCCCCCTGCTTGTCGCTGGACGCGCTTGCCGTGGTCGCTAGCTCATCATCCGCCTCCCTTTCCGCTACTAACGCAGCACTAACCACTTGATTGGTTGCCGCTAGATATAGCAGCAACTTCTCTTGTGGCTTAGGTGCGATAAGTATCGGAGTGGAGGACAGGTGTCTCTTCAAGTCCTGCAGCGCAGCCTCCGCTTCCGGAGTCCATTTCATTGGACCTGCCTTTTTCAATATTTTGAAAAATGGCAGGGCGCACTCAGCAGACTTAGAGATAAACCTGCTGAGAGCAGCCACGCAGCCGGCAAGCCTTCGCACATCCTTGACGCGCTTCGGTGCTTCAATCTGCTCGATGGCCTTGATTTTGTCGGGATTGGCTTCAATTCCTCACTGAGACACAAAGAACCCAAGAAGCTTGCCAGAAGGGTCTCCAAACACACACTTCTCGGGGTTGAGCTTGAGGTTGATCTTACGCAGATTTGCAAAGGTCTCGTCCAAATCTTGGATCAGAGTTGCTCTGTCTTTGCTCTTGACCACTATGTCATCCATGTAAGCTTCTACATTTCTGTGTAACTGTGGCTCAAAAGCTTCGTGAACTGCCCTTGCAAATGTTGAACCAGCATTCTTCAAACCGAAGGGCATCCGTACAAAACAGTATGTGCCACATGGAGTGATGAATGCGGTTTTCTCCTCATCCTCTTCTGCCATGGAGATCTGATGATATCCTGAATATGCATCAAGAAATGAAAGCAAATCACATCCTGCCGTGGATTCGACAATTTGGTCAATGCGCGGCAAGGGAAATGGATCTTTGGGACAAGCTTTATTAACAGCAGTGAAGTCAATACAAAGCCTTCATTTTCCGTTTGCCTTGCGCACGACTACAGGATTGGCCAACCACGTAGGATGGAGCACTCCTCTGACAAGGCCTGCTGCTTCCAACTTCTTGATCTCTTCTGTGATGAACTCTTGGCGCTCCACTGCTTGCTTTCTAACTTTCTTCTTGACGGGCCGCGCGTGAGGACAGACGGCAAGGTGGTGCTCAATTACCTTCCTGGGAACACCAGGGATGTCAGATGGTTGCCATGCGAACACATCGACATTCGCCCGCAGGAAAGCAACGAGCGCGCTTTCCTATTTAGGGTCAAGCGTGGCACTAATGGTGAAGGTACCACCAGTGCCGTCCTCCTTGGCGGCCACTTTCTTGGTCTCTAGTGAAGCTGTCTTTGCTTTCTTACACTTGCCGGTGGAGCTCGATGGTGCATCCTCGACGGTAGCGCAGCACTCCGAAGATGTGCGCTTGCCGGAGTGGGCATCAGAGCTCTTGCCGGACTTGGTTTTCTTCTTCCCCCCGGGAACTTCAGCGGCAAGTGTCTTGTGATCTGCTGCGGCTGCTGCTTCCCGGTAGATTTTGTCGGTGCAGATAAGGGCATCTTTCTTGTCGCCAGGGACAGAGATGACACTTATCGGACCTGGCATCTTGAGCATGTTGTAGGCATAGTGAGAGGCTGCCATGAACTTGGCGAGCGCTGGACGGCCGAGTATCCCATTGTAGGGCAATGGGAAATCAGCAACGTCAAAAGTGACTTTCTCTGTTCTGAAGTTCAGCTCGCTGCCAAATGTCACTGGCAACGTGATCTTCCCCTTTGGCTTGCTCCTTCCCGGATTGATTCCTTGGAATGTGCCGGTCTCTTCGAGCTCGCTGTCGGGGATCTGGAGCTTCTTGAGTACCGCGGAGGAGATCAGATTCAAGCCGGCCCCGCCGTCAACCAGCATCTTTGTGACTTTGAGGTTGCGGATAGTTGGTGAAACCAACATCGGCAAGCACCCGACCGCAGTTATGCGATCAGGGT
This sequence comes from Triticum dicoccoides, assembly GCF_002162155.2. Taxonomy (NCBI): domain Eukaryota; kingdom Viridiplantae; phylum Streptophyta; class Magnoliopsida; order Poales; family Poaceae; genus Triticum; species Triticum dicoccoides. The sequence continues at coordinate 525,736,772 of NC_041387.1, read as the reverse complement.
GGTCCTCAATGTCAAAGATGATAGGCGTGCTGGACCACTTCAGAGGCTTGCGTGACTCAACTGGTGGTTCTTCTGCATTAACTTCCCGAACCCACTGTTTGAGCTGGCGGTGCGAAGTATGCAGAGAAGCACCGCCGTCAATGCACAAAACCTCTGTCGCTTTCTGAAACTCCTGCTCGTCGGCCTCATCTTCATCCATGTCCTCATCTTCGTCTTCATCTTCATCCTTGTCGCGGCCGCGGGGAGGCCTGTCTCCTTGCCGTTGCTTGGCCTTGCCGCGGCGTCCTCCCCGGCCGGGACGCTTCTTGCCGGACCCACCAGTACCTTCCTGGGCTTTCTCCTTGTCGCGTCGCTCGTACTCAGCCTTTTGCAGCTCAACGAGCTGCTCGACCTTCTTGCAACTTTGGAGGTCATGGCCCTTGGTGCTGTGGATCTTGCAATACTGCTTGTCGGAGCTGCCCAGCTTGTCAGCGGCCACCACAGGTTCTGCTTCCTTGGCGCCACCTCCGTTGCCGGACTGCTCGATAGCTACCACATCTTTGCCTTTTCTTCTTCTGTTGTTCCGCCGCCGGTTTTTCCTTGCCGGGGCGGCCTCCTCACTGTCAGATCCTCCTGCTGCTGCATTCTCTCCGGGGAGTTTCCTCCCATCTTCAGCACGTGCACACTTGTCGGCCAGGGCGTATAGCTCACTGACGTCTCTGATCTTGCACATCACCATCTCCTCCCTCATCCTGCGGTTTCGCACGTCCTGATGGAACGCGCTGATAACCACGGCAGGGTGGACATCTGGGATGTTGCGCTGCACTTGGCTGAATCTCTGAATGTATTTTCGCAGGGGCTCTCCTTCTTTCTGGGCGAGCAGGTGAAGATCACTCTCCTGGCCATGAGGCTTGTGGCCGCCTGTAAAGGCGCCGACAAACTGATGGCACAGATTTGCCCAGGAAGATATGGAGTTGTCCGGCAAGTGCAAGAGCCAGGACCTGACGTTGGGCTTAAGCACCAGCGGGAAGTAGTTGGCGAGGATCTTGTTATCGCGCCCCCCGGCAGCTTGCACCGCAATGGTGTAGATGCTGAGGAACTCCGACGGATGCAATCTGCCATCATACTTCTCCGGCACATCTGGCTTAAAGTTCTTTGTGCTGGGCCACTAGACTTGCCGCAGCTCACGAGTGAACGCAGGGCAACCTACCGCGTATGGCAAGTCGCCTGGTTCCCCTGGCGCATGCATGTCAACAGCGGGCCCAGCGTGCTGGTCTGATTGACGCCGCGCTTCTCTTCGATGCTCGATGCGGGTACGAGCATCTTCTTGCTGTCGTTCTTGGAGAACTTGGCGCTGATCGCGACGAACTCGTGGGTCCGACGACGCGGTGGAGTCGGTGTCGAGGTTAACCCGGCGATTCGGCGATCTTGGCCTTCGGGGCGGAGAGTGCACGGTGGTGGCACCCCCACCAGTCTTGTCGCCATCGGCTCGCGCCCGGCAATCTTGCCGCGGCTGCGATGTAGCTGGTTGACGTGGAGTGTCGCCGTTGGCGAAGCCGATGAGGCTCTGAATGGTGGCCCTCCAATCGTCGATCTTGTCCGCCGTTGGAGGGTAATCCAGGAGCAGTTGGGCTCGGGCCAACGCTTCTTCTGGAGTCTTCGGTGGCGGCGGTGAGCGGTGCGAGGAGCGGGATATGCTTGGACTTCCAAGTGGGTTGGAAGGAGCAGTACCCCGTCCAGGCGACCGTACCTCACTTGTGCCGGCATGCTGGCGTGCATGTTGATCTTGAGCGCCCCGAGATCCACCAGCTTGGCCTTGTTCTATCGCGCGTATGGTACTGCGAGTACCATGACGCTGTCGATCCCGCGCCTCCTGAGATGGGCGCGGTGCATGTACGGACGCCGAAGTTTGCGGGGCCTTGTCTTTGGACCTGGCAGCAGCGTAAACTCCCTCGTCGGCGCCCGTTCCTCCGCCGGCGTCTACACCACCGCCCGTTTGCTCCGGTGGCGGTGGGATCGACGTGGACGGAGCAGCCACCTCCGAAGCCTTCTTCTTCGGTGGCATGTCGATGAAGATGCTGATGAATTGGCTCGCGTGAACGCCGGATCGGGTTCACACAACCTCGACGCCCCCTACCTGGCGCGCCAAAGATGTCGTGGGGAACGAACACCTATGGGGCAGGGCCCCTTTCGGTCCGGCAGGGAGCGGGGATCGCACGAAGAGCGGATCGAGGCGAGCACGCGAGCGATCTTACCCAGCTTCGGAGCTCTCCGGAGAGATAATACTCCTACTGCTGCTTTGTGGTTGTATTATATTCTTGCCCGAGAGCGTCAGAGTGTTCTGGTTTCGAATGAGTCAAACCCCTTCTACGTTGCGCATGGGCCTCCTTTTATAGGCTCAAGGGGTCACCGACAGGTGGCAACGCATGCGGGGGTAAAAGTGTAAAAAGAGTGGTTGGTACAACTGCTTCTACAGTGGATCCTACCTAACTCTGACGGCAGGGGACAAAAGCATTTAATGCCCGTCCGCGTCGCCCAAACAGTGCAGAAAAGCGATCGTTAGGGGCGCCTCCACTTGCCACGATGGCCATATAGTCATCTTCGCTCGCCACCTCGCACCGCTTGGCTACACGGCCTCCCGCCACGTGTGCCTGGAACGATCCTGTGGTGACACATCGTCGGATGTGCTGGAGTGTGGGCACAGAGTGGTGGCTTCGCCGCGGCAAGCGCCTTGCCGCGGTCGTTGTCTTGTCGCGCCCGGAAGCTTGTCGCTCGCCGGGTCTTGCCGGGACGCGCGGCGCGTCGCGGCAAGTTCCTTGAAATGCCATGGTTGGCCTTCCCGGCAAGCTCCTCTTGCCGGGGCCTTGTCTTTCCTGGCAAGCTCCTCTTGCCGGGACCTTGTCTTCTTAGTTAAAACACTTTGTTCTTGAATGGCTCCAAAAGGAACCACGGAGGACCTTGGCGGGCACCCGGCAAGCCTTGCCGCGGGACGCTGCGACTGCCCGTGCACAAGTTCGGGATACTAAGGTACCCCTACTTTAGTACACCGACATAGACTACCCAGGGTTGGTTTTGTTTTTAACAGGCCCAGCCCATGACAACAACGGGGCACAAAGATCCAGCAGGTATCTACTGGCCTCTGGCCCGCCAGCATTAGTTATATTTTGTCTTACAACATCCACGGGCAGTTTTTTTACTGAAACAAACACACAGCCCAGTTCTATTTTCCTCTTGAAACGCATGTCCTACATCCATTTTCTAATATCTACCTATAGTTTTACTAGTTCATATACACGTATCATTATATTGAAAACACATAAAATTCCCTTTTCATATTTACATCCTTATTTTGTTATTTTTCCCACCCAGCGCTGATTTCTTACCACTGGTTTTCCCTTAAACCAACTCAATTGTCCCACGTCTTATTTGCTTACAAAAACAAAATGATTTTTTGGCAAATCGATAAGTTCTTTAAAAAAATGTTTATCATTTCGGGATTACAACAGTTCAGACTCCACCGAAATATGCAAAGTAAGGTTGAACTTTTTGACCGTGGTCCTAGGCAGAAAATGGGCTGTAATAAATTACTTAAGAATTAGCAAATGGGCTGCAAATTATAAAAAATAGCAAATGGGCTTTATGTTGTCTGCCACGGATTTGGAGGCTGACTTGTGGGCCTACTAAGTTCATGCGTACACAAGGTTTCTCTAAAAAGAAACTTAGTCAACAATCGACTCTACCAGCGTCAGACCGTTAGATGTCAATCTAACGGCTATCGTGCTTCTTCAGTCTCTGATCTTCCTGCCCCAGCCGCCCAAACCAGTGCCATCGGAACCGCCTGCTCCCGCCTCCCGTGGTCGGCTGTGCTGCCGGGCGGGCCTCACGGCCCCATCATACTCGCATCCCTGGCCTGTCTATTGCTCTACTCACCCACACCTCCTGTTATTTTCCGGCGACGGCAGCCGAACCAGTCAACCCTCGTACTCTCCACCGCATGGGCAGCCACTGCCGAGTCTTCCCTGGCTCTGTGTCGTTCCCTTCGTAGGCCTCGCCGTCGTCCACCGCCCTGGTGCTCTCGGCGCGGCGTGGTCAACAATGTCCATCCAACGACCGTAGTGCTTCTTCAACCTCTGGTCTTCTTGCTCCAGCCGCCCAAAGCAGGCCGGTCGTTCCGCATGCTCCTGCCTCCCATAGCCGGCTGTGCTGCCGCGGAGGACTCACCGCCCCCATACTACTCCCACCGCTGGCCAGGACATCCCTCCACTCGCCCATTCCCCCTGTTATTCTGCAGCGACGACAGCTAACACCGCAGCCGAACCAGTGAACCCTCGTACTCCTCTCTGCGTGGGCATCCACTGCCGCGTCTTCCCCGTCTCCGTGTTGTCCCCTTCCTAGGCCTCGCCGTCGTCCACCGTCGTGGTGCTCTCGGCGCGGCGTGGTCAATGTTGTCAATGACCGACTTCCATTGGAAGAGTACTGTACGTGGAGAGGCTGACAGCTGGGTCCATGGCAGCCGCAAGGAAGTGCCTCCTAATTACGCGCAAAATAATTATTCCTCCACCTGACAGCAGGGACCCACCGGACGGGCCACCAGTATTTCACGAAAAAAACATTTCCCCCTGACTACTGGGACCCACCGGACGACCACCGTATTTCGCAAAAAAAATGTTTCCCCCTGACTACTAGGACCCACCGGACGGACCACCGTATTTCGTGAAAAAAAACGTTCCCCCCGCTGTCAGCTCGGACCCACTGGAAGTGCCTCCTTATTACGCACAAAAAATGAATACTCCCCCTGCTAGCTGGGACCCACCATGGTGGGAGGCTCACTTGTGGGCCTACTAAGTTGACGGGGACGGAGGGTTTTGTCAACTTGGTCAATATAAACGATTCTAGCTCCAGTGACCGTACGATGTCCATCCAACGGCCGTCGTGCTTCTTCAATCTCTGCTCTTCCTGCTCCAGCCGCTCAAACAAGCGCCGGTGGGACTGCCTGCTCCCTCCTCCCCGCAGCCGGCTGTGCTGCCGTGCAGGCATCACCGCCCCATCGTACTCCCATCGCTGGCCTAGCCATCCCTCTACTCACCCACACCTGCTGTTATTCTCCGACGACGGCAGATGAACCTGTAAACCCTCGTACAGTCGTACTCCCCTCCGCGTAGGAAACAACTGCCGAGTCTTCCCTGCCTCCATGTCGTTCCCTTCCTAGGCCTCGTGGTCGTCCACTGCCCTGGTGCTCTCGGGGCGGCCTGGTCAACATGGTCAACGACCAACATGCATCTGAAGTGGACTGTACGTGGAGAGGCCGACAACTGGGTCCACGGCCGCTCGCAAGGAAATGCCTCCTTATTACATGCAAAATAATGATTCCTCCACCTGACATCAGGGACCCACCGAAAGGGCCTCTGTATTTTGCGAAAAAAAGTTACTGCCGCTGACAGCTCGGACCCACCAACTATATCTTCGCACGCAAGGAAGTGCCCCCTTATTACGCACAAAAAATGAATACTCCCCCTGTTAGCTGGGACCCAGTATAGTGGCAGGCTGACTTGTGGGCCTACTAAGTTGACGGGGACGGAGGGCTTTGTCAACTTAGTCAATATGCACGATTCTAGCTCCAGTGACCGTACGATGTCCATCCAACGGCCGTAGTGCTTCTTCAACCTCTGGTCTTCTTGCTCCAGCCGCCCAAACCAGCGTCGGTCGTGCCTCGTGCTCGTGCCTCCTATGGCCGGCTGCGATGCGGCGGAGGCCTCACCGCCCCCTACTACTCCTACCGCTGGCCAGGCCATCCCTCTACTCACCCACACCTCCTGTTATTCTGTGGCGATGGCAGCCTCACACCGCAGCGAACCAGTGAACCTCGCACTCCTCTACATGTGGGCATCCACTGCCGTGTCTTCCCCGGCTCCGCGTCATCCCCTTCCTAGGACTCGCTGTCGTCCACTGCCCTGGTGCTCTCGGCGTGGCGTGGTCAACGTGGTCAAGGAACAGCTTCCATCGGACGTGGACTGTACATGGAGAGGCTAACAACTGGGTCCACGGCCGCAGCAAGGAAGTGCCTCCTTATTACGCGCAAAATAATTATTCCTCCACCTGACAGCGGGGACCCACTGGATGGGCAACCGTATTTCGTGAAAAAAACGTTTCCCCCTGACTGCTGGGACCCACCAGCTACATCTTCGCACGCAAGGAAGTGCGTCCGGGCAAAAAAAAAGTTTCACCCCCCTGACTGCTGGGACCCACCAGCTACATCTTCGCACGCAAGGAAGTTCCTCACAGTTGTGACCCACCTGGTCGAAGCGTACGTAGCGTTGTCATTCTGGTCGCGAACGTGTACGTACATACTGGTCGTTGTAGAGTCGCGCACGTGTCGTAGTAGAGGCCCGCACGTAGCATGTACACGTACGTATAGCGGCCAGAGTGCAAGAAAGAAAATACGGCCATGTACGTACATACGGGCAGGGTCTTGAACGCCTACTCGCGCATACGTACGGCCAGGGCTCGTGTACATGGCTGGGTCGGAACGGAGAAACTGCGTCGTCGTCGTGTTCATGGGGAGGCAACGGAATGCGTCGTGTTCATGGGCAGGCAACAGAATGCATCGTGTTCATCGGGAGGCAACGGAACGCGTGGGAGCCAACCGGCTTGGACGGAACAGACGATGGAAACGAGACCTGGCGTACCGCAAAACGGAGGAAACGGCCTTGTGTTTGACCGACCATGTTCGAAACGGGATCCTGTTCATCGGGAGGGTCTGGCGTACCGCAAAACGGAGGAAACGAACCTCCTACGGTCTAAACGGGGGTCATGTTGATCGTGAGGGGTGTGGATACCGCAAAACGGACGAAACGGACTTGTGTTGGAGCGCTACGGTTGAAACAGGGGTCCTGTTCATCGGGAGGGGTGTGGCGTACCGCAAAATGGGACTCCACAGGATACTGTTCATCTCCACTGTCGACCTCCTCCAGCCTCCACGGGCTACTATCGACCTCCTCCAGCCTCCACGGGCTCCTGTTCATCCAGCCTCCACCGTGCGCTACTCCACCGGCTACTGTTCAACCACCCCTCCACGGGCACCCCTCCACCATCTACTGTTCATCCAGCACTCCACGGGGTCGTCCTGTTCATCTAGCCCTGCACTCCACGGGGTCCTGTTCATCCAGCCCCAACTGGCTCGATCGATCGGGGTCTTGTTCATCCAGAGGTAACGCCACCGCTCACTATTCATCCACCCCCCCCCCGCAACGCTCACTGCTCATCCAGAGAGGCAGCATCGATCGGCTTAAGTTAGCAGCAGTAGCGAAGGAATCGCTCGATCGGGTTCAGTTAATAGCCATCGATCGATCGCTCAGGTTCAAAAACGCGTAGCTTGCAGTGCAATCGCTCGGGTTCGGTTAGAGCCCAACGCCTCGTTCGGGTTCAGTTAGAGACAACTGTCGGTGTCAAAACCGGCGGATCTCGGGTAGGGGGTCCCGAACTGTGCGTCTAAGGCTAATGGTAACAGGCGGCAGGGGACACAATGTTTTATACAGGTTTGGGCCCTCTCAATGGAGGTAATACCCTACTTCCTGCTTGATTGATCTTGATGATAGGAGTATTACAAGAGTTGATCTACCACGAGATCGTAGAGGCTAAACCCTAGAAGCTAGCCTATGATTATGATTGTTGTTGTCCTACGGACTAAACCCTCCTGTTTATATAGACACCGGAGGGGGCTAGGGTTACACAGAGTCGGTTACAGAGAAGGAAATCTACATATCAGAATATCCAAGCTTGCCTTCCACGCAAAGGAGAGTCCCATCCGGACACGGGATGAAGTCTTCAATCTTGTATCTTCATAGTCCAACAGTCCGGCCAAAGTATGTAGTCCAGCTGTCCGAGGACCCCTTAATCGAGGACTCCCTGAGTAGCCCCTGAACCAGGATTCAATGACAATGAGTCTGGCGTGCAAATTGTCTTCGGCATTGCAAGGCGGGTTCCTTCTCCGAATACTCCATAGAAGATTTTTAACACGAGGACCGTGTCTGACTCTGCAAAACAAATTCCACATACCACCGTAGAGAGTACAATATTCCACAAATCTAATCTGCTGACAGCTTTTATGACATCACACCTCGGTCCGGTCATTATTCGAACTGTTTTTTCATAACCAGCCACTATGCGTGCTGTGGGGCGGTTTTATTGGCACGTCCTGTCGAAGCAGAGATTGTGTCCCCCTTATCACGGGATTCTCATCAATACATGCGTGGGTAACCGAACCGTGTTTGTTTAATATCACTCCTCGACTTTAGGTAAGTCCCAAATGGTCGCGCGGGGGACGCTTGATATTCGTCCTCTTTATAAAGGGGCCAAAGCCTATCCTTTTCTTCCCACGCTTGAGCCTTCCCCTCCTGCACCTCGAGTTCCAACACCCAAGGTTCAAACTTAAGCGCTTTGGTACTTAGACCATGTCCGGATCCAATCTTCAAGACCGGTGGATGGCCTCCTCCGTCGTAGAAGAGGACATCCGGAAGCTTAGGGAGGCCAGGTATCTCACCGCCAAAATTCCGCACAGGCTGCCTGCTCAAGGGCAGGTCATCCCCACTCCCGAACCCAACGAGAGCGTCGTATTTATTTCCCACTTCCTTTGAGGGTTAGGTTTTCGCCTCGATCCCTTCGTGAAGGGGCTTATGTTCTATTACGGTCTAGATTTCCATGATCTAGCTCCGGATTCCATCCTTCACATCGCGTCATTCATCGTCGTGTGTGAAGCCTTTCTCTGCATTACCCCCCACTTCGGCCTATGGCTCAAGACCTTCAATGTGAGGCCGAGGGTGATTGACGGGCATCACACGGAGTGCGGAGGTGCTATAATAAGAAAAGGCGCGGACGCCCCATGGCCAAAGGGTTCTTTCGTGGATATTTCTGATTTATGGCAGCAGGAGTGGTTTTACATCACCGCTCCCCGAGGTACAAAATGGGTGGCTGCTCCAGCGTTCTTCCCGGGCCCTCCACTGCAACTAGCGTCATGGGTCAACAAGGGGCTAGACTGGGGGCCGGCTAACGATGTGACGACCTTGCAAAGCCGCATCCGAGACCTTCTCAAGAGGGATGTCAATCTTGTCAAGATAATGCAAGTGATGCTGGTTCGTCGAGTCCTGCCCTGCCAACGTCGTCCTCTCCGTACGTGGGAGTTCAACCCCGAAGGACCGTGAACCGTTCAACAATTCTTTATCATGACGCTCAAAGAGATGTACGAGTTATTCTTCGGGTCACGAATAAAGTGTCCGGACACCACCGAGGACATGGGTCTCAATTGTAACCGCCCGGATACCCCGATAAATACTTTTGCTGCCGAACACACCATCCTTTATATTTATTATAACATCATTCTAAAAAAGTTCTCAGCTAGGACTGGCTGAAGAAGGTGGAGAGGATTAGGTGTCCGTCCCCTCTTCCTGAAGGCTCGCCGAATCCTTTGTTGACCAGGATGCTTGACCGCGCGCCGTATCAGGTGCCATCAGGCGAAGACGAGGGGAGGAATAGGGAAGCCACAGGTGGGCCTCATTTTTTACACATCCAGATTGGAGGAGTAGGTGCCTCCGCGAAGGAGGATAATCGGGGAGGGGAATCTAAAATCCCCTCTCCCAAGGTAAGAAAAGGGCCGCCTCTGAAATTTGGAAACGGAGGCTTCTAAACGAGGGAAGAAAACCTCGCAAAAGGACCCTGCCCCAGAGGGTGTCCTTACCGCACATCACCCACAAGGGGGCCGGCCCTCCACCGAGCCGTAAGTGGAAGAGTACTTTGGTAAACATATCATGTTTTGTCTCTGAGGATAATGACCGAAACATATTTGCTGCAGTCCGGCTCGCAGCCCTTCCCCACAGAGTTCGTCCTCGGAGGATCTTCCTCCGGAGATGATGGAGAGCGAGACGCCTCCCCCTGCCTCCCCGTCACATGGGGCGGGCGACCCCGAGGTGTCGTCACGGAGGATTTCTCCGGATCCACCAAGGCCAGAAGTTGACACTTCGGCTGCCCGGAGTCAGAAGTATCCGGCTTCCAAGGAAATCTTCAGGAGGAATCCGGGATTGTCTGGCGCACAGCCGGACACACTAATGGGCCTTCTAGAGAGAGCGACCGTCTCCGAGACGCATCGTGTTCTAATGAGCATGGTAGTTGAGAGGATTTCATCCGCGAAAAGCGGTTTGAATGAAGCTTTTACAAGTCTACTGAGAGGCTTTGAGGTACGCAAAAAGTGTATTTTTTACGTTTCCGCACATGCTAAGTGTGCTCTATATAGATAGTAGCCCTGAGACTCTGGTTGCCATCAACGTGGCGGACAGAGGATCATAATATTCTTTCATAATTGCGCTACTTTATGTGCAGGTGGCTGAGAGTTCGGCAGCCGACTGATCTGCTGATTTTGCCGAACTAAAGTGACATCTAGACATGGCCGATGCCGACATCACACTAGTTAACCAGCGGCTTGACGAGGCCGAGGGTATGTATACTCGGCTTGTCAGCAAATCCTTTAAGAGGAGCATGATGCTAGTATCTATAATATGCTGTTACTGCAGATGGAGCTGCTGCTGTGGAGACCCTTCGGGCGGAGCTTGCTCGAGCCAAGGAGCAAGCCCGGAAAAGCGATGTGTCCGCTCTGAAGGCGGTCGAGGAGTTAAAAGCCGAACAGGCTGCTCATCGCCGAAGCGATGAAAAGAGAGCCCAAATGGCTACCGAGCTGGAAGATGCCGCCAACCGCCGTGAGCTCCTTGAAAAAGGATAATCAAGCAAAAGCGGCTGACCTGAAGAGGGCCCTGGAGGCAACCAAGGAGACCCGCTCTGAAATGACGGGGATGAGGGAGGAGCTTCGCGAAGCCGGAGATATCGTGGCTGGGAAGCCCAATCTGTTGCGGATGAAATTCGGAGATCCGAAATATGCCCCTCTGGATCAGTTGTGGAGTGCGGTGGACTCGTATGCGGACCTGGCAAAGAGGGTTGCTGATGCGACCGAGTTTTTCGAAGATCAGAAAGATCATAAGGCTGAGAGGTTATTCTGGTCGCAGTTCAGTGCCCCGACGCGTCCGCTGCCATTGAATGAAAGGATGGCCGCATGGGCCGAACTCCACATGTTGTCCGGGCTTGCTATGAGGTCTGCCGTGGATCATCTTTGTCCATAAGGACCAAGGCCGGATAGCTATTTTGAATTGGTGCAACAATTCCTTGGTGCTGTGTCGCATATCGATGCTGTGAAGAAGTCGGCATGCATAGAGGGTGCGCGGATGGCTCTTGCCCGTGTTAAAACATACTGGACTGAGATGGAAACCACCGCTATTGCAACCCGGAGTGCAGCGGACGGCCAGGACCCGGCCGAGCACTTTTTTGAAGAAGTTTTAGAAGGCGCCCGTGTAATAGAGGCTCAGTGCTCGAAGAGTGCCATGCTCGAATGACATGTATCGCGATTGTAAAGACAATGCTATTTTGATTATAAAGGCTATGTTTATACTTTTGCCCGAAAGTATTATAATGCCTCCTGTGCGGCCGTTTATGCATGTATATAACCTGAAAGTTTGCAGTCGTCAGCTTCAGCCCCCACGCATATAATGCAGGGGTGTTCGGCAAAACGCGTAGTCACACTTTATCCAATGTCTTGGTCCGTTAAGGAGGTGATAGCGTGGCTAACAAGGCAATCCGACTATATAGCTTTAACACTATCACTTAGCCATAGGAGTTTGACGGTGGGGCTACTATATAGCCCCTCGTACTTTCGCGTTCAGCCAGATATGGTGTGTGTATGTACGTGACCGAGAAACCGGTCCTTTGTTAATGTGGAGGAATCACGAAGATTCCGCTGGGTCATCGAGTGGTTGACTAGTCTCGCACTGTATCATGACAGTCAGTTTTTGGCTTTCTCTACTGAGGTGCTCGTCCAGGTGAACCAGGGCACAATCGCAGTAGTTCTCCCGGTGCTGCCTTAGCCGATAGAACGGAACGTAAGGTAGCAAAACACGGGAGCGAGGCAAACCCAACATTTGACCAAAGACATGATTCGGAGCTGATGCATATAAGGCCAAACTCGCGATGCCGAACACTCCCTAAGGTATTCGGACTTTATAATGTGTACTGGGCCGAATAACGCCCTTGACAATAAGCCCTGAGTTTCCTGGTACGAGCGATAATCTGGTGTGACAAAAATGCCGAAAACGCCAGTATCCCTTCCGGTTGTATAGAGTTTCCGGAGGGGAAGAAGCAACAAGAGACATTAAAAAGGTTTACGCAGGGTCTTAATCTGAAAAGAAACCTTTGAACGGGTCCCTGCTGCACGTCTGCGCCTTTATCTCTGTTGTGCCGTATCCTGGAAGGGTGTAGCATGATGATCATCCGTAAAAGAAAAAACCCAGGTGAAAGACTTCATGCGAGGTGTTCGTTAATCTAAGTGAACCATGAAAATGCAATATGCTATTATATTGATAAGGTCGAGCCAAACTATGGGCTCTTTTTGCGAGCAGCCCCTAATATCTTTTATGGGGAAATCCCAACTGAGCTGTTACATTGGGTGGAGCGCCGGACTCGTCTAACCGTGTCCGTGGTCTTGACAATCGGCCATTTGTCCTGGTTGGAGGGACCGCTCAGTGTTCGGCTGCTAGAGCCGCCACGTATTCTTCCGCGCGTAAGGAACACTCTGTATTTCCGCTTACTATGATGACGCCACGTGGACTGGGCATCTTAGGTTTGAGGTAGGCGTAATGCGGTACTGCATTAAAATGAGCGAAGGCCGTTCTTCCGAGTAGTGTGTGATAGCCACTTCGAAATGGAGCGATGTCGAAGGTTAATTCCTCGCTTCTGAAGTTGTCGGGAGAACCGAATACAACCTGTAGTACTAGAGAGCCCGTACAGTGGGCCTCCACGCCTGGTATTACTCCTTTAAAGGTAGTGTTACTGAGGCTGATCCTTGAAGGGTCTATCCCCAATTTGTGGATAGTGTCCTCATATATCAGATTTAGACTACTGCCGCCGTCCATGAGGACTCGTGTGAGATGGAATCCGTCAATTATTGGGTCGAGCACCAAGGCAGCCAATCCTCCATGCCGGACACTAGTCAGATGGTCCCTGCGATCGAAGGTGACCGAGCAGGCCGACAGGGATTGAATTTGGGGGCAATGGGCTCAACAGCGTATACATCTCTGAGTGCGCGTTTGCACGCTCTCTTTGGAATGTGAGTTATGTAAATCATATTTACTGTTTTGACTTCTGGTGGGAATTTTTTCTGTCCTCTAGTGTTTGGCTGACAAGGCTCATCATCGTCCTCACTTGGCGTCTCCCTCCCCTTTTGTTCGGCGTTCAGCTTGCCGGCCTATTTGAAAACCCAACACTCTCTAGGGTGTGGTTTGCAGGCTTGTCGGGGGTGCCGTGAATCTGACATAATTTGTCTAGAATCTTGTTTAGGCTGGACGGTCCCTCTATACTGCTTTTAAATGGCTTCTTCCGTTGACCAGGTCGAGAGCCCCTGAATCCGGCATTGACTGTCGTATTCTCTGGGCTATCATTATTGTTTCGACGCTTGTTGTTGTTGCGTCGCGACTTCCCGTTGCCATCCCTGACTTCGGATGTGCTTGGGTCGCTGGTGCCGCTACGGGCCAGCCAGCTGTCCTCACCAGCGCCAAAGTAGGTCATAAGGCTTGTTAAGGCTGCCATCGTCCTTGGCTTTTCTTGGCCGAGGTGTTTGGCAAGCCATTCGTCCCGGATACTGTGTTTAAAGGCCACTAAAGCATCGGCGTCCAGGCAGTCGACTATTTGATTTTTCTTAGTAAGAAACCTGTTCCAGAGCTTTCGAGCTGACTCTCCGGGCTATTGAATTATATGACTCAGGTCGTCAGCGTCCAGAGGCCGGACATAAGTCCCTTCAAAATTGTCCCTGAAAGCATCCTCGAGCTCTTCCCAACTTCCAATTGAATTTTTGGGAAGGCTTTTCACCCAGTGCCAAGCTGGTCCCTTTAATTTGAGGGGTAGATATTTGATGGCGTGGAGATCGTCTCCGCGAGCCATATGGATATGAAGGATAAAGTCCTCGTTCCAGACCCCAGGGTCTGTAGTTCCATCGTATGCCTCTATATTCATGGGTTTAAATCCTTCCGGAAATTCATGATCCAGCACCTCGTCGGTGAAGCACAGGGGGTGCGCGGCACCCCTGTATCTGGTTGTGTCGTGGCATGCTGTCGATGGTTGTTGTGTTCGATTCTGATTCCAAGCTGGTATTCGATCGATGTGATCGTTTCTGTAGTTCTGATCCTGTGCTAGAGCGCGCTTCCTAGATCTGTAGATGGATCTGGCCATATATCCAGGAGCTCACGTAAATCGTGTCCTGATTTGTGGGCGGCATAAATAGCCGTCTTGTCACGGCCACGGGGCGGTCGGTCTGGCTGATCGGTCGTTTTCGGCTGGGTGGGCTCTACGGCCTCGTCGTCGAATTCGGGCAGCAACTTGCGCTTTGGATAGCTCTTTGTGTGGCGATCGTCGCCGTATTTTTCTCCAGTGTCGAGAACTTTGTTCCTCTTGCGGTTAAGTGTATCTTGCGCGGCCTTAAGCCTTTGCTTCTACTTCTTTAGGCTTCTCGCAGTGGCGATAAGCCTTCTATGGAGGTTCTCTTGTTCCAAGAGTTTTTCTGGGATGATGAGTGCATCATCGTCCGGGCTGTTCTCCTCTCCGGAGACAGGTTGTTGAATTTTATCCTCGGGATTGGCATTTTCACCGTCCCCTAGCTCATCCTGCTCCATCACTGGGTCCATGGGGTCGTTGTTTCCTTTGGAATCAACCGGGGTATTGTTATTTTTTGCGCTATTGTCGCTATTTTTACTGTGGCGGGATTGAGAGCGGCATCTACGGCTCCGCTTTGGTGGCTTATCAAGGGGATTATCCTTTGTTGTATCATCACCATCGCCTTCTTTTGGTGTGTCCACCATGTATATATTGTATGATGAGGTGGCAGTCCACCGCCCAGTGGGCGGTGGTTCCTGTTCTTCTCCTGTGTCATCGTAAATACCGTCAACGTCTTCGGAGTCGAAATCGAGTGTGTCGGTTAAGTCATCGACAGTGGCTATGAAGTGGGTGGTGGGTGGGGAATGAATTTCTTCATCGTCCGCTTCCCATTCGAGCCGGACATAGTTCGGCCAAGAATCTTCTGACAAGGACAGAGACCTTAATGAGTTCAGCACATCACCCAAGGGTGAGTGGTGAGAAATATCCGTGGCGGTGAACTCCATGATGGGTGCCCAATCTGATTCGATAGGCACGGATGCACGCGGTTCAGATCCTGCAACCGGGGAAGAGTCCGGGGGTCCGATGACACCAACCTCACAGGAGACGGGTTAAGTGTTCGGCTCCGACGCCAATGAGTGTGCGACCTCCGTGGCGGGGTCCATCCACCCGTCCTCGGAAGGCACGATCTGCTCCGGATTGATTCCCAGCGCCAACGCGGGAGCGATCTCCCGAATACCGTACGACGGCATATCAAAGTCATGTCCGTCGTGACTATTCGGCGCACCTGTCATGGGCTCGAATCCATTGAAGATCAAGTCTCCGCGGATGTCGGCAGTATAGTTTAAGCTTCCAAACCTAATGTGATGGCCAGGAA
Source organism: Triticum dicoccoides (assembly GCF_002162155.2). Lineage (NCBI taxonomy): Eukaryota > Viridiplantae > Streptophyta > Magnoliopsida > Poales > Poaceae > Triticum > Triticum dicoccoides. Next base: position 525,721,183 of record NC_041387.1, on the reverse strand, counting down.
CGTAGCTGTCGATCTGCTCAAGATGGCCAAGAGAGTTGGCCTGCAGTACGAAGCCGCCGAATACGAAGATCTGTCCGGGAAGGAAAACCTCCCCCTGGACCGCATCGTTGAACATGATCGAGGGAGCTATCAAGACTTATTGCGACGGCACAGTGGAACTCTCAATGAAAGCACCAATGTCAGTGTCAAAACCGGCGGATCTCGGGTAGGGGGTCCCGAACTGTGCGTCTAAGGCTAGTGGTAACAGGAGGCAGGGGACGCGATGTTTTACCCAAGTTTGGGCCCTCTCAATGGAGGTAATACCCTACTTCCTGCTTGATTGATCTTGATGATATGAGTATTACAAGAGTTGATCTACCACGAGATCGTAGTTGCTAAACCCTAGAAGCTAGCCTATGATTATGATTGTTGTTGTCCTATGGACTAAACCCTCCGGTTTATATAGACACTAGAGGGGGTTAGGGTTACACAGAGTCGGTTACAGAGAAGGAAATCTACATATCCGAATATCCAAGCTTGCCTTCCACGCAAAGGAGAGTCCCATCCGGACACGGGACGAAGTCTTCAATCTTGTATCTTCATAGTCCAACAGTACGGCCAAAGTATGTAGTCCGGCTGTCCGAGGACCCCTTAATCCAGGACTCCCTCACCAACGCCTCGCACACACGCACGTACGTGTACGAGAGAAACGCGCATCGCTCGGCCCCCGACCACCCACCGTAACCGGGAACTCCCCGAAATTTTCCTTGCCCTCGCGTCTACCACGGTTTTTTCCGTCATGGACGGCCCAAAGAATGTCATGCAGCAGCGTCTCCGGCCCGCCCAGGACGAAAAGCCCATTTTCTGTCATGATTTTTGTCATAGAAGTAGGAGCCCACCACATCTATGATGATACCGGATTTTGTTACAATTATCGTCATAGAAGTGTCATAAGTATGACAGAAAAAAATTCGTTCGGCCCAAAATGTCACGGATGTGTCTTTTTTTTCTAGTGTTTAGTTTGGCAAATTCAGCAGTCCGTTCAGCCGCCGGAGCTACAGCCGCCTGCGTACAAAATCGGCACTATCATTACCTGAGTCTATGATCCTCTGCTCGCCTCGTCCAGATGGCAACCAGAGTCTCAGGGGCTACTATCTATACAAAGTATACCTTGCATGTACGGTACAATACATACATACATACATATATATATATATATATATATATATATATATATATATATATATATATATATATATATCACTTTGCGTACCTCAAAGCCTCTTAGTAGGCTCGTAAAAGCTTCATTCAAACCGCTTTTTGTGGATGAAATCCTCTCCACCACCGTACCGATTAAGGTACGATGTGCCTCTAAGATAGCCGCTTGCTGCAGAAGACCCTTTAATGTGTCCGGTTGTATATCGGATAGTCCGGGGCTTTTTCCGTTGGTCTCTCTAGGAGCTGAAAACCCCGGACTTCGGGTGGCCGAAGAGTTACCTTCTGGTCTTTGCGGATCAGGAGAGATCCTCCGGGACGACACCTCAGGGTTGTCCGCCTCATGAGGTGGAGAAGTAGGAGGGGACATTTCGCTCTCCATCCTCTACGGAAGATCACCCGATGACGAGCATTGTTGAGGGAGGCTACAAGCCGAACTGCAAAACATATGTCTCGGTCGTTATTCTCACGAAAGGAACAGGGTATGATCACTAAGCACCTTTGTTCACTTACGGCTTGGTTAACGGCTGGCCCCCCTGTGGGTGCTGTGCGGCAATGTTGCCCTCCGGGGCAGGGCCCCCTGGTGAAGGTTTCTTCCCTCGTTTGGAGACCTCTGCTTCCAAGTCTTCAGGGGCGATCCTTTTCTTCCCGTGGGGAGAAGGGATGCTAGGTTCCTCTCCCCGTTCATCCTCCGACACATGGGTACTAATTTCCCCAGTTAGGATGCGTAACGTAACTCCAGCATGAAGTCCGCTTTTGGCTTTCCCATTCCTCTCCTTGTCCTCCCCTGGTGGCACTTGATAAGGTGTGTGAGCCAGCATCCTGGTTAGTACAGGATCCGGCGAATCTTCGGGAAGAGGGGCCGAACACCTAATCCTCTCCGCCTTTCTTATCCAGTCCTGGCCGAGGGTGGTTTTTTAGAATAATGTTGTGACAAATATAATGACAGCATGTTTGGTCACGAAGTTACTTACCTGGGTATCTGGACGGTTGTAGTTGAGGCCTGCATCCTCTATTGTGTCCGGACACTTTATTCTTGATCCGAAGAATAATTGGTACATCCCTTCGAGCGTCACGCCGAAGAAGTGCTAAACAGTTCGCGGTCCTTCTGGGTTGAACTCCCACATACGGAGAGGTCGACGTTAGCATGGCAGGACCCGACGAACTAACATTACTTGGATTACCTTGACAAGATCGGTGTCCTTTTTGATGAGATCCTGAATGTGGCTTTGCAACGTCCGCACGTCATCAACCGATCCCCAGTCCAGCCCCTTGTTGACCCATGATGCAAGCTGTGGCGGAGGAGAGCGAAAGGCTGGGGCGACCGCCCACTTTCTACCTTGGGGTGTTGTAATATAAAACCACTCCCATTGCCATGGGTCGGAAACTTCCGGGAAGGGACCCTTTGGCCATAAAGCATCGATACCCTTGCTTATTATAGCGCCTCCGCACTCCGCGTGTCGCCTGTCGGTCATATTCGGCTTCACATTGAAGGTCTTGAGCCATAAGCCGAAGTGTGGGGTAATACAGAGGAAGGCCTCACACACAATGATGAACGTTGAGATGTGAAGGAAGGAATCTGGAGCTAGATCATAAAAATCTAGCCCATAATAGAACATGAGCCCTCTAACAAAGGGATGAAGACCTAAGCCTAGCCCTCGGAGGAAGTGGGAGATGAATACGACGCTCTCATTGGGTTTGGGAGTAGGGATAACCTGCCCTTGAGCAGGAAGCCTGTGAAGAATTTCGGCGGTCAAATACCTAGCCTCCCTAAGCTTCTTGATGTCCTCCTCTATGACGGAAGAGGCCATCCACCAGCCTTGAGGGTTGGATCCGGACATGGTTGAAGGTCCGGAGCGCTTAGACTAAACCTTGGGTGTTGGAACTCGAGGTGGGGGGAAGGGGAGGATCAGGCGTGGAAAGAAAAGGACGGGTCTTGGCCTCTTTATATAGAGGATGAATGTCAAGCGTCCTCCGCGCGGCCGTTTGGAACTTGCCTAAACCAAGGAGTCGTACTAACGGAGCGGTTGGGTTACCCACGCCCGTATTGATGAGAATCCCGTGATAAGGGGGACACGATCTCTGCTTCGACAAGACGTGCCAATAAAACCGCCTCACAAGACGTGTAGTGCCAGGTTGGAAAAACGGTTTGAATAACAACCAGGTCGCGGCGTGATGTCACGCTGGGTAAAAGTTGTCAGCAGATTAGACTCGTGGAATATTGTACTCTCTACGGTGGTACGTGGAATTTGTTTTGTAGAGCCGGACATGATTCTTGTGTTCAAAGATCTACTTTGGAGTATTCGGAGAAGGAACCCGCCTTGCAATGCTGAAGACAATCTGCATGCCGGACTCATCGTCATTGAAGCCTGGTTCAGGGGCTACTGAGGGAGTCCTGGATTAGGGGGCCCTCGGACATCCGGACTATATGCTTATGCCGGACCGTTGGACTATGAAGATACCAGATTGAAGACTTCGTCCCGTGTCCGGGTGGGACTCTCCTTTGCATGGAAGGCAAGCCTGGCAATTCGGATATGTAGATTTCCTTCTATATAACCGACTCTGTGTAACCCTAGCCCCCTCCGGTGTCTATATAAACCGGAGGGTTTAGTCCGTAGGCCAACAACAATCATAATCATAGGCTAGCTTCTAGGGTTGGCCTCTACGATCTCGTGGTAGATCAACTCTTGTAATACTCATATCATCAAGATCAATCAAGCAGGAAGTAGGGTATCACCTCCATAGAGAGGGCCCGAACCTGGGTAAACATCGTGTCCCCCGCCTCCTATTACCATTAGCCTTAGACACGCAGTTCGGGACCCCCTACCCGAGATCCGCCGGTTTTGACACCGACACCTGCCTTTGGTTAAAGAACCATGGCTCATGGGACAGTACAATATAGCTTGATACTCGCTAGATGTGCTTAGGCTGTCAGCCAACAGATATCAATCATCTCTAGCAAATGGGCCTGAGTTGATTATCCTAGGTAGCCATGCGCTTTTCCTGCGGGTAAAATCTTGCTTTAACTTGTATGCAATTATTACATAAGATTATGGAATGATGTGGGCATTGCAAAGATTTGCTTACCCTGGTTGGAACATGCAGATCCTAGAACATGATTCGGTTGATTATGGCCATGCAAGCTTGAGATCGAACCTCTTACCAAGAATATGTGCGTACACTTTCCCGATGATCAAGAAGCTAACTCAGCTCAAGAGGGAGAATCCAGGATACTACCCGGTATGTTATGAAAAAAGAGGATGTGTATTATGAAATGTTTGCAAACGATGATGATATTGTAGATAGAATTCTAATCATGTTTTACGGTTGTATTATTCTGTAGACAAGGCCAGAAGGATACATGGAACAGCGAGTTTGGATGTGGCACCCTCTGATGGAGACAACTGGGAACTCGGTGAGTTGTAGCATGTAGCAAACATAGTCATCGATTATGTTGTTCCATGAGCTTGTATGAATGAAAAGGCAGATCTTTGTGACGCGATATTTGCATCGATACAGCTGTTCGCTCAGTCGATGTTTCAGCCTAAAAATGGCGCGGTCAATGCGAATATGGCGGCTCCTGCAACTGTATTGCCAAACGAGGAGGGGGTTCAAAATGGTAGCATGAGGCATGCAAGGGCAGAACATGAAAGTGGACATGGCACCCAGGAGGTTGTTCATAGAGGATGCACGATGGCAAGAAGAGAGGAGCTAAGTATCAGGGAGATAGATGCCAAGGAACTCATCACCATAACTCAAGTTCAATATGCGGGCATTGGTGCGACTGGCGGCACACTTATACTTGTGACCGAGCCAGTGGGAGCACCATGTAATGCTGATGCATCTGGTACAACTTTAAAACTTATGTGAAATGTTAATTGGTATAACATTGGGTTGCGACAGTTTTCTGATATGTTTATAACTAAACCTACTACAAAAAATGTGTACATTTTCAGATGATGAGGGATCAGGATACATCACAGATTCTGAAGATGATGAGCAAATGCAGGCTGCCATAGGTAAGATGAATGGCAAACCATGAATCTCAAACTTAAAGTTTTTTATTACATCATCCAGTGTTAACAGGTTGTGCTGGTGCTGCAGCTGCATCCCTGACTGGGCGACAAAATGCTCCATGATTGCCACCAGTGGTAATTCAGGAGGGCGGTTACGAAGCACGCCGGCGGAGCCGCAGAGTACAGATAGCACTAGAGGATCCCGAGAAAGGCTTGATGGAGGCAGATATTGAACTTGAATCTTCATACAGTGACGAGGACATGAGGGGTCGGTACGAGCGCATAGCGAGGAACCGGGCAAGAATACTAGAGCAGCAATGTAAGTACAAAGATGGAGTACTATAATTTTGAACCATGATATAAACATTGGTGGTGCATTGATAGGATACTAATAAAATATGCCATGTGTGAAGTGAAACGAGCGAAGGGGAAGGCGGTGATTGATGTTCCATTTATGAGCATGGCGGGTAAGTTTCCAAGTTTGCTACTCGTGTTGTGTCGGTCGTTCTGATGCTACCATTTTGATATGAAAATACATGATACGGCAGTTCCCCCAGTACCTGACGGAGCAGCAGTTATGGAGGATGTCCCTCAAAGATAAGGTGTAACTGGCATGGTTGGACCAGTAGCAGAGTCAGGTAAAATCGTTGAAGATTAATTGCAAATCCTTATGATCATAATGGAAGATGTTGAAATGGTTCACTACTTGTCTTGTTTGGCAGATGTGGTGGAAGGGAACAGCCAAGATATGGAACATGGTGCTGACAGTCCAGTCACACTAGTGGGAGCAATTGTGAACAGCGGCATCCCAGATTCAAACTCGTATGTTCTTCAAGATGAGCGGGACAACGATCACATCTTGCATGATGGACTAATCTCTAGGTTCCTGCAAGCATCGGCAGATATCGAAGGTTAGATGCATTCTAAATTTGAAAACTGTACCGAATGCATGCATGCATGTGTGTGTCATTCATTAGTTGCCTACTTTGACAGTTGTAGGTGTGGCTATGGATGTTGAACGTGGAGTCGATCGTGATGTTGGTGAGCCGGTACTGTCACCAGCAAGCGATGATCATGAGTCCTATGATGAAATGATGGATAGACATCATGACAGCCTCGTTGTTGAACCAGCAAGAGCACCTATAGCAGAACAGATGGATGGTCTATTTGCTTCGTCAGTCCAGAATTTGTATGATGCAAACGGTAGGTTGGTACATGGATTGCTTTAAGATCGAGTGCGAGTGGATGATTTGTTGCATGTTGCAAGCAGAACTAAGATTATAAAAAATTCATGTGTGCAGAGATGGAGGTGCCATTTATCGACTTGGTGACACGCATGTCGATGACACATGTGGAGAACCTAGTTCCAGATCCAGGTATAAATCATGTGTACCATTGTACCATCTACATGTGGGGACCACTAAACCATGTATCCTTCGCAGGCCTTCAGGTGCCTGTAGTTGAACTGGTTACCAGCAGTGATGAGATTCTGGTTGATGCTGTAGCTGCTAGGCCTGGTATGTGATATAGTTCATGCAGAAGTTGCATATTAGTGTACACATAAAACCTAAGAGCTGGTTGTACTTGTTGGGGCAGAACATGCTGAAATACAAGTGGATGTGAATCAAGAAGAAGCAAATGAATGCCTGGAGTATCAAACAACTGTAGAAGGTGAGCAAATTAAACTGAATTCTAAAAAATAAATGAAAACTGTGATCCCTCGTGCGCTGCATCTACTTCATCTGACATGGAGTGAGACAACTGTTTTGCAGGTGAGCAACTTGTGAGCTCCACTCCTGGAAATTCTGCAACTGCAGACCAATGCCTTAAGTTCCAAACTGTTGTGGATGGTATGCATGTTTTCCTTTGTGTTTCTAGTAGTACTTTCCATTAACATGTCACAAATTAGGGGATGCTCATGTGCGTCATGCTGTTGAAGGTATCCCTTGTTTGGGTTCAACTCCTCCACGAGGTTATGTAAGCTTAGTTGCGGCATCACTGCCTACGTCGGGCACACTTCCAGGTAATACTACATGCATACATTGGAGTACATCTTCACGGTCCAGCGTCCAATTTTGGTAGATAATCTTATCACACACGGACATAATGCATTTCAGGCGCAACCGATGCAGGCAATGTAGGAGTGAGGAGACGTCATAAAAGGAGTGCAAACAGGGGGAGCAGGAGGTGTCGGCAGAGGATAAGGCGCACACCTAGGAGCGGTGGGGCATCACAGGCTGTCAGCAGTAAGGACAGTGGACAAGATGATGACAACTTTGATGGAAATGGTAATGGAGAAGCATAGAACCATATAGCTAATGCCCCCAATGCTGTCAATGCAAATCAGGAAGCACTTATGCAAGTAGCTGCAATACCAACAGTGGGCAGGTCAACTCTACACACGGGAGACGGCTACATCTTTCCAGGGATTACAAGTGAGTGCTCTGTAATACATGCCCGTTTTGTAAAAGTCTATACAAATATATAGCAGGACTGATGCATTGCTGCTGTGAATGGTAGTTACAGCCAGGGGGAAAGCTCAGCTGCAGGAATGCGTCGCACTGCCCAAGTATCAGGAGGTACACCGTTGGGTCATGCAAGACCGACTGAACATAGTGCACATGTATGTCGACAATTCTGACAGCTAAATTGTGGTTTGGGTGCAGGTTCGAATGGAGCAGTAGGGCATCTGGCAAGAAGTCAAAGGGGCGAAGTACTGGAGGGAACCTGTGTGCCAGGTCAGTACCACGACGCATAAAATGATAACTGCATATAAATTTAATCACTTAAAATCGGGTGTTCGTGTTAAACTAAATGTTTTGATACTTAAATGACAGGAAATATAGATGCTCCCACTCGACACTGATTGGCAAGGGAAGCAGGCAATTTCTCTGATAGGATGGCTACAAACTTAAGGTTGCATGTGGCATGGACAGAACCATTGTGAAAAATGAGATGGGAGATAAGTTCCCAGCGAAGGCAGGGATACAACATGAAGAACCCCTTGCCAGGAATGTTGTTCAGTTTTGGGACAAAATGTTGTCATGCACAACTAGGGAACGCAACAAGTAAGTATACAAAAATACACTCCAAATGCCTGATCCATATGTAGCATGTATACTTGCATCCGAGTTGTGGAAACATGCATGCTAAATTTGTTACAAAAAAAATAGGAAGTGGTTCAAACATCTAGAGCCGTACCTGGTTGTACTGTCAGGGGATGACTTCATCGCTGAATTTGGCTCGGGTGGGAACTTGAGTTCAGTTGGATGGGATGTTGTGTCTCGGATGCTTGTCTACAAAGAAGGAAGGATGTACAGAGGTTGGCAGATTAGGTGGCGTCACATCTTCGACTTACGATTTGTGGTGAGTTCTGCACAGAGAATGAAATGTAATTGAGTGGATGAAAATGCATGCTAATCATAGCACTGGTGGTATTTGCAGCTGGCCCTGATGTACAGGGGAACCAACTTGGACTTTGAGTACATGAATACAATGATGAGCTTCGAGGCCCTCGGCTACAAGCTTCAGTGGACCAAAAAGGTAAACGTTGAAAAAAATATGCTGACTCAATTTATACTGCTATTTTCAGTATTTAATGCTTGTAAAAATGTCGTGGAAATTTGCAGTTGATGCTTCCTGTGCCAATGATGGATAGCTGGTCACTTTATGTGGTTGATGTGGAGGAAAGGACACTATTGGCGATGGACCCATGTGAGACCTCTGAACCAGAAGAGGAGATGCGCTACAAGCATGAGGACAATGCTAACTTCGTCCTTGAGGGGTTCGACGATGCATCCATGAAAACATTGCTGGGTGGTACGTCCCGGCCAATGGATGGAGGATTAGCTACAACACCCTCATGCATGAAAGTTGCGAAATGTAAGTGATGATATCACTATGAATTCTGAAGGTACCCGAGTGGTAACAACGAACTCACCTATACAGATCATGTATTTCAGTGAGGACAGCTGGATCCACATTGTGAAGTACACAAGGGAATACACTGGATTATACCTTCAGACTCCATTGACACCGGTACATTTCCTAGTTTGCACCAATCAATATTTCGTTCAATAATGACAGCATTTCGAGAATGAGACTGATATGCACCCTGTGTTGAGCAGGGGAGACTCCAGTATCTGTGGCAGTCAATCGCCTACGAAGTCATTTCCATGCAGGGAAACAGAGCGGAGCTTCCAGACTTCATGTTGGAAGACGTGCTACCTTTCGAAGATGGTGGACATCCAACGGGATGCTATTTCGGGCGTGCAGTGCTTCTGAAGACCGGCAGAAAGCGCTCCTGACATACCCAAAGGGTCCATGTGGGGC
>NC_041387.1:525708145-525711272 GCF_002162155.2 Triticum dicoccoides | reverse complement strand
TTTTAGAGTCGTGTGGTAATGCTTCCATCTGTTGCCATATGAAGATGGTGACATGCGGATTGCATACGGGTGTGTTCAATTTAGCTTGCATCCCATGCAGTTGGTGTGCAGGTGATTGCGATCACTTCTGTGATTCCCATGTAGAAGGGGCAAGCAAGGCGATGGGGCGGAAGGAAATGTTAGTTGCCATCCGATTTTTTGAGTCGTATGGTAGTGCTTCCATCTGTTGCCCTATGGAGATGGTGACATGCGAAATGCACACGTGGGTGTCCTGTTTAGCTTGCATCCCATGGAAATGGTGTGCAAGTGATTTGCGACCACTTCTGTGATTCCCTACTAGAAGGGATTTTTACATAGATTGGACCAATTCAAACCTAAGTACAAACCGGTGTCATAACTATTTGGTGAGTGCTTGATGCTCCTTCTGTTATTATGCATGGATTGTGTGTCGTGTTTTTGGATGTGGCTGTCTTGATCTGATGCATGTCTTGAAAACTATATATGTTTACCCATTTGCAAACCCTCACAATGCATACGCAAGCATTATTAGCATATGGTGAACAAAAAATGTGCAGGCGTACGTACGGAACTCCCTTGCAGAACTGGGCTTTCAGTCTGGAGACGTCCTTGTAAATTATGGAATTCAGTTCTGAAAATTCATGTAGGCAAGTTAGTAAAACAGAAAATGTAGTTTGTGCTAACAAGGAAAATGTATATTGTGCGGACAGCTGGAAATGCCAATGTTGTGCAAAACAAAATGCTCATGACATGCTGATACTTGAACTTGAAAACAACAAACCAGACATGAATGTACTGGGAGCTGGAGAGTACTGTAATTCTAATTTTAAATTGCCCCATCAACAAACCAGCATATGATCATCTCAATCCCATATCCTTATCATGGACATATGGTGCAAAACGACACAAAAATCATTGCGGGGAGACAGTACTGAAATATATATATATAACTTGATCATCATCATAGGTACAAAGCTTGGAAAAACAATACATGACATTGAGTTGTACATTTGGTGATACAGTTGTTCGATGCCGCGACGACAAGTCGAGTCCACGTAGGGTGGAACATAAAACGAGCCATGCTATTCAGATATTCCTTAGTGTACTTTAACACCATTCAAATTCAGGGTCATCTGGGGCGAGAACATGCCAAAGTACATCGCCTGCAAGTGAAGAGAAGTTTCCCTGGATCTTCATGCACTGATGTAAGGCCTCCATCTTAGACTTTGCTATGTTGTGCTGTGCAAGATGGTCCAAATTCGACAGTGAGTACTTAAATTAATTTACAAGATATATTCAGAGTTGCAAACGACCATAAATATGTGTGCATCAAGGCAATACCTTTGTGATCGGCAGCTTTAGCTTTTGTCCGTCAAACTGGCGGGCAATATGCACTGCACATGCCCCTGTATCCTCCCTAAAGGGATATGTCATATCAAAATCAGGAGAGCTAGTTAGTAAAAATGGATATACCCATACACGTGACCACAAACCTAAGAGGAAGTCATGATGGTGGGGTAATGAGTTTACCGCGTGGCTGCCAGGAACTTCACCGTCCATCCATCCTTGCTAGTTGGCCATGCCGCATAATACTCATTCAAACAATGGAAGAAGGTATGGTGCATCTTCCAAGCAATTGCCTCATCTCTGAGCTACGTGGGGGGCTTCGGGGATTTCTTGGCGTACATGGGATCGATGACAGTCATCACCCGCGAAACCATGTCCCAAAAAACAACCATCCAACCTTCCAGACGAGGCACTGGAGTGAAGAACTAGGAACACAGACAGACAAATCAGATGTCTGTGTGGAGCAGTAGAGCAGAAACTGTATTGGGGGATGCTAATGTGAATTTCTAAGAGGAAAAGGAAAATGTCGATCATACCAGCTGGGATGAGGTGATGTCATACTTGATTGCATCAGCTGCAATTTGCTTTTGGATGCACAGTGTGTGCAGATGATCAGAGTCTGAGAGCACGAGAGTGTACGAGCATCACACACAAAATGCGTTAGTATGTTGGGATCTCCTTCCCTCTGAACTGGAAGTCTGACAAAAAAAGCTCACCGAGAAGTCGGGCCCAAGTGGGTGCCTCCATGATAGATATGGGGATTCAGGATCTGCTTCTTGGTCAGCCTCAGAATACCGTCGGAGTATGACCCACATGAGCTCGTGGTAAATTGCCGCCTTGCCAACGAGTTGTTCCTTCAAGGCAACCCCGGATATCCGTATGAACCTTGGGTGCTCATGACCGATAAAGTTCCTGTAATGATCAAGAGATGGGGAAACTAGAAAAACTAGCTGGGTGCACAAATTATTAATAAGGGGTACATGTTTTCGTGTTATACCTAGTGAGATGATGAGGAGACGCCGATACAAAAAACTCATATATAATTAAGCTGCGAGACAGCAGGCTGTGGGGGGTACGGGATGACCCCCCTCGTCCAGGGGTCTCTTTGAAACCCAGCACGGAATACATACTTTCGGCCAGGGAGTTCAGTCTTCCTCTCGCCGAAAACAGTAGTGCTACCATCATTTGGGAGGTCAATGAAGAGCTCGCTAATTGCCTGAAGGGTGTGTTCAGCAAATGTTATGATTTGCTCCTTAATGGCCGACAACGAACCTTCATCAGTTCACTGTCTCTTTTCCTGCTGGCAAGGTGTTCTTTCCTTGTGGTAGTGTCGCACCGTTGAATTGCCAACTATAGGAAGATAACATGAGAGCTACAATGAGTACATTGAAAAAAATGACAGTATGCCCTGTACCAGAAGAAACAACATATGTACTGTGACGCTCGGATAATAAAGCTATAGTAATCCCCTGTTAATAGCGCCAGGTCATCACTTTTACTGTCGCTAGGTCCCGCATTGATCCCATCCGATTCAGGTTAAAACTTTAAAATAGAGTCAAACAAATAAAGTTTCAGATGTGAAAACCAAAATGTTCAAAGTGTTGCAAATTTTCCATAGCTAATTATGGTGATGAACCAACATTTTTTTATAAAGTGTTTTATTGCCCTAAAATAAATGAAACAGCTGCGGGAAAATGATAAAGGAAAAGGCTATACTAAAAGAAAGAAAAGGTCCACCCCCACTATTTCTTTCCCTGGGCCT
>NC_041387.1:525701585-525707893 GCF_002162155.2 Triticum dicoccoides | reverse complement strand
GCCAGATCCCTCCTCGCCGAGCACCGCCATGGGCTCGCTCCGGTGAAGCCCGCGGCCATCGTCCATCCCTTGCCTCGCCAACGAGTCTGGGAGCACCATAGCATCGTCCTCATCATCTACGTCGAGCCACACGACGCCGGACGCCTCATGACGCCACCCCAACATCGACTTCCTCCTTAGGCTCCGGCGGCCACCGCGTCGATCTGCGCCACCTCGAGCTCCTCCGGCTTCCCCGGGCCTTCTCTTCAACGTCGATGAGCTCCGACTCCTTTCTCTCTCTTCGTTGGCGCCTTCCTCCGTGTCCGTAGCCATGTTCGCCGACGTTACCATACCTACCGCCACGGTCGAGCTCGGTTGCCATGGCCGAAGCAACGCATCTGCGCGCGCACCCGCCCTGACCCCTCGGCTACCCGCCTCTATGCCCACACCATCGTCGCTCGTTGCACGCTGCTAGCTGCTCTGCTTGCCACGCCTCGCATCGCCCCTGCCGAGCAGTCCCGCTCGCCCCTGCTTCCCTTCCTCTGCCCCGCCATAGCCGGACCTGCCCGGCCATCTACTCGGCATGTTGCTGCTGCCGCGGCCCCTCACAGCTGCGTGCACGCCCAGCCACCACCGCGCCCACGCCCGGCTCCTGCCCTCGTTGCTGCAGCTCGTGCTACTAACCGTCGCGGCTCTGCTCCGCCCATGCCGTCGTCGCCCGCGCAGCCCCGCGCCTCGCACCCCCCTCCCTGCTCCCGCTGCCTAGCGCCACCGCGGCCCCTGCTTCCCGTCCGCGGCGGCCTCCGGCTGCCGGCGCTGTTCGGGGCACCAGCGGGCCTCGCCCCCCTTCCCCCCACCCCTCGCGTGCTGGGCGCCTGGGTGCGCCCCGCCCTAGCGCCCGTAGCCCGTCGCCCGCTAAGGCCATAGGGCCTTTGACAGCTGGGTCCCTCCCCTGTTTTGTTAAAAAAATTAAAAAATGTTAATAATAAACTAATTAATTAGTTAATTAACTTAATTAAAATGGTTTAGTTAAACTAACTAATTACTTAGCCTAATTAATCAAGTAATTAGTTAGGTGTGTCAATGACAGGGGGGCCCACCCCCTGTTGACCAGTCAAATGTTGACTGGTCAACCGGGACCCCCTAGCCCACCTACCAGCCGCTGGTACACTTCTGTGTACCCTGTGGTTGGTTCCCCTAGCAATTTGTCATTACTTAATAATAATTTTTGAATATTGTTTAAATCTTTGAAACATCGTAGAAAATAATCTGTAGCTCGGATTAAAATACTTTGTACATGAAAGTTGCTCAGAACGACGAGACGAATCCGAACATGCCCTCTGTTTGTTTATCACACGTCCCTAGCCCGCTGCTGATGCCATTGTGATCGACTATGTCGACGATGACACTTGTTCCCTTTCAGCGCGGCTTCCAGGCAAGCCCCCCCCTATGATCATCCTGATATTGCCCATTCCATTCTCTCATGCTTGCATTAGATTTTGCTACCGTATTTGAATGCTGCTATTCTGATGCATAGCCTGCTTTCGTTACCTACCTGCTTATCCTAAACTGCTTAGTATAGGTTGGATAGTGATCCATCAATGACCCCCACCTTGTCCTTGTTGCCCCTGCTTCATCATCGATGACTCGGTCAATGTGATCGACGACCAGAGCCCGACACCTCACATCACATCACTCCCCTTTTGTTGCTTGACTCTGCAGAGTTACCATCAAGTGCCGAGGGTGGAACCTCATACATCACTCCTGATGAGATCTTTGTAGTGTAGCTATTCGGTCATGGGTGGTTCCTTCTTCACCATTCCCGATACGAATCTGTTGTGCAACACCTCAAGTGTGAACCTCGAGGGTGGTTCCTCTTACGTTCACCTTGATGATTACATCGAGTGGAATCCTCCGAGGGTGATTCCTCGGGTTTTCCCCTTGATGTTTGGACACACTGTTACCTTGACTTTACTTGAGATATTGGTGAAAGTCGGGCGGGCCCGGAGAGCACCCACAAGATAATGATGTGGCACGGCCGGGCATTCTGGGCCCTTGTTGTAAGTCCACGAGATGGGGCGACGGGGTCACTTCAATTGTGCGTCTCTGCTCGTCTCCGCAAGCTAATAATACACTATGGCTTGGGTATTTGTTTTGAGTTGGCCTTTGGCCTTTACGCACCAACCACCATGCGAGAATAGTTATGGGCCTCGGCGTCGTGGTATCAGCCGAAGCTTTGTCAGACGTCCAGTTCAGCAGTACGGCATGGCTGGGCCGGCACCATCCTGTAGTGGTGGAGCCTGGACCCGCCCTGTACGCAACGACCCGGAGTGCAACGGGTGATGGGCCCAGACCCGGGAGTGCTTAGGAGGTAGACCGGTGGGGACCTCTCTACTAAGCCTAGGTAGGACTACGACGTGTTGATCTTCCGAGCCCGGGCATGACCCAGGAAAGTGTGTCCGGCCAGAGTAATCAAGCGTGTTGGAAAACGTGGTGCACCCCTGCAGGGAAGGTTATCTATTAATAGTCGTGTCCACGGTAACGGACGTTCAGACTTATATCCTGATCTTATATAACTAGAAATGGATACTTGAGATATGTGGCTCCGAGATTGCTTTCACGCAGGGAGTCGGGGAAGGATCTCTGGGCGTTGTTTCTACAACATGCTTGTTAATTATAAACTGCTATTCTTTGCTCTCCTACTTGCTGCAAGATGCTTGGAGCTGCTTGAAGATGCTAGTCTTTGATAGGCTAGGCCTTCCCCCTCTATTCTGGCATTTTGTAGTTCAGTCCACAGATACAAACCTTCCATTTGATACCAATGCATACTTAGTATAGATCTGATGCTTGCGAGTACTTTGGATGAGTACTCACGGTTGCTTTGCTACCCCTTTCCCCCTTCTTTCTTCTTTCCGGTTGATGCAACCAGATGATGGATCCCTGGAGCCAGATGCCACCGCCGATGGATGCTACTACTTAGAGACCGCCGACGACCAGGAGTAGTTAGGAGGTCCCAGGCAGGAGGCCTTGCCTCTTCGATCGTGCTGCTTTTGTGCTAGCCTTCTTACGGCATCCTTGTTTAACTTATGTATGTACTCAGATAATGTTGCTTCCGCTGACTATTGTGTTTCAAGCCCTCGAGGCCCCTGGCTTGTAATATAAAGCTTGTTTTATTTCAAATTGAGTTTAGAGTTGTGTTCTGATATCTTCCCGTGAGTCCCTGATCTTGATCGTACACATTTGCGTGTACCATTAGTGTACGATTGAATCGGGGGCGTCACAAGTTGGTATCAGAGCCGACTGCCTGTAGGATCCCCCTTTCTAACTCCTTGGCCGAAGTTGAGTCTAGTCTTTGAAAAGCTGTTTTACTAACATGGCCGTGTGGCTTATGGGCCCACATCGCAATTGGGTGGTATTAGGATTTTTTATTCCTCATCTATACTCTGGGAATCTGATCTCTCTTCTATTCAGGTTAAATGATTTTACTAACTCTAACTCTAGGTTCCCGTAAATACTCTCTCCCAGAGAGCCCCTTCATTCCAGATGATGGCCTGCTTCACCAGAAGATTCAAAAGATAACCATCAGTATTTTCTCGAGACTTTTGTGCTCGTCGCTTTTGCAATTCCTACCTCCGATATATCCTTACGGATAACTTCATACGCTCGTTCATACAATCATACCCAGTTACTCTTGTTAGTACATGATACATCGAATTGTTTTCTGACTTTTAAGAATCCCCTGTGACACTGCCTTGCGATTCCTTGCCACATGTATACATCCACGGATAATTCCTCACACTTAGCGAGGATTTGTTCATTCCTAGTTGATCAAATGATTCAGAAGATACTTTGGAATACTATCCGGTCTTTCGGGAAGGAAGCTCAGTGAAATATAGATTAGGAGTTGACAGCAAGAAGAAAGCAATCATAGTACGCGGCACACACCGCTGATGAATGAGATTGACGTCCCAAACCAAAACCTCTCCAACTATTGCTCTGCAATTACTTGTCTGCTTGCATTAAGGATACTTTCCATATGTCTGGCAATATTCAGTAGTATCCTTTGTCATTGTCATTTTGAACATTTGATTCGATGTGTTTGTGAATGCTTGCAATCATCAAGCACAACTAGAATTCTTCCCTTCGGCTCAGATGTCACCCCGAACATGTGCTGGTGTTCGGCAAATCAAACCTTGAATGATTGTCGGTCTATGTCTATTCAACTTGTCTTTGATCAGAGCCTCTGCTTCTGATCCCCCATTTTGGAATCATAATTCCTTTGCATTTTGAGTTTTGAATTAGTTAGTTGTTGCTATAATCGGATATCCTTACATTCTTTCTTCTTCTAGGTGAGTACCGATTCTCACATCAGATCCCTTGTGGACCACAAGGTCCTTTGTTGGATTTTTTCTGATAGCGTCCTTCATATTTAATCACCTTGTGACCTTTTCCTCAGATACATAATGCCTTTGGTAAATTGTACCCTCTGTTTCCTCAACCATGCTCTACTTTCGAGCTTGAGTCATTTACTCGTGAACTTTGTGGTCTATGTGATAAGATGCTCTAGTGGTTTAATCCTACGCCTTCCCTAATCTGTGTGAAGCCGAAGATTATGCGAGTTATATCTACTAGCGTTTCTTCAGGTAAATTTTAACCTCTTCAACATCGTCGAAGATGAGAAGTGAATGGAAGGTTATGCATTGGAGAAGTGGGAGTCAACCTTGAGCCTTTGTGTTCATGCCCATGGACCTGATGTGGAACTTATCATGGAAGCTTCTTGTCATAGTAATAATCCCCTTGTGATAAGTTCATCTTGTATCTATGACTGATCCCTTGCAACCATGGTCCCAACCATATTGTTATTCTTTAATCCCATTCTTGGACAAGTTGAAGTACTTGTCCTCTGCAGATCTTTTCACCTGTCCAACCTCTATCATGTTCTACCTTTGAGTATTACCCTTTGGTATCTCGAGAATATCACAGAACTACATAACCTCTTATGAGTTCTTCATCAACTATTATTTCTTGCCGATTCCAAGTTTCCACGGGTTCTGAGTTGTTAGACACTTGAGAACGCCGATAACTGATTCGAATCTACACTTGTCTTTCCATTGCTTTGTTTAACCTTTCTTATAACCTAACATATCTGAGCAGTGATAATTCCCTGCTTATGTAAACACCTCGGTGTACAAACTCTGTTAGTAAGACCTTGTTACTATTGTTGATGACATTCCAGTAGCCAACGATGGACGAGAACTTTGCCTATTGGTCAGCCTCGTCTTAACGAGCAGGAAAATGGTTCTCTTCGTCCCTCGCCCTCGGTACCAACGTTGTTGCCAACATAATTGACATGCTATCCTCTGACCTGCCTTGCTATCATGACCATGCAAAATGTTAGCACCTTCTTGCTTTTAACCCACATGGTGGGCCCATAACCCACAGTTCGACACGTTCGAAACCTGACTCTCCTGTACATCCCTATTTTCTAAGTTATCCCTCGCACTTGGCTTCGTATGTAATTCGCGAGCCACCTTCCTTGTGATCTATTCTAGTATCAAATGCAATACTTATTCTCGATGCTCTGAGCCCCTTTCACACTTTGTTTTAGACATCGAACGATTTCCTAACCACTTGAAGCTTCTTATTACAACTTCTTACCTTGCTCTCGATGACTTTCTTGAATTTCAACTCGAGAGATGCCTCTATGCCACGTTCACTGAGATAGCCTCCAAGTACCTATCTTGTGTTGAGCTCCGTCCTTCTCGAGTCTTTCCCCCTTACATCACCCCTTAAATCTTGGGACGAGATTTCTTGCAATGGAGGAGATTTGTGATGCTCGGATAATTAAGCTACACTAATCCCCTGTTAATAGCGCCAAGTCATAACTTTTACTGTTGCTAGGTCCCGCATTGATCCCATCTGATTCAAGTTAAAATTTAAAATAAAGTCAACAAATAAAGTTTTCAGATGTCAAAACCAAAATATTCAAAGTGTTGCAAATTTTCAATAGCTAATTACGGTGATGAACCAACATTTTCTTATAAAGTGTTTTATTACCCTAAAATAAATGAAACAGAGGCAGGAAAATGATAAGGGAAAAGGCTATACTAAAAAAAAGAAAAGGCCCACCCCCACTATTTCTTTCCCTGGGCCTAGCCCCCCCGAGCCGGACGGCTGACTCCACCTGCCGGTCGCCCCCTTCCCATGTTCAACCGACCCGCGCCCACGGTCGCCGTTGGACCCGCCCGCTCCCCCACACCTCCACGTCGCCGGCTAGGGATAAGGATCCCCCTTCCCCCGATGCATCGGCCCCCGCTCCTACTCAGCCC
>NC_041387.1:525690789-525701225 GCF_002162155.2 Triticum dicoccoides | reverse complement strand
ACTTGCCCCCTCTCACTCCATCCCTTCCCCCTCGCCAGATCCCTCCTCGCCGAGCATCGCCATGGGCTCGCTCCCGTGAAGCCCGTGGCCACCATCCAGCCCTTGCCTCGCCAATGAGTCCGGGAGCACCATAGCGTCATCCTCATCATCTACATCGAGCCACACGATGTCGGACGCCTCATGACTCCACCCCAACCTCGACTTACTCCTCGGACTCCAGCGGCCACCGCGTCGATCAGCGCAACCTCGAGCTCCTCCGGCTTCCCCAGGCCTTCTCTTCAACGCCGGTGAGCTCCGGCTCCTTTCTCTCTCTCGTTGGCGCCTTCCTCCGTTTTCGTAGCCGTGTTCGTTGTCGTTATCGTACCAACCACCGCGATCGAGCTCGGTTGCCATGGCCGAAGCTACGCATCTGCGTGCGCACCCGCCCTGACCCCTCGGCTACCCGCCTCTGCGCCCACGCCGTCGTCGCTCGCCGCACGCTGCTAGCTACTCCACTCGCCACACCTCACATCGCCCCTGCCGCGCAGTCCCGCTCGCCCCTGCTTCCCTTCCACTGCCCCGCCGCAGCCGGACCTGCCCGGCCAGCTGCTCGACATGTTGCTGCTGTCGCGGCCCTGCACAGCTCCCGCCCTCGCTGCTCTACGCTGCTGCAGCTCTTGCTGCTAACCGCCACGGCTCTACTCCACCCATGCTGTCGTCGCCTATGCAGCCCCGCGCCCGTCGCGCCTCGCACCCCCTCCCCGCTCCCGCTGCCTAGCGCTACCGTGGCCCTTGCTTCCCGTCCCCGGCCGCCTCCGGCTGCTAGTGGCTACCGCCGCTGCCGGTGCCGTTCGGGGCACCTGTCGTATATCGGGTTCCGGCAAAACCCTTAAGGTTCAAACTCTGGGGTGCGCGCGAAGATCTTCCCCCTACCGATCCACATCCTAACGCCTCGCTATGAATCTCAGCTACACGATGAACAACACAAGGGACACAAGGTTTATACTGGTTCAGGCCACCGTTGTGGTGTAATACCCTACTCTAGTGTGTGGTGTGGTGGATTGCCTCAGGGGCTGATGATGAACAGTACAAAGGTAGAACAACCTCGCGAGAGGTGTTCTTGGGCTGGTACGGTGAACTACTTGGGTGAGTTTGATCCCTCTGGATCTGATGAGAACTCGATGCCCTTTACTGTGGTGGCTATCTCTTATATATAGAGGCCCTGGTCCTCTTCCCAAATATTGAGCGGGAAGGGCGCCAACAACGGCCATTTTGAAGGGGAACATCTAGTACAAGTTATCCTGACTAAAGTTGGTCTTCGGCTGCCAAAGGCATTGGCGATGACGCCGTCTTGGGCTCCACGGTGACCTTCGTCCTGCCGCTCTGCTGGTCTTGGTCTTGTTGCACCGAAATGGTAACCTTTGCTCGATGCCTCGATACTCCGCGCCTACGCTTGCCCCCTTTGCACCAAAGAGGAAACAAGGACATTGCGCAGGTCGGCGCCCGCCTGGTCTCGATCGTCATGGCTTGCGTCACGAGCACCTCGCGAGGTACCCCTGCCTTGATCTCTCCGCCTCCTCGCGAGCCTTCCTGGTGAGGCCGTTCCTGAGGAAGCCTTGCGTCGTCTGCCCCGCGAGGCTTGGCCCCTTGTGAGGGTGTTGAGCTTGAGTTGATGAAGATGGGCCATACTGGGCCACCACCTGAGCCACGCTGCAGGCCGCAAGCAGGCAAGTCTGGGGACCCCCGTTCCCAGAACACCGTCAGTAGCCCCCGGGCCCAAGGCACGCTTGGAGTTGGCTTAGCGACGAAGCGAAAGGGCAAATGCGGAGCACCGCAGGCACCAACAGCCTGCGGCCTTGGTCGTCGTGTGGCGGTTGATTGGACGTGGGCATCTCCGCTTCCCTGCGCTGCCTTGGCAACTGCCCGATTGACAAAAAAGCTGGCTCGGGTTAGGCTTACCTTCATTGCTCTTATTCGCCCTGCTCCAGATCCCCTTTCTTGCTCTTGCCCTCCTGCTTCCGAAATCTCCAGATCCGCCTCATCCTTTCTCCTCCAGCGAGCAATGGCGCCCCGCAAGACCGCGGCCGAGGCTCCATCGGTTTGGTACTCGCTGGCTCTGGATCCCCCAAACATGACGGAGAAGAATCTCGCCCTCAGCGGCTGATGACAGCGGCGCAGGGCAGCGAGATAGGGGAGACTGCGCTCCGGCCCGGCTCTGCCCGGCCGGAGGACAAGGGGAGCACCTTCTATCCCTTCTTCATGAGCGCCGTTATCGCTGGCCTGGTGCCTCCTTTCTCTGAGTTCTTCTATGTTGTCCTCCGCCATTATAAGCTACAGGCTCTGCATCTCCATCCCAACTCTGTTCTCCTTCTATCGATTTTCGCCTACTACTGCGAGGCGCACGTCGGGGTGATGCCCTCCGTGGCCTTGCTGCGCCACTTCTTCTTCCTCCGAGTCACTGGCGCCAATATCTTGGCGTGCGCAAGCTTTGTTGCGTACTCCAAAGCCAACGCGATCTCGAAGGCCGGGAAGAGGGCTGACGGCTTTCGGAGCAAGTGGGTCATGATGGATGCCGGATGCATCAACTCTCGGCTGGCGCTTCCCACGAGGCTGCCCCAGACCGTCGAGGCGTGGTCCCGTGCGAAGCTTGACGACCGGCAGACGGAGCTGGTGCTGGAGAAGATGAATGCTGACCTGAGGCCGAGCAACATGAAGGCGGCGAAGCTGGCCGGGGCCACGCTTCTGAGGGAGTTCTTGGCGCACCGGGTGGCTCCACTTCAGGCGCACTCGCGCCCATTGTGGAGGCTCGAGGATGCGGACGCCAACCTCTGCCTGAACTCGGAGGCCCTGGCTGATGAAGATCTGACTGCAGCTCTCCGCTTCCTGGTCGGAGAGGACGTGGCAAGCCCAGAGGACGCTCCTGTCCCCTTGTTCCTTCGCAATGACTTGGAGCGGGTGGTGGATGTCATGCCCACCTTTGACGGGGACGGTATGGTGCCGGCGGTGGCTCCTAAGGGCCATGCGGCGACGGTGATGATGGAGTTGTCCTCCGGTGATTCCAGCAAGGGAGAAGAGGAAGATGAGGAAGAGGAGGGGCGCGACTCGGAGGCGACCATCAAGGATACGGGGGAGACTTCCCCCTGGCGCAGGTCCAGCGTCCTCCGCTCCATGTCGGACGATGACAAGGCCGACACCAGGCGAGGGGGAGAGGACCCGCCCGTGATCCCGAAGAAGGACAGGTCAGGGCTGATCTCCTGAGGGTCTATTCCTGCCCCGGTGCTGCCCAAAGCCGGCTCCATCCCTTCTGGTGCGCCCTCCTCTACTGCCGGACCTCCCAAAGCTGCGCCCCGCAAGAGGCTCTCGGGCTTTAAGCTCGGCAGGAGGCCGTTGGAGCCCGCCACGACTGACCAGTAAGTACTCGAACTCTGCTTTGCTCTCGTTTTTGCCGTCAGGTCTTGACATCCTCCATTGTTTGGGTAGGCTGCCGCCTGCAGCAAAGAGGCTGAAGGGGGACATGGTGGCCCCACTCAGGGCAAGCTCGTCTGTTGTGGCCGCGCCTTCACCTGCGGGAAGGGGAGGAAGTGGAGCTCGCACCTCCCCTGCCTGATCGTCCTCGCGAGGCCAGGAGGGACACTCTAGGGGGCTAGCCCCCGTGGCCCCGTTGACTCTGGAGGCACCGGCGCTTGACGCTGTTGCCGAGGTTGCCAAGGCTCAGGAGGTCCTGGCTTCTCAAGCCGTGATCACGCTGTCGTCTTCTCCTCCTACTCCACCAGTTCCCGTCTCCTCTGCCTCCTCCGCCGCCTTGGACCGTGCCGCCGATGAGCTGAGTCGGCTACGAGAAGATCTCCAGGGCGCCAACCCCCGCCTGGTGGCCAGGTGCCTGGAGCTGGTCTCTAGCTGGGTTCTCTCTGACGCCTCCGTCTAAGCGGCGCTGAGCCAGGCTGTGACAGCTTCCGAGGAGGAGAAGCAAGTCACCTCCCAGGCCATAGCCGCTCGCGACGCGGCGTTGAAGGATGCTTCAACTGTCCGGGGCCGCTGCAAGGCGCTGGAGGACGAGTTGCGAGGCTTGCGTGATGAGCTCGCCAAGGAGGTTTGCGACTGTCAGGCAAAGGAAGAAGAGATGAAGGCTCGGGAGGCCGCCGTCAGGGACCGCGACGCCGAGCTCTCAGCTGATCGCGGTTGGCTGGAGACACTGGAGCAGAAGCTGAAGGTGGAGAGGATTGAGCTGGATGCCAAGGCGAAGGTCTTGGCCGAGGATCACGCGGCCTTCACGGACTACGATGTGAGATCTCGCAAGGCGCTGAAGTCACTTTATGAAGATGGTATGGAGAAGCCGCTGGCCGGAGCCACGGATGGCCCCGCCAAGCTGCTTCCCTTCCTGGTCGAGGCGCTTGAAGAGGTCGCGACCGGCATCGGCCCCATGGCCGAGGTTGAAGCTTGCGTCCTTTCCTCCGCAGCGCTGACGCGGATCCTCAACCACGTCTACCTCCGCAACCTCGACGCCAACCTTGATGACCTGCTGGAGCATGTGGACACTGAGCGCTCCGCCGCTGCTGCTGAGGTCATGAAGGGCCGAGCGGAGGCCTTGCTGGCGAAGTTCCGCGCCTTCGCCACTGCGCCCAAGGCAGGTAGTACCGGTTCCATGGCCTCGGGAGGTGGAGCTGACAAGCACAACCCCACCGCGAGCGGCGGCGCTGCCCAAGGGTGATCTCCTCGCGGCTGTATCAATCTCAGGGAGCCCATAGCTCAGTGTCCGGCCTCATCGCAACGCCTCCCCTCGGGAGCGCCATGCGAGGGGGCTGGACACGGGGGCTACGCCCGAGTCACGCCCGAGCGCATGCCACCCAGCCAGGTCCCTTGGACCTGGTCATCGCGCGCCCCTCCCCGAGTGGAGCCAAGGTATGAAGACCGTTTGAGCGTCAAGGGGGACTCCTGAGCATCACGACTCAGGAGCCTAACTGGTCACATAGCCCCTCACTCCTTAGTTCTTAAAGGTTAACGGCGGTTGAGGTATGCGCGGGGCCGGGCCCTGCCGGCGTAGAATAATAGATCCACTCCTACATCCCCTTCCTGTTTGCTTTGTGTTCTACGTTGGCAGGGCCCGACCCCGCGCATACCTCAACCGCCATTAGCCCCGGCCGGATCACCAGGACGGGAACAAGGAGTGAGGGGCTACATGGCAAGTTAGGCTCCTGAGTCGCGATGCTCAGGAGTCCCCCTTGACGCGCAAACAGCAAATAGGGAGGGGATGTAGGAGTGGATCTGTCATTCTATGTCGGCAGGGCCCGGCCCCGCGCATACCTCAACCGCCGTTAGCCTTTCGGAACTAAGGAGTGAGGGGCTATGTGACCAGTTAGGCTCCTGAGTCGCGATGCTCAGGAGTCCCCCTTGACGCTCAAATGGTCTTCATACCTTGGCTCCGCTCGGGGAGGGGCGCGCGACGACCAGGTCCGAGGGACCTGGCTGGGTGGCATGCGCTCGGGCGTGACCCAGGCGTAGCCCCCGTGGCCATCCCCCTCGCGTGGCGCTCCCAAGGGGAGGTGTTGCAATGAGGCCGGACACTGAGCTCTGGGCTCCCTGAGGTTGATACAGTAGTGGGCTGCCCTCAGTTGTTTATCACCAGCGCGGAGCATAGCGCTTCTGTATGTGTATGGGCATAGCCTCTCCTCGGCAGTGTCGTCAGCCAGCGCGGAGCCTGGTGCTTCCACTGGTACGTGGGAGGGGCCCCCTCCGGGAGGAGCCCCCGGGGCGTGTACAGCCCCACCCTAACACGTGGCCGGCTCGGTAGGGCTAGACGAGGTGTATCTGGGCACTCGTGAGCCCGCGTGGGACTCACGAGGCCCTACCTCAAGGCGGGTTGCGCCTGATCTTGAGCCTTGGCGGCTGAGGGTTCCTGCAGGGTGGTTAGATGCAAATGCTCTACGTCCTCAGGTCCCAGCCCTCGAGCAAGCTCAGCCGCCGCTAGTATGCCAGGTCGCGATGCCGTGGACAAGGCCAGGGGTGAGGGCTGGAGAGCCAGTAAGAGCCCCTGAGTCGCGATGCTCAGGCGCCCCCTTTTAACGTGCAAGCGGTTTGCGTGAGGGAAAAAGGAGGCCGCGATGGGCGAGAGATGATAATCATAGGCGAGTTAAACATGAAGAGCAAGTTAGCTTAGATAGATGCAAGAAAGATACATGCCACTGGGTCAGGCCCGAGCGGCTTGGGGATGATGCAGCCCGAGGGGCGCCCCCGGCAAGGTGAACTAAAGACATAAGCAAAATGGATACATGCTGCAGGGACGGACCCACACGACCTGGGAATGATGCAGCCCTGAGGGTGCTCCCAGCAGAAATGAAACTCGAAAGATGTCACTTGGTATCATTGCAGAGCAGGTGTTGGGGTAGCTGACGATGCGCGGTGAAGAAGCCGATCCTCACAAGCCTTCGGAGCCCTAGGCCTCGAGAGGCTCTGGGGGTCAGGGCGGCTCCTCAAGGTCCATCTCCATCTCCGCCAGGAACGCGCGGTGCCTGACCTCCTGAGCTTCCAGAATGCTCCGCATCAGGTGTTGGTGAGCAGCAGCCGTGTTCGGCAGGCCGAAAGGCATGCAAACATAGCTGTGAGGTGGACCCTCGCAACGTCCCATGCGCGAAGGTCAGAAATGCTCCTGAGACGTGACTCGGTTGAGCCCCGGGTTGTCGATGCAGACGTGCAGCCTGCCATCCTCGCCTGGATGGGGGGATACACCGGGTAGGCAGCGATCGCCGCGCATGACTCTTGATTCCTGCAGCTCCTGAATGGTCTTGGTGATGAACTCCTGAGGGTTGGGTCCTCCTTGCCTCATGCCTTCCTAAGGGAAACGTGCCGTGAAGCATGCCTTCAAGTGGTGCCCGAGCGCCTCCCTCGTGATCTTGGCAAAGTCAGAGGCCCTCCAGGAGAGAGCCCCCGAGCCTTTCCCGAGGAGGGCGCCGGGCGCACCTTCCTACGCGACGGAGGGAGGCGCCCCTTGGACGGGCGCAGATCCTGACGTGACGCCTCTGGAGACGCCTGCCTCCTTAGGCCTTGAGCTGGGTGATGTCTTCTTCTTCTTAGGAACTGCCTCGGGAAGGCTCCCGCTCTTGCTGTCTTGGTCCTTGACTGATGCGGCTTGGAAGGCACACTCGAGAGAGCACACCGCATCCTACTCTTCGCAGGGGACTTTGATGACTCCGCCGCTTCCCGGCATCTTGAGGACATTGTATCCATGGTGAGTCACTGCCATGAACTTGGCCAGGGCTGGATATCCGAGGATGGCATTGTATGGCAGGCGAATGTGGGCAACATCCAAGTCGATGAGCTCGGTACGGTAGTTCTTGCGCTATCCAAAGGTGACAGGGAGGCGGACTTTACCCTATCGGGGTGGTGGAGCCGTCAGTGACTCCTGAGAATGGCTTGGTTGGCTGAAGCTGATCGTATGGCACTTGGAGATTGTTGAATGTCTCGACAGACAGAATGTTGAGTCCTGTGCCGCCATCGACGAGGGTCTTGGTGACTTGCACATTGCTGATGACTGGGGAACAAAGCATTGGGAGGCCCCCGGCAGTAGCCGCACACTTGAGCTGATCCGCTGAGCTGAATATGATGGCGCACGTGGACCACCTAAGAGGGCGCGTGGCCTCGAGCTTGGGGAGGACTGTGTTCACCTCGTGAGCAAAATTCTTGAAGATGTGCTGAGAGGCCGGGGCCTGG
Organism: Triticum dicoccoides; assembly: GCF_002162155.2. NCBI lineage: Eukaryota > Viridiplantae > Streptophyta > Magnoliopsida > Poales > Poaceae > Triticum > Triticum dicoccoides. The sequence continues at coordinate 525,693,542 of NC_041387.1, read as the reverse complement.
GCACCGCCCAAGATGCAAGCGATAGCACGTGGCTCCTGGAAGCCCCCATCCCCCTCGTCCTGATGATGGTCGTCATTCCTTCTTGGTGGTGGTGGCAGAGGAGGAAGGCCTGCGTTGCCCTGCGGGCGATCCTCGCGAGGCTAATCCCTCCAAGCCACATCGTGAGGCTGGTCCTGCCAGCGGTCCTAGCGAGGTCGTTCACACCACCCTTGGCGAGGGCCATGATCGTCCCATCGTCCTCCACCTCTTCCTCCTCCTTGGTCATAGCCCTGATTGTTGTGCTCGGGGCATCGACCGATACGTCCTTCTCGCACGGTCCTGAGCTCTTGGCATTCGTTGGTGTTGTGGGTGTGGAGGTCATGGTACATGCAGTACCGGTTGCCCTTGGACGACTCTGGCTGGTCCCTGCCGCGCTTCATGTCTAGCTCTGCTGCGAGCATGGCTGCTCCTTTGCGCTTCACGTCTTTGGCCTTGGCTTTCTTCTCTTCAGGGTCAGCAGCTGGGAGCTCGAGAAGGGAGAGGCGCCCCTCCTCAGCCCTTGCGCACTTGGTCACCAGGTTGAACAACTCCAGAGATGTGCACAGGTCCTCGTGGATTGTCAGCTCCTCCTTCATCTTGACGTCGCAGACGCCATCAGAGAATGCTGAGATGATGGCCTCCTCGGTTACCTTGGGAATCTTGAGGCGAGCGTTGTTGAAGCAATGGATGTACTTCTGCAGGGTCTCCCCAGGTTGCTGCTTGATGCGGCGCAGGTCACCCACGACTGGAGGATGGTCACGAGTGCCCTGGAAGTTGGCGATGAAGCGGGTACGCATCTCGTCCCAAGAGGAGATCGTGCTGGGAGGCAGGCTCAGGAGCCAGGTGCGGGCATCATCTTTGAGCGCCATGGGAAACCAATTCGCCATGACCTTCTCGTCTCTGTTGGCCGCTTTGACGGCCAGCTCGTAGAGCTGCAGGAACTCCGCGGGGTCGGCAGTGCCGTCGTAGTGAGGAGGTAGATCCGACTTGAACTTGCCCGGCCAGGCGACAGTGCGTAGCTCGGTGGTGAAGGCACGGCAGCCAGCGGTGGCCACGGGAGCCCTTTGTAGACGCAGGGCTTGCTCTTGGGGATTCTTGCGCACCACCGCCATGGGCAGTGCGGGGTCTTGACGTGCTGGCACAGGGATGCGGTCTTGACGTGCTGGAGCAGGGAGCACACGAGCACCTTCTTGGGGACGAGGGATTTCTTGGCAGCTCCTTTCTTGTCGCGCGGGCGCTGGACGCAGTGGGTCTCGTCCAGGAGCCGCGCGCCTTGGAGCTAGGGCGCATTCTTGGGGAGGAGGTGGCGGAGGCACCTCCAGAGCTGCATCACCCACACAGGACGGGGGCGCGAGGCAGCGAGAGGGACAGCGCAGGGGAGCCCCCTATGGCGCTGACGATCTCGGTGATGCGAGCAAGCCACTCCTCGTAGAGGTCGTCGACGGGGCGGTAGTGCAGGAGCTCACATGCCAGGAGCAACACGGCATGCGCGTCCGTGGGAGCACGACAAGCGTGAGACGATGAACCAGCTAGAGTCAGTGACGGAGTGGTGGTGCGGCCTTCCCGCCACACCGAGGGATGCAGCAACGACGCCTGCTGCTCGTTCCCCGCCGGGCCGATGCCGGCGGTGGTGGTAGGCGACGGAGAACGACGGGGAGGCCCACCCACGGGAGCCCTCTAAGCGACGCGGGTGGCGAGAGCAGCCCGACGCTCGGCGCGAGCTCGACGAGCGTCAGCCATGGATGCGACGAACGATAGAACGCGGAACAACGGAAGAAAGATTCCGGCACACCCCTACCTGGCGCGCCAAATGTCAGATATCGGGTTCCGGCAAAACCTTAAGGTTCAAACTCTGGGGTGCGCGCGAAGATCTTCCCCCTACCGATCCACGTCCTAACGCCTCGCTATGAATCTCAGCTACACGATGAACAACACAAGGGACACAAGGTTTATACTGGTTCGGGCCACTGTTGTGGTGTAATACCCTACTCTAATGTGTGGTGTGGTGGATTGCCTCAGGGGCTGATGATGAATAGTACAAAGGTAGAACAGCCTCGCCAGAGGTGTTCTTGGGCTGGTGCGGTGAACTACTTGGGTGAGTTCGATCGCCTATGGATCTGATGAGGACTCGATGCCCTTTACTGTGGTGGCTATCTCTTATATAGAGAGACCCTGGTCCGCTTCCCAAATATTGAGCGGGAAGGGCGCCAACAACGGCCATTTTGAAGGGGAACATCTAGTACAAGTTATCCTGACTAAAGTTGGTCTTCGGCTGCCAAAGGCACTGGCGATGACGCCGTCTTGGGCTCCACGATGACCTCCGTCCTGCCGCTCTGCTGGTCTTGAATTTGTTGCACCGAAATGGTAACCTTTGCTTGATGCCTCGGTACTCCACGCCTGCACTTGCCCCCTTTGCACCAAAGAGGAAACAAGGACACTGCGCAGGCCGGCACCCGCCTGGCCCCCACCTGGTCTCGATCGTCATGGCTTGCATCACGAGCACCTCGCGAGGTACCCCTGCCTTGATCTCTCCGCCTCCTCGCGAGCCTGCCTGGTGAGGCCGTTCCTAAGGAAGCCTTGCGTCGTCCGCCCGCCGAAGCTTGGCCCCTCGCGAGGGTCTTGAGCTTGAGTTGATGAAGATGGGCCGTACTGGGCCACCACCCGAGCCACGCCGCTGGCCGCACATAGGCAAGTCTAGGGACCCATGTTCCCAGAACACCGACAGCACCAGCGGG
>NC_041387.1:525688695-525690582 GCF_002162155.2 Triticum dicoccoides | reverse complement strand
GTCGCCTGGGTGCGCCCCGCCCCAGCGCCTGTAGCCCGTCGCCCCAGAAGGCCATAGGGCCTTTGACAGTTGGGGCCCCTCCCCTGTTTTATTGATAAAATATTATTAAAAAATGTTAATAACTAATTAATTCGTTATTTAATCAATTAATTAACTTGATTAAAATGGTTTAGTTAAACTAACTAATTAGTTAGCCTAATTAATCAAGTAATTAGTTAGGTGAGTCAATGACAGGGGGCCCCACCCCATGTTGACCAGTCAAACGTTGACTGGTCAACCGGGACCCCCAGGCCCACCTACCAACCACTAGTACACTTCTGTGTACCCTGTGCTTGGTTCCCCTAGCAATTTAGTCTTTATTTTCGAATTAATAATAATTTCAGAATATTGTTTAAATCTTTGAAACATCGTAGAAAATAATCCGTAACTCGGATTAAAATGCTTTGTACATGAAAGTTGCTCAGAACGACGAGGCGAATCCGAATACGCCCTCCGTTCGTCTGTTACACGTCCCTAGCATAGCGAACATGCAACCTTTCCCCTCCGGTTCATCTGTCCGACAGACGTCCAGAACCGGGAAAACTTTCTCGGATGTTTCCCCCTTTGCTAGTATTGCCTAACCCTGCGTTAGAACACCTCTAGCCCCGCTTAAAACCATGCTATGCATATGTTTGCGTGTATTTACTGTTTCTTCCCCCTGTTCTCTCTGGTAGACCCCAAGACCGCTGCTGATGCCACTATGATCGACTACGTCGATGATGACACTTCTTCCCTTTCAGTGCAGCTTCCGGGCAAGCCCCCCCCTTTGATCATCCCGATATCGTATAACGCCCTCGATGCGGCTATAGCTCCCACGTGTCGAGGCACGACTTAGAGGCATAACCGCATTGAAAGCAATGTCGCAAGTCAGGCAATCATTACAACATCCCATGTAATATGTAATAAAAAGGGGGAGATAACATAGTTGGCTTACACTCGCCACGTCACATCAGAGTACATAAATAACATCCATCAAACAAACACTCATGGCCCGACTACGGCGCCAAAATAGAAAAGAACCCAACCTGCGACAAGGTCCTGAATCGATAACCCCAACTAGGCACCACTACTGATCATCCGGAAAAGATACGTAGTAACGCTGAGAGTCCTCGTCGAACTCCCACTTGAGCTCGTACTCGTCACCTGGAGCGGAATCACCTGGACCTGCATCTGGAGTTGTAGTATCTGTGAGCCACAGGGACTCAGCAATCTCACACCCACGGGATCAAAACTATTTAAGCTCATGGGAATGGATAATGCAAATATATGTGGAGCTGCAGCAAGCGACTAGCATATGTGGTGGCTAACTTATACGCAGAAGAGAGCGAGAAGAGAAGGCGAAGCACGAGCGAGAAGCTAAAGGAACATCCTGCGCAAGCATAACTCCAACACCGTGTCCACTTCCCGGACTCCGCCGAGAAGGGGCCATCACGGTAACACACACGGTTGATTCATTTTAATTAAGTTTAGTTCAAGTCATCTACAACCGGACGTTAACAAATTCCCATCCGCCCATAACCGCGGGCACGGCTTTCGAAAGATCAATCCCTGCAGGGGGGTCCCAACCTAGCCCATAACAAGCTCTCACGGTCAACGAAGGAATAGACCTCCACCCAAGACACACCGATCAGACTCGGTGTCTCGGTACAACAAGATGATTCGACAGGTTAAAACAAGTCCAGCAACACCGCCCGAATGTGCCGACAAATCCCGATAGGAGCTGCACATATCTCTTTCTCAGGGCACGCTCGGATAGGTCAAGCTACGAGTAAAACCAAACCTCAAGTTTCCCCGAGGTGGCCCCGCAGGCTGCCTGGTTCGGACCAACACTCAGAGGAGCACTGGCCC
>NC_041387.1:525674402-525688580 GCF_002162155.2 Triticum dicoccoides | reverse complement strand
GGGGGGGTTAAAATAAGATGACCCTCGGGCTCCGGAAACCCAAGGGAAAAAGAGGCTAGGTGGCAAATGGTAAAACCAATGTTGGGCATTGCTGGAAAAGCTTTAATCAAGGCGAACTATCAAGGGGTTCCCATTATAGCCCAACCGCGTAAGGGACGCACAATCCGGGAACACAACACCGATATGACGGAAACTAGGGCGGCAAGAGTGGAACAAAACACTAGGCGAGAGGCCGAGCCTTCCACCCTTTACCAAGTATATAGATGCATTAAGATAACATAGCAATATAATGATATCCCAACAAGTAAATAAATGTTCCAACAAGGAACGGCTCCAATCTTCACCTGCAGCTAACAACGCTATAAGAAGGGCTGAGCAAAGCGGTAACATAGCCAATCAACGGTTTGCTAGGACAATGGTGGGTTAGAGGTTCAATCATGCAATTGGTAGGCTGACAAGCAAAAGGTAGGCATCGAAGCAGTGGCAAGCAAAAGAGCGAGCAAGCTAGCATAGCAAAGATAGTAGTGATTTCGAGGGTATGATCATCTTGCCTGCACAGTTGTCAGAGTTGACTGGATCCTCACAAGCAAACTCAACGGGCTCCTCGGTAGCGAACTCGTCTCCCTGCTCTACCCAAAGACAAACAAGCAACAAGGATACAATCAACCACGGGCAAGACCAAGCAATATGATGAAATGACGATATGCTATGCGGGATGCGATGCGGGATGCAAAATGCAAGATATGACAGGAAATGCATGAACCTGGCATCAACTTGGAAAACCAAGTGTGCCACTGGATAGAGGGGATGAAATCGCTTGAAAACGATATAAAGATCATAGGAATCGGAGCTACGGTTTAGAAATGGCAAGCGTTTTAAGATATGACACCGGTATGCGATTTGCAGCAAGTAGGCATCTAAATGCAACGAAATGAACATGCTACAGCCACCAAACATGAAAAAAAAATATATGGCAGTGATGTACACAAGATGGTTGACAAAACACTAGCACTGAGACATAGGCAAAATCATCCATTAAGAGGTTCAAACAAGCATGGCTAAAACGCAAATGCAAAACAGATTTCAGACTTAGTGAAATTAACACTAGTCTGAAATTTCAGATCACGATGCTCTCTTCGGAGCAGCAAAACAACATGATACAAAACCTGAACATGACAAGTAAGAACATGGAATGGAGCTACTCAACAAGCTTAATAAAACACCCAAAGTGACCTGGGGCCAAAAGGGTTCACAAAATACTCTACCGAGCTCACGAACATAGCTCGAACACAATCAGTTTTCAGACTTAGTGAAAACTCAGACACGCTGAAATATAACTCACGAAGGCATGTAAACGAGCTCGATGCACTCACTACGGTGCAAGTCATGGCAAGGAAAGCATATAACCAGCAAGAAGGCACAAAGTGCTAGCTACACATGGCAAGAACAAAGGCATAGCATGCATGGAACACTAACGGTAGCATCGGCAAAATCGCAAACAAGTTGACGATCTGCCCAGATTAACAACGAAGCAAAAGTTGAGCTCGATTGAGTCAACCTAGAGCACTCCACATATGCCAACAAAGACATGGATGGATAGAGCATAACATAAATATCAAAACTCTCTTACTGATCATCCTCAAAAGAGGCACGGATCACTAGGAAACAAGCTGGACATATAGCATCATGAACTAAAATATCCCAGACTTAGTGAAAATCACTAAGTCCCTGAAATCTGCAATCTCAGGTACCTCTCTTCGCAAGCTTGCACAAGACAACACACACATCCTAAAAATGCATGGGTGGCACCTCTGGAAAGAAGACAAAGTGCTTCACAATTCATCCCAAAGGGGCACAGGCATATCATGCACGAATTAAACATGACAAAAATGACAAAAGTGCATGATGAACTAACGGATCTGCAATTTAACTCACGAAGCCTCCTTCTAACAGCATTTTGGGTATCAAGATGACCTCAAATGCAAATGATGCAATGGAATGAAATGATGTACATGTCGAGGCGAAGATTTTGACATATCATACGCCCAAAACGGAGCTACGGTTGCGGAGATACAAGCAGTCAAAGATAGCACGAAAATTAGGGTTTCGGGGGAGAGAGGTCAACCGAAAACTCAGATCCAGATCGGGATCTCGCGGGTACTGTTCACCGGCGCGTTTCCCGAGGATGACCAGCGCCGGAGCTCGTCGGTGCCGGCCGGAGTGGGGGAAGAGGAGGCCGGGGTGAGGGAGAGGAGGCCGGGCGGCGCCGGAGGAGGAGGCGGCGACCGCGGGCGGCGGCGTCCGGGGCGGCGTCGGCCGGTGGCAGGCGGCGGGGCCCGGCGCGGTGGCGGCCGGTGCGGTGGCGGCGACGGCGCCGGTCGCCGGAGGACGGGGAGGCGGCGGCGCCCGAGAGGAGGAAGAGGCGCGGGGGCGCGGGCTCGCGGGGGCCCCTCCTGGGCCTCCCGGGCCGGGACGGCGGCGATGTGGGCCTCGCCCACGTGGCGGCTGGCGAGTGGGCGGCTGCGGCGGCGGACGCTGTCCGGCCGGGGCGGACGCTGTCCGGCCGGGGCGGACACGTCCGTCGGTGGAGATCTCAGTTTTTTTTTTAAACTAGGGTTTCGGACGGGGGAAGAAGAGATCCGAATGGAGGGGGTATAAATAGGCATAAGTGGAGCTAGGAGAGTCCAAATGAGGTGCGGTTTTTGCCCACACGATCGTGATCGAACGCTCTAGGACATGGAGCAGAGTTAGGTGGGTTTTGGGCCAAATTTGGGGGGTGTTGGGCTGCAACACACACGAGGCCTTTTCGGTCCCTCGGTTAACCGTTGGAGTATCAAACGAAGTCCAAATGACCCGAAACTTGACAGGCGGTCTACCGGTAGTAAACCAAGGCCGCTTGACAAGTCTCGGTCCAATCCGGAAATGTTTAATCCCCACACAAGAAAGAAAGCTAGAAATGGCCACCGGAGGAGAACGAAGCGCCGGAATGCAAAACGGACAACGGGGAAAATGCTCGAATGCATGAGATGAACATGTATGCAAATGCAATGCACGAGATGACATGGTATGAGATGCATGAAAACGAAAACAACACACGGAGACAAAGACCCAAAACCGAGAAATAAATATAACTTGACACCGGAAACGGCAAGAGTTGGAGTACAAATGGGGAAAGTTACATCTGGGGCGTTACATATCGCCCATTCCATTCTCTCATGCTTGCATTGGATTTTGCTACCGTATTTGAATGCTGCTATTCTGATGCATAGCCTGCTTTTGTTACGTACCTGCTTATCCTAAACTGCTTAGTATAGGTTGGATAGTGATCCATCAGTGACCCCCACCTTGTCCTTGTTGCCCCCGCTTCATCATCGATGACTCGATCAATGTGATCAACGACCAGAGCCCGACACCTCACATCACATCACGCCCCTTTTTGTTGCTCGACTCTGCAGAGTTACCATCGAGTGCCGAGGGTGGAACCTCATACATCACTCCTGATGAGATCTCTGTAGTGTAGCTATTCGGTCGTGGTCAATGAGGGTGGTTCCTCCTTCACCATTCCCGAAACGACTCTGTTGTGCAACACATCAAGTGTGAACCTCGAGGGTGGTTCCTCTTACGTTCACCTTGATGATTACGTCGAGTGGAATCCTCCGAGGATGATTCCTCGGGTTTTCCCCTTGATGTTTGGACACACGGTTACCTTGACTTTACTTGAGACATTGGTGAAAGTCGGGTGGGCCTGGAGAGCACCCGCAAGATATGACATGGCACGACCGGGCATTCTGGGCCCTTGTCGTAAATCCACGAGACGGGGCGATGGGGTCACTTCGATCGTGCGTCTCTGCTCGTCTCCGCAAGCTAATAATACACTATGGCTTGGGTATTTGTTCTGAGTTGGCCTTTGGCCTTTATGTACCAACCACCATGCGAGAATAGTTATGGGCCTCGGCGTCGTGGTATCAGCCGAAGCTTTGTTAGATGTCCAGTTCAGCAGTGCGGCATGGCTGGGCCGGCACCATCCTGTAGTGGTGGAGCCTGGACCCGCCCTGTATGCAACGACCCGGAGTGCAACGGGTGATGGGCCCAGACCTCGGAGTGCTTAGGAGGTAGACCAGCGGGGACCTCTCTGCTGAGCCTAGGTAGGGCTGCGACATGTTGATCTTTCGAGCCCGGTCATAACCCAGGAAAGTGTGTCCGGCCAGAGTAATCAAGAGTGTTGGAAAACGTGGTGCACCCCTGCAGGGAAGATTATCTATTAATAGCCGTGTCCATGGTAACGGACGTTCAAACTTATATCCTGATCTTATATAACTAGAAATGGATACTTGAGAAATGTGGCTCCGAGATTGCTTTCCCGCAGGGAGTCGGGGAAGGATATCTGGGCGTTGTTTCTACAACATGCTTGTTAATTATAAACTGCTATTCTTTGCTCTCTTACTTGCTGCAAGATGCTTGGAGCTGCTTGAAAATGCTAGTCTTCGATAGGCTAGGCCTTCCCCCTCTATTCCGGCATTCTGCAGTTCAGTCCAAAGATACAAACCTTTCATTTGATACCAATGCATACTTAGTACAGATCTGATGCTTGCGAGTACTTTGGATGAGTGCTCACGGTTGCTTTGCTACCCCTTTTCCCCCTTCTTTCTTCTTTCCGGTTGATGCAACCAGATGATGGATCCCTGGAGCCAGATGCCACCGCCGATGGATGCTACTACTTGGAGACCGCCGACGACCAGGAGTAGTTAGGAGGTCCCAGGCAGGAGGCCTTGCCTCTTCGATCGTGTTGCTTTTGTGCAAGCCTTCTTAATGCATCCTTGTTTAACTTATGTATGTACTTAGATATTGTTGCTTCCGCTGACTCTTGTGTATCGAGCTATGTATTCGAGCCCTCTAGGCCCCTAGCTTGTAATATAAAGCTTGTATTATTTCAAATTGTGTTTAGAGTTGTGTTGTGATATCTTCCCGTGAGTCCCTGATCTTGATCGTACACATTTGCGTGTATCATTAGTGTACGATTGAATCGGGGGCGTCACAAGTTGGTATCAGAGCCGACTTCCTGTAGGATCCCCCTTTCCAACTCCTTGGCCGAACTTGAGTCTAGTCTTTGAAAAGCTATTTTACTAACATGGTTGTGTGGCTTATGGGCCCACATCGCAATTGGGTGGTATTAGGATTTTTTATTCCTCATCTATACTCTGGGAATCTGATCTCTCTTCTATTCGGGTTAAATGATTTTACTAACTCTAACTCTAGGTTCCCGTAAATACTTTCTCTCGGAGAGCCCCTTCATTCCAGATGATGGCCTGCTTCACTAGAAGATTCAGAAGATACCCATCAGTATTTTCTCAAGACTTTTGTGCTCGTCGCTTTTGCAATTCCCTAGCTCCGATATATCCTTACGGATAACTTCATACGCTCGTTCATACAATCATACCCAGTTACTCTTGTTATTACATGATACATCGAATTGTTCTCTGACTTTTAAGAATCCCTTGTGACACTGCCTTGCGATTCCTTGCCACATGTATACATCCATGGATAATTCCTCACACTTAGCGAGGATTTGTTCATTCCTAGTTGATCAAGTGATTCACAAGATACTTTGGAATACTATCCGGTCTTCCGATAAACCTCTCCAACTATTGCTCTGTAATTACTTGTCTGCTTGCATTAAGGATACTTTCCATATGTCTGGCAGTATTCAGTAGTATCCTTTGTCATTGTCATTTTGAACATTTGATTCGATGTGTTTGTGAATGCTTGCAATCATCAATCACAACTAGAATTATTCCCTTCGGCTTAGATGCCACCCCGGACATGAGCTGGTATTCGGCAAATCAAACCTTGAATTATTGTCGATCTATGTCTATTCAACTTGTCTTTGATCGGAGCCTCTGCTTCTGATCCCCCGTTTTGGAATCATAATTCCTTTGCATTTTGAGTTTTGAATTAGTCAGTTGTTTCTATAATCGGATATCCTTACATTCTTTCCTCTTCTAGGTGAGTACCGATACTCACATCAGATCCCTTGTGGACCACAAGGTCCTTTGTTGGATTTTATCCGATAGCGTCCTTCATATTTAATCACCTTGTGACCTTTTCCTCGGATACATAATGACTTTGGTAAATTGTATCCTCTGTTTCCTCAACCATGCTCCACTTTCAAGCTTGAGTTATTTACTCGTGAACTTTGTGGTCTATGTTCTTAAGATGCTCCAGTGGTTTAATCCTACGCCTTCCCTAATCTGTGTGAAGCCGAAGATTATGCGTGTTATATCTACTAGCGTTTCTTCGGGTAAATTTTGACCTCTTCAACATCGTCGAAGACGAGAAGTGAATGGAAGGTTATGCATTGGAGAAGTGGGAGTCGACCTTGAGTCTTTGTGTTCGTGCCCATGGACCTGATGTGGAACTTATCATGGAAGCTTCTTGTAATAGTAATAATCCCCTTGTGATAAGTTCATCTTGTATATATGTTTGATCCCTTGCAACCATATTGTTATTCTTTAATCCCATTCTCGGACAAGTTGAAGTACTTGTCCTTTGCAGATCTTTTCACCTGTCCAACCTCTATCATGTTCTACCTTCGAGTATTACCCTTTGGTATCTCGAGAATATCACGGAACTACATAACTTCTTATGATTTATTCATCAACTATTATTTCTCGCCGATTCCAAGTTTCCACGGGTTCTGAGTTGTTAGATGATACGTCTCCAACGTATCTATAATTTTTGATTGCTCCATGCTACTTTATCTACTGTTTTGGACTATATTGGGCTTTATTTTCCACTTTTATATTATTTTTTGGACTAACCTATTAACCGGAGGCCCGGCCCAGAATTGCTGTTTTTTGCCTATTTTAGTGTTTCGAAGAAACAGAATATCAAACGGAGTCCAAATGGAATGAAACCATCGGGAACGTGATCTTCTCACCGAACGTGATCCAGGAGACTTGGACCCTACTCCAAGAAGCTTCCGAGGAGGTCACGAGGGTGGAGGGCGCCCCCCCTAGGTGCGCCCCCCTACCTCGTGGGCCCCTCGGAGCTCCACCGACGTACTCCTTCCTCCTATATATACCTACGTATCACCGTATGATCAGAACGGAGCCAAAAAACCTAATTCCACCGCCCCGACCTTCTGTATCCACGAGATCCCATCTTGGGGCCTGTTCCGGAGCTCCACCGGAGGGGGCATCCACCATGGAGGGCTTCTACATCGTCACCATAGCCCCTCCGATGAAGTGTGAGTAGTTTACTTCAGACCTTTGGGTCCATAGCTAGTAGCTAGATGGCTTATTCTCTCTTTTTGGATCTCAATACAATGTTCTCCCCCTCTCTCGTGGAGATCTATTCGATGTAATCTTCTTTTTGCGGTGTGTTTGTTGAGACCGATGAATTGTGGGTTTATGATCCAGTATTATCTATGGAAAATATTTGACTCTTCTCTGAATTCTTTTATGTATGATTGAGTTATCTTTGCAAGTCTCTTCGAATTATCCGTTTGGTTTGGCCAACTAGATTGGTAGTTCTTGCAATGGGAGAAGTGCTTAGCTTTGGGTTCAATCTTGCGGTGTCCTTACTCAGTGACAGAAAGAGTTGCAAGGCACGTATTGTATTGTTGCCATCGAGGATAACAAGACGGGGGTTTTATCATATTGCATGAATTTATCCCTCTACATCATGTCATCTTGCTTAAGGCGTTACTCTGTTTTTAACTTAATACTCTAGATGCATGCTAGATAGCGGTCGATGAGTGGAGTAATAGTAGTAGATGCAGAATCGTTTCGATCTACTTGTCTCGGACGTGATGCCTATATACATGATCATTGCCTAGATATACTCATAACTATGCTCAATTCTGTCAATTGCTCAACAGTAATTTGTTCACCCACCGTAGAATACTTATGCTCTTGAGAGAAGCCACTAGTGAAACCTATGGCCCCCGGGTCTATTCTCATCATATCAATCTATATCACTTTATTTACTTGCTTTGTTTTTACTTTTCCTTAACTTTTTACTTTGCATCTATCTATCAAAATACCAAAAATATTATCTCTATCAGATCTCACTCTCGTAAGTGACCGTGAAGGGATTGACAACCCCTAAGCGTTGGTTGCGAGTTGCTATCGTGTTGTGCAGGTATGACGGACTTGCACGTGACCTTCTACTGGATTGATACCTTGGTTCTCAAAAACTGAGGGAAATACTTACGCTACTGTGCTGCATCATCCTCTCCTCTTCGGGGAAAACCAACGCAAGCTCGAGACGTAGCAAGAAGAATTTCTGGCGCCGTTGCCGGGGAGGCTTACGCAAAAGTCAACATACCAAGTACCCATCACAATCCCTATCTCCCGCATTACATTATTTTCCATTTGCCTCTCGTTTTCCTCTCCCCCACTTCACCCTTGCTGTTTTATTCGCCCTCTCTTTCCCAATCTCTCCTCTCTTTCCCATTTGCCTTTTCCCTTTGCCTTTCTGTTTGCTTGTGTGTTGGATTACTTGTTGCCATGGCGCAAGATAATACCAAATTTGTGTGATTTCTCGAATACCAATAATAATGATTTCCTTAGTACTCCGATTGCTCCTCTTAATAATGATGAGTCTTGTGAAATCAATACCGCTTTGTTGAATCTTGTTATGAAAGATCAATTCGCTGGCCTTCCTAGTGAAGATGCCGCTACTCATCTAAACAATTTTGTTGATTTGTGTGATATGCAAAAGAAGAAAGATACGGATAACAATATTGTCAAATTGAAGTTATTTCCGTTTTCACTTAGAGATCGTGCTAAAATTTGGTTTTCGTCTTTGCCTAAAAATAGTATTAATTCTTGGAACAAGTGCAAAGATGCTTTTATCTCTTAGTATTTTCCTCCCACTAAGATTATCACTCTTAGGAACGATATCATGAATTTTAAACAACTTGATCATGAGCATGTTGCCCAATCTTGGGAAAGAATGAAATTAATGCTTCGCAATTGCCCTACTCATGGTTTGAATTTATGGATGATCCTACAAAACTTTTATGCCGGATTGAATTTTGCTTCTAGAAATCTTTTAGATTCAGCCGTGGGAGGCACTTTTATAGAAATTACGTCAGGGGATGCTACCAAATTTCTTGATAATATTATGGCTAATTATTCTCAATGGCACACCAAAAGATCTTCTAGTAAAAAAGTGCATGCTATAGAAGAAATCAATGTTTTGAGTGAAAAGATGGATGAACTTATCAAGATGTTTGCTCCTAAACATACTTCTCTTGATCCTAATGGTATGCCTTTATCTACTTTGCTTGAGAATAATAATGAATCTACGGATGTGAATTTTGTTGGTAGGAATAGTTTTGGAAACAACGCTTATAGAGGGGATTTTAATCCTAGGCCTTATCCTAGCAATCCTTCTAATAATTACGGAAATTCCTACAACAACTCTTATGGAAATTTTAATAAGATGCCCTCTGAATTTGAGAGTAGTGTTAAAGAGTTTATAAATTCACAAAAGAATTTTAATGCTTTGCTTGAAGAGAAATTGCTTAAAGTTGATGATTTGGCTAGAACGTTGATAGAATTTCTCTTGAAATTGATTCTTTAAAGCTTAGATCTATTCCTCCTAAGCATGATATCAATGAGTCTCTCAAAGCCATGAGAATTTCCATTGATGAGTGCAAAGAAAGAACCGCTAGGATGCGTGCTTCCAAAGATGCCTTTATTAAAGCGTGTTCTTCTAATCCCTATGAAAATCAAGATGAAGATCTAAAAGTTATTGATGTGTCATCTATCAAATCTTTGTTTTGCAATATGAATCTTGATGAATCTGAATATGATCTTCCTTTACCTAGAAGGCGTTCTAAGAATTCGGAGTTTCTAGATCTTGATGATGAAATTGATGAAAGTGGGATTGAAATAAATAAAAACCGTGATGTTGCTAAACCCACTACTTTGGATCTAAAGGAATTTAATTATGAAAATTGCTCTTTGATTGGTTGTATTTCCTTGTTGCAATCCATGCTAGAATCTCCTCATGCTTATAGTCAAAATAAGGCCTTTACCGAACACATTGTTGATGCTTTGATGCAATCTTATGAAGAAAAACTTGAGATGAAAGTTTCCATCCCTAGAAAACTCTATGATGAGTGGGAACCCACTATTAAAATTAAAATTAAAGACTTTGAGTTTCATGCTTTATGTGATTTGGGTGCTAGTGTCTCTACTATTCCCAAAACCTTATGTGATTTGCTAGATTTCCGTGATTTTGATGATTGCTCTCTAAATTTGCATCTTGCGGATTCCACAATTAAAAAGCCTATGGGAAGAATTAATGATGTTCTTATTGTTGCAAATAGGAATTATGTGCCCGTAGATTTTATCATTCTTGATATAGATTGCAATCCTCCATGTCCTATTATTCTTGGTAGACCTTTCCTTAGAACGATTGGTGCAATTACTGATATGAAGGAAGGGAACATTAGATTCCAATTTCCCTTAAAGAAGGGTATGGAACACTTCCCTAGAAAGAAAATAAAATTACCATATGAATCTATCATGAGAGCCACTTATGGATTGCCTACCAAAGATGGCAACACCTAGATCTATCCTTGCTTCAATGCCTAGCTAGGGGCGTTAAACGATAGCGCTTGTTGGGAGGCAACCCAATTTTATTTTGTGTTTTTTGTTTTTGCTTCTGTTTAGGAATAAATAATCCATCTACCTTCTGTTTGGATGTTGTTTTTGAAGGAAATATGCCCTAGAGGCAATAATAAAGTTATTATTTATTTCCTTATATCATGATAAATGTTTATTATTCATGCTAGAATTGTATTAACCGGAAACATAATACATGTGTGAATATATAAACAAACAGAGTGTCACTAGTATGCCTCTACTTGACTAGCTTGTTAATCAAAGATGGTTATGTTTCCTAACCATGAACAAAGAGTTGTTATTTGATTAACGTGATCACATCATTAGTTGAATGATCTGATTGACATGACCCATTCCGTTAGCTTAGCACCCGATCGTTTAGTATGTTGCTATTGCTTTCTTCATGACTTATACATGTTCCTATGACTATGAGATTATGCAACTCCCGTTTACCGAAGGAACACTTTGTGTGCTACCAAACGTCACAACGTAACTGGGTGATTATAAAGGTGCTCTACAGGTGTCTCCAAAGGTACTTGTTGGGTTGGCGTATTTCGAGATTAGGATTTGTCACTCCGAATGTCGGAGAGGTATCTCTGGGCCCTCTCGGTAATGCACATCACTTAAGCCTTGCAAGCATTGCAACTAATGAGTTAGTTGTGAGATGATGTATTACGGAACGAGTAAAGAGACTTGCCGGTAACGAGATTGAACTAGGTATTCGATACCGACGATCGAATCTCGGGCAAGTAACATACCGATGACAAAGGGAACAACGTATGTTGTTATGCGGTCTGACCGATAAAGATCTTCGTAGAATATGTAGGAACCAATATGGGCATCCAGGTCCCGCTATTGGTTATTGACCGGAGACATGTCTCGGTCATGTCTACATTGTTCTCGAACCGTAGGGTCCGCACGCTTAAAGTTACGATGACAGTTACTTTATGAGTTTATGTATTTTGATGTACCGAAGGTTGTTCGGAGTCCCGGATGTAATCACGGACATGACGAGGAGTCTCGAAATGGTCGAGACATAAAGATTTATATATTGGACGACTATATTCGGACACCGGAATTGTTCCGGGTGATTTCGGAGAAAACCGGAGTGCCGGGGGGGGGGGGGTTACCGGAACCCCCCGGGAGAATTAATGGGCCACATGGGCCTTTGTGGGAAGAGAGAGGGGCGGCCAGGGTGGGCCGCGTGCCCCCTCTCCCTCTGGTCCGAATTGGACTAGGAGGGGGCGGCGCCCCCCCCCTTTCCTTTCCCCTCTCTCCCCCTTCCTTCCCCCTCCTAGTAGGAGTAGGAAAGGAGGAATCCTACTCCTACTAGGAGGAGGATTCCTCCTCCTTGGAGCGCCCAAGGGGCCGGCCGGCCTCCCCCCTTACTCCTTTATATACGGGGGCGGGGGGCACCCCATAGACACACAAGTTGATCTTCGTGATCGTTCCTTAGCCGTGTGCGGTGCCCCCCTCCACGATATTACACCTCGGTCATATTGTAGCGGTGCTTAGGCGAAGCCCTGCGATAGTTGAACATCAAGATCGTCACCACGCCGTCGTGCTGACAGAACTCCTCCCTGAAGCTCTGCTGGATCGGAGCCCGGGGTGCGTCATCGAGTTGTACGTGTGTCAAGAACTCGGAGGTGCCGGAGTAACGGTGCTTGGATCGGTTGGACCGGGAAGACGTATGACTACTTCCTCTATGTTGTGTCAAAGCTTCCGCTTCGGTCTACGAGGGTACATAGACAACACTCTCCCCTCTCGTTGCTATGCATCACCATGATCTTGCGTGTGCGTAGGAAATTTTTTGAAATTACTACGTTCCCCAACAGTGGCATCCGAGCCTAGGTTTTATGGTTTGATGGTATATGCACGAGTAGAACACAAGTGAGTTGTGGGCGATATAAGTCATACTGCTTACCAGCATGTCATACTTTGGTTCGGCGGTATTGTTGGATGAAGCGGCCCGTACCGACATTACGCGTACGCTTACGCGAGACTGGTTCTACCGAGGTGCTTTGCACACAGGTGGCTAGCGGGTGTCAGTTTCTCCAACTTTAGTTGAACGGAGTGTGGCTACGCCCGGTCCTTGCGAAGGTTAAAACAACATCAACTTGACAAACTATCGTTGTGGTTTTGATACGTAGGTGAGATTGGTTCTTGCTTAAGCCCGTAGCAGCCACGTAAAACTTGCAACAACAAAGTAGAGGACGTCTAACTTGTTTTTGCAGGGCATGTTGTGATGTGATATGGCCAAGAGGTGATGCTATATTTTATTGTATGAGATGATCATGTTTTGTAACCGAAGTTATCGGCAACTGGCAGGAGCCATATGGTTGTCGCTTTATTGTATGAAATGCAAACGCCCTGTAATTGCTTTACTTTATCACTAAGCGGTAGCGATAGTCGTAGAAGCAATAGATGGCGTAAACGACAAACGATGCTACGATGGAGATCAAGGTGTCGCGCCGGTGACGATGGTGATCATGATGGTGCTTCGGAGATGGAGATCACAAGCACAAGATGATGATGGCCATATCATATCACTTATATTGATTGCATGTGATGTTTATCCTTTATGCATCTTATCTTGCTTTGATTGACGGTAGCATTTTAAGATGATCTCTCACTAAAAATTATCAAGAAGTGTTCTCCCTGAGTATGCACCGTTGCCAAAGTTTGTCGTGCCCAGACACCACGTGATGATCGGGTGTGATAAGCTCTACGTCCATCTACATTGGGTGCAAGCCAGTTTTGCACACGCAGAATACTCAGGTTAAACTTGACGAGCCTAGCATATGCAGATATGGCCTCGGAACACGGAGACCGAAAGGTCGAGCGTGAATCATATAGTAGATATGTAATGCCCCGGATTCGATGCGCCAGGTGTCTTCCAGTTATTCGCCGTCGTTGCCATGTCATTTGCTTGCGTGTTTCACTTTGCCATGTCATCATATGCATTTCATATCGTGTCATCATGTGCATCTCATTTTGCATACATGTTCGTCTCATGCATCCGAGCATTTTCCCCGTTGTCCGTTTTGCAATCCGGCACTCCTATGTCATCCGGCGTTCCCGTCTTCTCTCTTTTCATGTGCGGGTGTTAAACTTTCTCGGATTGGCCCGAGGTTTGCCAAGCGGCCTTGGTATAGCACCGGTAGACCGCCTGTCAAGTTTCGTGCCATTTGGAGGTCGTTTGATACTCCAACGGTTAACCGGGTAACCGTAAAGCCCCTTTCTCTTTGCAGCCCAACACCCCTTCCAAAGTGGCCCAAAACCCATCTAACTCCCTTCCATGCTCTCGGTCGTTCGATCACGATCACGTGGCCGAAAACCGCTCCTCATTTGGACTCTCCTAGCTCCCTCTACCTATAAATACACCCCATCCCCCGAAATTCGCGGATGAATTCTCCCCCGAAACCCTAGCCCCGCTCCTCTCGCCCGCCAGACATGTCCGATCTGGACCGGACGCGTCCGCCCGCCGCCCGCAGCCAATAGGCCGCCGACACGTGTCGCCGCCGCCTCCACCCACCGC
>NC_041387.1:525667152-525673511 GCF_002162155.2 Triticum dicoccoides | reverse complement strand
GCCGGCCTGGGTCGCCGCCGCTGCGTCCCCTCGCCGGCTGCCGCGGCCCCCGCGCCGGAGGCGCGCCGCCCCGGCCCTCTCCGGCCTCCCCCGGCCATCTCCCTTGCCTCCGGCCTCCTTCCCCACCGTCTCCGGCGAGCTCCTCCGGCGACCTCCGGATCGGGACCAGATCCGCCACTCCCTCGAACCAAACGCCCGGATCCCTCCGTCCCGGGTTGACTTTTCCCGGAGGTAAAATTCCACTAAGTCCCCAGTTTTTCATATAATCATGCCATGTTCATCGCATCACAACTCTGCATCCATAGCCCCGTTTTGTGCGTGTAATATGTCAAATTGTTCGCCTCGAAGAGTACTTCATTTCATTCCATTGCACCATTTTCATTTGAGCTCATCTTGATGCCCGAAATGTTGTTGCAAAAGTGCATGTTGATGTTAATCTGCTGAAACTGTTATAACTTGCTCATTTGTCATTTTTGCCATGATTGATGTGTGTATCCTATGAGGTTGGGCTCTACATGTGTTTTGGTCTATGCCATGTCATCTTTCCAGGGGTTTATGCCATGTATTTTTGTGAGTTGTGTGCTGAGTGCATCGAGCTTGTTAAGTAGGGTAGTTGCTGTTGCTGTTTTCCTGGCAGATTCTGTTATATTTTGTTGCTATGTTAACATGTTGCTACTAATCATTCTATGCATAATCTGGAGATGCTCTATAAACATGTTTTGGTCTACATGTCTTGCTATATCCATTCATGCCCTTGTTTGCATTTATAGCCTACTGGAACGTGTTGTTATCTTGCTCCAAAGTTGCTTCATAATGTTGCTATCAACCTGTTAACATTAAGTTCACTTGTTCCCATGTGTTTTCCTAGTGTTCCATGCACCCTATGACCTTTCTATTGCCATGCTTAGCTTCATAGACATGTCTTCTTACTGTTGGTCGCCTTGCCATGCCATGTATTGCTCTGTGGTGAGCGGTTCAAGCTCACGAACATGCCTACTTATTGTTGTTTCTGCCATGTATGAATCTGTAATATAACTTGCCATGTTTACATGGGTGCCATCATATTTTCTGATCCTTTTTGACTCTTGGTCAGTAAGGGACTTTTGATCTATGCTTTTAGTAGATTCATGCCATGCCTTTGTTTGCCATAATATGTTCCTGTAACATGTTGTTTGATAGCTCTAAACATTGCAACCTGATGTTATTTCTGCTAAGTCTGAAACTGTTATTATTTGCAATCTTACCATGTCATTTTGAGCATGTTCTAGTCTTTTCTGGAGATAGCTAAGTGTTCATGTTTTGTTATGCTTTACCTGTACTTCATGCCCATGCCTTTTGTTATTATGTTGTGGTACTGTAGCATGTTGTTTTGATGCTTGTAAGATGCCTAGTTGCTGTTATGGACAGATTGTTGTTATGACTTGTATAGAGTGTGTGTGTTGAACCGTTGCTCCGTTTTGAGTGTGCTCTATATGAAACTTGCTTGATTTTGCATGTAGTTTCATATTATCATGTTGCATACTTGTTTTGGTGTGTTTGCTTGATGTTTGGGTGCATTTTGCGTCAATGCCATGTTTAACTTGTTTTGCTCATATCTTCTAGGCCGTAGCTCCGAATCTAATGAACTTTATATGTAACTTGACTAGAATTTCGTGTAGATCATCTTGATGCATCTTAACTTGCTGTTTAACAACTTGAACATAATGTTTATTCAGTTCTGGACCAATTTCGAAATTTGCATATGAGGACTTACCGGAATTGTTATATGTTGTTCCCGGCCTCATTTAAACTTGCCTTGATGTGTTGTTCTTGTTTGCATCATCTCTTGCCATGAGTAGCTTCATGTAGCTTGGTCATGCATCATGCTTGTTGTGCATCATGCCTTGTTCATGTGTGGTGTGTTTACCCATGTTGTGTACTTCTTTTCGATAGTTCCTGTTTCGTTGCGATCGTGAGGATTCATTCGTCTACGCTTGGTTCGTCTTCGTGGCTTCATCTTCTTCATGGACTCGTTCTTCTTCCTAGCGGGATTTCAGGCAAGATGACCATCACCTTGGATCTCATTACTATCGTTGCTATGCTAGTTGCTTCGTTCTATCGCTATGCTGCGCTACCTATTACCTGTTTATCAAGCCATCCCATATTGCCATGAACCTCTAACCTTTGACACCTTTCTTATGCAAACTGTTGTTTGGCTATGTTACCGCTTTTGCTCAGCCCCTCTTATAGCGTTGCTAGTTGCATGTGAAGTTGAAGATTTCTCCATGGTGGACAGGGTTATGTTGGGATATCACAATATCTCTTATATTATTAATGCATCTATATACTTGGTAAAGGGTGGAAGGCTCGGCCTTATGCCTGGTGTTTTGTTCCACTCTTGCCGCCCTAGTTTCCGTCATACCGGTGTTATGTTCCCGGATTTTGCGTTCCTTACGCGGTCGGGTGATTTATGGGACCCCCCTGACAGTTCGCTTTGAATAAAACTCCTCCAGCAAGGCCCAACATTGGTTTTACCATTTGCCTCACCAGCACCTACTTTTCCCTTGGGAGTCGCTCTCTCGAGGGTCATCTTTATTCAGCCCCCCGGGCCAATGCTTGTCTAAGTGTTGGTCCAAACTAGAGCCACTTGCAGCGCCACCTGGGGGAAACTTGAGGGCTGGTTCTAGTTGTACGTACTGCTCATCTGGTCGTGGCCTGAGACGAGATACGCGCGGCTACTATCAGGATGTCGGCACGCCGGGAGGTCTTGCTGGTCTTGTTTTACCATTGTCGAAATGTCTTGTAAACCGGGATTCCGAGACTGATCGGGTCTTCCTGGGAGAAGGTCTATTCCTTCGTTGATCGCGAGAGCTTGTCATGGGCTAAGTTGGGACACCCCTGCAGGGTATAAACTTTCGAGAGCCGTGCCCGCGGTTATGTGGCAGATGGGAATTTGTTAATGTCTGGTTGTAGATAACTTGACACCAGATCCGAATTAAAATGCATCAACCGCGTGTGTAGCCGTGATGGTCTCTTCTCGGCGGAGTCCGGGAAGTGAACACGGTCTTTGGGTTATGTTTGACGTAAGTAGGTGTTCAGGATCACCTCTTGATCATTGCTAGCTTCACGACCGTTCCTTTGTTTCTCTTCTCGCTCTCTTTTGCGTATGTTAGCCACCATATCATGCTTAGTCGCTGCTGCAACCTCACCACTTTACCCCTTCCTTTCCCATTAAGCTTTGCTAGTCTTGATACCCATGGTAATGGGATTGCTGAGTCCTCGTGGCTCACAGATTACTACAACAATAGTTGCAGGTACAGGTTTGCGATGATCATGACGCGAGAGTGATGCTTGCTTGCGTTGAGTTTTTCTTCTGCTTCTTCGATCAGGGGATAGGTTCCAGGTCGGCAGCCTGGGCTAGCAGGGTGGATATTGTTTGAGTTTCTGTTTATGATTCATCCGTAGTCGGATGTTGTTCTTGTATGATGTATTGTTGTATTCATGTGGCATTGTATGCCTTTTGTATGTATCCCCACTATTATGTAATTGTTGATGTAATGATATCCACCTTGCAAAAGCGTCTCAATATGCGGGTCTATCCTTGGTGGGACCTTCGGAGAGTAGGAATTCTTTTTACTCCTCTGCCCCTTCGTCGCTCTGGTGAGGAATTTTGAAGTAGGTGTTTTGAATTACTCCTCTTCCCGTTCAAATTTTTCTTTAGGATTACGCGGTTAGTTTTTCCGATCGTTGTTCCCCAGCTCTTTTATCCGGTGCATCTCTCGTCTAGTCGACTCGAACCTCTTTGTCTTTCGCGAGATCAATCCTTAGTTCTTCCTCCGACGTCGTTGTTTTTCCCTGTCCGAAGTTGTCCTTGTTTTTCCCACCCGCCCTCCCTTCTTCTTGAATCCGGAGTCCGTAATCGAGTATCCTTCCTACTCGTGTGAAGTCCTTGCTTTCTTTCCTCAATTATTTCAACGGGTGTTTTCTCTTCAAGATATTCGTCGGTTTCCCCTTCTAAGTTGTCTTTGTTTTTCCCGCCCTCCCACCCTCTTCTTCCTGGAGTTTGAGTCTCTTTCGACCATCAATTTCATTCGTGTGGAGCATCTTCAATCTTTCATCAATTGTTTCAACCGGTGAATTCTCGTCTCGTTCGTCATTCTTCATCCCTTTTCTTTTTCCGATGGACTCAATTCAAGTTTTTCGGTGTTGATCATATTTTTTTTCTTTCCTCGGATCAAGTGTTTTCCTTGCTCGTTCGCCTCTCACCAGTTTATCCTTCTGGAGTGCTCAAGACATCTCAAGAGATTCATCTGTGTTCGAATTAATTCGGGGTTATCACCTCATTCAAATATTTGAATTATTCCGGTGCATCATCTATCTGTTCATCATCCCTTTCCAACGGTGTTTTTTTAGTGGGCCCTAACCCACAGGTCTTTGCCCAGGATCTTACCTGACTCTTCTAATTCCCCGGAGTTATTCTCAAATTCTTTTCAAGTGTGATGTAAGAATGAATTTCATCAGTCACATGCTTTTTCCAAGATCAATTTCAAATTCATTTCATTGTTGGCTTAACCTCTCTGCTTTTTCATTTCCCCGGAGTATCTCAATAATTTTGGTGGTGTTTTCCGTCGCTATTTGAAGACCGAAGAAGAAGAGTTTTTCCTCTAAATCTTGTTTGTTCTCTCGAAGTTTCATGGTTCTAGCTTCATGTTATCCTCGTGGATTATTCCGTTTGTCAGACATTCTTTCTTACCCATCCGGAGTATGTCAGAAGTTGTTTGCCTGTTTCTTTTAACCGGAGGCCATCATTACAGTTATCATTCTCTATTTATCCCGGTGCTTCGTTCAAGTGTTCTTTAATCAGCTCATGATCTCTTTGTTCTCTTGCATCTAAATCACCTCAAGCATATTTGTTCTTCAAATTCTTCCCGGTGATTCATTCTCTTTCGTCAGTCATTTTCGAATTCTTACGGTGGTTCGTTCAAGATTCTTTTCCTTGTTTATCATATTAATTCATTCGTTCTTTTCAATTCTACCGGTGGTTTATGAAGACCTTCTCAAGTTTGCGATATATCCCTTCTCTATCCTTTTTCAAGAAGAATAAGTAGTATGCAATTGCTTGTCATCAATTTAAGTTGATGAAGGATAAGCATACAATAAATCTTATTCTTATTTCATCCAAATGAGTAATCCCTTCCTTCGGAGTTTGTTCATGGTGAATAAAGTCTAGTTCCAAGTGTTTTCTTTCCGGAGTTCAAATGTCCTCGGCCATCTCGTCGGAACCCCATCTAAATCATCGCAATGCTCATCTTATTCTTTCATCCTTCATTCTATCTCATCATCTTTTTTGTTACCGGAGTTCTTCATGGTGGTTTTTCATGATTTAAGTCATTCTTCAAGAGTTCATCAAGTATCATTCCATCCTCTCAAGTTCATGTTCTAATCATTCCATTTTAGCCGGAGTGCTGCCTAAATCCTTTCAGTCTTATTCGTTTCTTTTCTCATTATAACCACTCCGGTTAGAACGAGTGGGTTTCGTAGTCTATCACATTCCGTGAGCTTTCGATTCTCATCGTGCTCGTCATTCCTCTCTTATTCTCGAGTGCTCTCAATTCTTTGCTTCTTCTCTTGAGTTCTTGTTTCACCTCATCCCTTTTTCCTTCCGTCTCGGTCCTAAGATCTCGGGACGAGATCTCTTGTTAGTGGAGGAGTGTTGTAACGCCCCGGATTCGATGCGCCAGGTGTCTTCCAGTTATTCGCCGTCGTTGCCATGTCATTTGCTTGCGTGTTGCACTTTGCCATGTCATCATATGCATTTCATATCGTGTCATCATGTGCATCTCATTTTGCATACATGTTCGTCTCATGCATCCGAGCATTTTCCCCGTTGTCCGTTTTGCAATCCGGCACTCCTATGTCATCCGGTGTTCCCCTCTTCTCTCTTTTCATGTGCGGGTTTTAAACTTTCTCGGAATGGCCCGAGGTTTGCCAAGCGGCCTTGGTATAGCACCGGTAGACCACCTGTCAAGTTTCGTGCCATTTGGAGGTCGTTTGATACTCCAACGGTTAACCGGGTAACCGTAAAGCCCCTTTCTCTTTGCAGCCCAACACCCCTTCCAAAGTGGCCCAAAACCCATCTAACTCCCCTCCATGCTCTCGGTCGTTCGATCACGATCGCGTGGCCGAAAACCGCTCCTCATTTGGACTCTCCTAGCTCCCTCTACCTATAAATACACCCCCTCCCCCGAAATTCGCGGATGAATTCTCCCCCGAAACCCTAGCCCCGCTCCTCTCGCCCGCCAGACATGTCCGATCTGGACCGGACGCGTCCGCCCGCCGCCCGCAGCCAATCGGCCGCCGACACGTGTCGCCGCCACCTC
>NC_041387.1:525660031-525666115 GCF_002162155.2 Triticum dicoccoides | reverse complement strand
AAGTCCCCAGTTTTTCATATAATCATGCCATGTTCATCGCATCACAACTCTGCATCCGTAGCTCTGTTTTGTGCGTGTAATATGTCATATTGTTCGCCTCGAATAGTACGTCATTTCATTCCATTGAATCATTTTCATTTGAGCTCATCTTGATGCCCGAAATGCTGTTGGAAGAGTGCATGTTGATGTTAATCTGCTGAAACTGTTATAACTTGCTCATTTGTCATTTTTGCCATGATTGATGTGTGTATCCTATGAGGTTGGGCTCTACATGTGTTTTGATCTATGCCATGCCATCTTTCCAGGGGTGTATGCCATGTATTTTTGTGAGTTGTGTGCTGAGTGCATCGAGCTTGTTAAGTAGGGTAGTTGTTGTTGCTGTTTTCCTGGCAGATTCTGTTATATTTTGTTGCTATGTTAACATGTTGCTACTAATCATGCTATCCATAATCTGGAGATGCTCTATAAACATGTTTTGGTCTACATGTCTTGCTCTATCCATTCATGCCTTTGGTTGCATTTATAGCCTGCTGGAACATGTTGTTATCTTGCTCCAAAGTTGCTTCATAATGTTGCTATCAGCCTGTTAACATTAAGTTCACTTGTTCCCATGTGTTTTCCTAGTGTTCCATGCACCCTATGACCTTTCTATTGCCATGCTTAGCTTCATAAACATGTCTTCTTACTGTTGGTTGCCTTGCCATGCCATGTATTGCTCTGTGGTGAGTGGTTCAAGCTCACGAACATGCCTACTTATTGTTGTTTCTGCCATGTATGAATCTGTAATATAACTTGCCATGTTTACATGGGTGCCATCATATTTTCTGATCCTTTTTGACTCTTGGTCAGTAAGGGACTTTTGATCTATGCTTTTAGTAGATTCATGTCATGCCTTTGTTTGCCATAATATATTCCTGTAACATGTTGTTTGATAGCTCTAAACATTGCAACCTGATGTTATTTCTGCTAAGTCTGAAACTGTTATTATTTGCAATCTTACCATGTCATTTTGAGCATGTTCTAGTCTTTTCTGGAGATAGCTAAGTGTTCATGTTTTGTTATGCTTTACCTGTACTTCATGCCCATGCCTTTTGTTATTATGTTGTGGTACTGTAGCATGTTGTTTTGATGCTTGTAAGATGCCTAGTTGCTGTTATGGACAGATTATTGTTATGACTTGTATAGAGTGTGTGTGTTGAACCGTTGCTCCGTTTTGAGTGTGCTCTATATGAAACTTGCTTGATTTTGCATGTAGTTTCATATTATCGTGTTGCATACTTGTTTTGGTGTGTTTGCTTGATGTTTGGGTGCATTTTGCGTCAATGCCATGTTTAACTTGTTTTGCTCATATCTTCTAGGCCGTAGCTCCGAATCTCATGAACTTTATATGTAACTTGACTAGAATTTCGTGTAGATCATCTTGATGCATCTTAACTTGCTGTTTAACAACTTTAACATAATGTTTATTCAGTTCTGGACCAATTTCGAAATTTGCATATGAGGACTTACCGGAGTTGTTATATGTTGTTCCCGGCCTCATTTAAACTTGCCTTGATGTGTTGTTCTTGTTTGCATCATCTCTTGCCATGAGTAGCTTCATGTAGCTTGGTCATGCATCATGCTTGTTGTGCATCATGCCTTGTTCATGTGTGGTGTGTTTACCCATGTTGTGTACTTCTTTTCGATAGTTCCTGTTTCGTTGCGATCGTGAGGATTCGTTCGTCTACGCTTGGTTCGTCTTCGTGGCTTCATCTTCTTCATGGACTCGTTCTTCTTCCTAGCGGGATTTCAGGCAAGATGACCATCACCTTGGATCTCATTACTATCGTTGCTATGCTAGTTGCTTCGTTCTATCGCTATGCTGCGCTACCTATTACCTGTTTATCAAGCCATCCCATATTGCCATGAACCTCTAACCTTTGACACCTTTCTTATGCAAACTGTTGTTTGGCTATGTTACCGCTTTTGCTCAGCCCCTCTTATAGCGTTGCTAGTTGCATGTGAAGTTGAAGATTTCTCCATGGTGGACAGGGTTATGTTGGGATATCACAATATCTCTTATATTATTAATGCATCTATATACTTGGTAAAGGGTGGAAGGCTCGGCCTTATGCCTGGTGTTTTGTTCCACTCTTGCCGCCCTAGTTTCCGTCATACCGGTGTTATGTTCCCGGATTTTGCGTTCCTTACGCGGTCGGGTGATTTATGGGACCCCCCTGACAGTTCGCTTTGAATAAAACTCCTCCAGCAAGGCCCAACATTGGTTTTACCATTTGCCTCACCACCACCTACTTTTCCCTTGGGAGTCACTCTCTCGAGGGTCATCTTTATTCAGCCCCCCGGGCCAATGCTTGTCTAAGTGTTGGTCCAAACTAGAGCCACTTGCAGCGCCACCTGGGGGAAACTTGAGGGCTGGTTCTAGTTGTACGTACTGCTCATCTGGTCGTGGCCTGAGACGAGATACGCGCGGCTACTATCAGGATGTCGGCACGCCGGGAGGTCTTGCTGGTCTTGTTTTACCATTGTCGAAATGTCTTGTAAACCGGGATTCCGAGACTGATCGGGTCTTCCTGGGAGAAGGTCTATTCCTTCGTTGATCGCGAGAGCTTGTCATGGGCTAAGTTGGGACACCCCTGCAGGGTATAAACTTTCGAGAGCCGTGCCCGCGGTTATGTGGCAGATAGGAATTTGTTAATGTCTGGTTGTAGATAACTTGACACCAGATCCGAATTAAAATGCATCAACCGCGTGTGTAGCCATGATGGTCTCTTCTCGGCGGAGTCTGGGAAGTGAACACGGTCTTTGGGTTATGTTTGACGTAAGTAGGTGTTCAGGATCACCTCTTGATCACTGCTAGCTTCACGACCGTTCCTTTGTTTCTCTTCTCGCTCTCTTTTGCGTATGTTAGCCACCATATCATGCTTAGTCGCTGCTGCAACCTCACCACTTTACCCCTTCCTTTCCCATTAAGCTTTGCTAGTCTTGATACCCATGGTAATGGGATTGCTGAGTCCTCGTGGCTCACAGATTACTACAACAATAGTTGCAGGTACAGGTTTGCGATGATCATGACGCGAGAGTGATGCTTGCTTGCGTTGAGTTTTTCTTCTGCTTCTTCGATCAGGGGATAGGTTCCAGGTCGGTAGCCTGGGCTAGCAGGGTGGATATTGTTTGAGTTTCTGTTTATGATTCATCCGTAGTCGGATGTTGTTCTTGTATGATGTATTGTTGTATTCATGTGGCATTGTATGCCTTTTGTATGTATCCCCACTATTATGTAATTGTTGATGTAATGATATCCACCTTGCAAAAGCGTCTCAATATGCGGGTCTATCCTTGGTGGGACCTTCGGAGAGTAGGAATTCTTTTTACTCCTCTGCCCCTTCGTCGCTCTGGTGAGGAATCTTGACGTAGGTGTTTTGAATTACTCCTCTTCCCGTTCAAATTTTTCTTTAGGATCACGCGGTTAGTTTTTCCGATCGTTGTTCCCCAGCTCTTTTATCCGGTGCATCTCTCGTCTAGTCGACTCGAACCTCTTTGTCTTTCGCGAGATCAATCCTTAGTTCTTCCTCCGACGTCGTTGTTTTTCCCTGTCCGAAGTTGTCCTTGTTTTTCCCACCCGCCCTCCCTTCTTCTCGAATCCGGAGTCCGTAATCGAGTATCCTTCCTACTCGTGTGAAGTCCTTGCTTTCTTTCCTCAATTATTTCAACGGGTGTTTTCTCTTCAAGATATTCGTCGGTTTCCCCTTCTAAGTTGTCTTTGTTTTTCCCGCCCTCCCACCCTCTTCTTCCTGGAGTTTGAGTCTCTTTCGACCATCAATTTCATTCGTGTGGAGCATCTTCAATCTTTCATCAATTGTTTCAACCGGTGAATTCTCGTCTCGTTCGTCATTCTTCATCCCTTTTCTTTTTCCGATGGACTCAATTCAAGTTTTTCGGTGTTGATCATATTTTTTTTCTTTCCTCGGATCAAGTGTTTTCCTTGCTCGTTCGCCTCTCGCCAGTTTATCCTTCTGGAGTGCTCAAGACATCTCAAGAGATTCATCTGTGTTCGAATTAATTCGGGGTTATCACCTCATTCAAATATTTCAATTATTCCGGTGCATCATCTATCTGTTCATCATCCCTTTCCAACGGTGTTTTTTTAGTGGGCCCTAACCCACAGGTCTTTGCCCAGGTTCTTACCTGACTCTTCTAATTCCCCGGAGTTATTCTCAAATTCTTTTCAAGTGTGATGTAAGAATGAATTTCATCAGTCACATGCTTTTTCCAAGATCAATTTCAAATTCATTTCATTGTTGGCTTAACCTCTCTGCTTTTTCATTTCCCCGGAGTATCTCAATAATTTTGGTGGTGTTTTCCGTCGCTATTTGAAGACCGAAGAAGAAGAGTTTTTCCTCTAAATCTTGTTTGTTCTCTCGAAGTTTCATGGTTCTAGCTTCATGTTATCCTCGTGGATTATTCCGTTTGTCAGACATTCTTTCTTACCCATCCGGAGTATGTCAGAAGTTGTTTGCCTGTTTCTTTTAACCGGAGGCCATCATTACAGTTATCGTTCTCTATTTATCCCGGTGCTTCGTTCAAGTGTTCTTTAATCAGCTCATGATCTCTTTGTTCTCTTGCATCTAAATCACCTCAAGCATATTTGTTCTTCAAATTCTTCCCGGTGATTCATTCTCTTTCGTCAGTCATTTTCGAATTCTTACGGTGGTTCGTTCAAGATTCTTTTCCTTGTTTATCATATTAATTCATTCGTTCTTTTCAATTCTACCGGTGGTTTATGAAGACCTTCTCAAGTTTGCGATATATCCCTTCTCTATCCTTTTTCAAGAAGAATAAGTAGTATGCAATTGCTTGTCATCAATTTAAGTTGATGAAGGATAAGCATACAATAAATCTTATTCTTATTTCATCCAAATGAGTAATCCCTTCCTTCGGAGTTTGTTCATGGTGAATAAAGTCTAGTTCCAAGTGTTTTCTTTCCGGAGTTCAAATGTCCTCGGCCATCTCGTCGGAACCCCATCTAAATCATCGCAATGCTCATCTTATTCTTTCATCCTTCATTCTATCTCATCATCTTTTTTGTTACCGGAGTTCTTCATGGTGGTTTTTCATGATTTAAGTCATTCTTCAAGAGTTCATCAAGTATCATTCCATCCTCTCAAGTTCATGTTCTAATCATTCCATTTTAGCCGGAGTGCTGCCTAAATCCTTTCAGTCTTATTCGTTTCTTTTCTCATTATAACCACTCCGGTTAGAACGAGTGGGTTTCGTAGTCTATCACATTCCGTGAGCTTTCGATTCTCATCGTGCTCATCGTTCCTCTCTTATTCTCGAGTGCTCTCAATTCTTTGCTTCTTCTCTTGAGTTCTTGTTTCACCTCATCCCTTTTTCCTTCCGTCTCGGTCCTAAGATCTCGGGACGAGATCTCTTGTTAGTGGAGGAGTGTTGTAACGCCCCGGATTCGATGCGCCAGGTGTCTTCCAGTTATTCGCCGTCGTTGCCATGTCATTTGCTTGCGTGTTGCACTTTGCCATGTAATCATATGCATTTCATATCGTGTCATCATGTGCATCTCATTTTGCATACATATTCGTCTCATGCATCCGAGCATTTTCCCCGTTGTCCGTTTTGCAATCCGGCACTCCTATGTCATCCGGCGTTCCCCTCTTCTCTCTTTTCATGTGCGGGTTTTAAACCTTCTCGGAATGGCCTGAGGTTTGCCAAGCGGCCTTGGTATAGCACCGGTAGACCGCCTGTCAAGTTTCGTGCCATTTGGAGGTCGTTTGATACTCCAACGGTTAACCGGGTAACCGTAAAGCCCCTTTCTCTTTGCAGCCCAACACCCCTTCCAAAGTGGCCCAAAACCCATCTAACTCCCCTCCATGCTCTCGGTCGTTCGATCACGATCGCGTGGCCGAAAACCGCTCCTCATTTGGACTCTCCTAGCTCCCTCTACCTATAAATACACCCCATCCCCCGAAATTCGCGGATGAATTCTCCCCCGAAACCCTAGCCCCGCTCCTCTCGCCCGCCAGACATGTCCGATCTGGACCGGACGCGTCCGCCCGCCGCCCGCAGCCA
>NC_041387.1:525639783-525659062 GCF_002162155.2 Triticum dicoccoides | reverse complement strand
AAGTCCCCAGTTTTTCATATAATCATGCCATGTTCATCGCATCACAACTCTGCATCCGTAGCTCTGTTTTGTGCGTGTAATATGTCATATTGTTCGCCTCGAATAGTACGTCATTTCATTCCATTGAATCATTTTCATTTGAGCTCATCTTGATGCCCGAAATGCTGTTGGAAGAGTGCATGTTGATGTTAATCTGCTGAAACTGTTATAACTTGCTCATTTGTCATTTTTGCCATGATTGATGTGTGTATCCTATGAGGTTGGGCTCTACATGTGTTTTGATCTATGCCATGCCATCTTTCCAGGGGTGTATGCCATGTATTTTTGTGAGTTGTGTGCTGAGTGCATCGAGCTTGTTAAGTAGGGTAGTTGTTGTTGCTGTTTTCCTGGCAGATTCTGTTATATTTTGTTGCTATGTTAACATGTTGCTACTAATCATGCTATGCATAATCTGGAGATGCTCTATAAACATGTTTTGGTCTACATGTCTTGCTCTATCCATTCATGCCTTTGGTTGCATTTATAGCCTGCTGGAACATGTTGTTATCTTGCTCCAAAGTTGCTTCATAATGTTGCTATCAGCCTGTTAACATTAAGTTCACTTGTTCCCATGTGTTTTCCTAGTGTTCCATGCACCCTATGACCTTTCTATTGCCATGCTTAGCTTCATAAACATGTCTTCTTACTGTTGGTTGCCTTGCCATGCCATGTATTGCTCTGTGGTGAGTGGTTCAAGCTCACGAACATGCCTACTTATTGTTGTTTCTGCCATGTATGAATCTGTAATATAACTTGCCATGTTTACATGGGTGCCATCATATTTTCTGATCCTTTTTGACTCTTGGTCAGTAAGGGACTTTTGATCTATGCTTTTAGTAGATTCATGTCATGCCTTTGTTTGCCATAATATGTTCCTGTAACATGTTGTTTGATAGCTCTAAACATTGCAACCTGATGTTATTTCTGCTAAGTCTGAAACTGTTATTATTTGCAATCTTACCATGTCATTTTGAGCATGTTCTAGTCTTTTCTGGAGATAGCTAAGTGTTCATGTTTTGTTATGCTTTACCTGTACTTCATGCCCATGCCTTTTGTTATTATGTTGTGGTACTGTAGCATGTTGTTTTGATGCTTGTAAGATGCCTAGTTGCTGTTATGGACAGATTATTGTTATGACTTGTATCAATGCCATGTTTAACTTGTTTTGCTCATATCTTCTAGGCCGTAGCTCCGAATCTAATGAATTTTATATGTAACTTGACTAGAATTTCGTGTAGATCATCTTGATGCATCTTAACTTGCTGTTTAACAACTTGAACATAATGTTTATTCAGTTCTGGACCAATTTCGAAATTTGCATATGAGGACTTACCGGAATTGTTATATGTTGTTCCCGGCCTCATTTAAACTTGCCTTGATGTGTTGTTCTTGTTTGCATCATCTCTTGCCATGAGTAGCTTCATGTAGCTTGGTCATGCATCATGCTTGTTGTGCATCATGCCTTGTTCATGTGTGGTGTGTTTACCCATGTTGTGTGCTTCTTTTCGATAGTTCCTGTTTCGTTGCGATCGTGAGGATTCGTTCGTCTACGCTTGGTTCGTCTTCGTGGCTTCATCTTCTTCATGGACTCGTTCTTCTTCCTAGCGGGATTTCAGGCAAGATGACCGTCACCTTGGATCTCATTACTATCGTTGCTATGCTAGTTGCTTTGTTCTATCGCTATGATGCGCTACCTATTACCTGTTTATCAAGCCATCCCATATTGCCATGAACCTCTAACCTTTGACAGCTTTCCTATGCAAACCGTTGTTTGGCTATGTTACCGCTTTTGCTTAGCCCCTCTTATAGCGTTGCTAGTTGCAGGTGAAGTTGAAGATTTCTCCATGGTGGACAGGGTTATGTTGGGATATCACAATATCTCTTATATTATTAATGCATCTATATACTTGGTAAAGGGTGGAAGGCTCGGCCTTATGCCTGGTGTTTTGTTCCACTCTTGCCGCCCTAGTTTCCGTCATACCGGTGTTATGTTCCCGGATTTTGCGTTCCTTACGCGGTCGGGTGATTTATGGGACCCCCTGACAGTTCTCTTTGAATAAAACTCCTCCAGCAAGGCCCAACATTGGTTTTACCATTTGCCTCACCACCACCTACTTTTCCCTTGGGAGTCGCTCTCTCGAGGGTCATCTTTATTCAGCCCCCCGGGCCAATGCTTGTCTAAGTGTTGGTCCAAACTAGAGCCACTTGCAGCGCCACCTGGGGGAAACTTGAGGGCTGGTTCTAGTTGTACGTACTGCTCATCCAGTCGTGGCCTGAGACGAGATACGCGCGGCTACTATCAGGATGTCGGCACGCCGGGAGGTCTTGCTGGTCTTGTTTTACCATTGTCGAAATGTCTTGTAAACCGGGATTCCGAGACTGATCGGGTCTTCCTGGGAGAAGGTCTATTCCTTCGTTGATCGCGAGAGCTTGTCATGGGCTAAGTTGGGACACCCCTACAGGGTATAAACTTTCGAGAGCCGTGCC
Source organism: Triticum dicoccoides (assembly GCF_002162155.2). Taxonomy (NCBI): domain Eukaryota; kingdom Viridiplantae; phylum Streptophyta; class Magnoliopsida; order Poales; family Poaceae; genus Triticum; species Triticum dicoccoides. Next base: position 525,656,536 of record NC_041387.1, on the reverse strand, counting down.
CGCGGTTATGTGGCAGATGGGAATTTGTTAATGTCCAGTTGTAGATAACTTGACACCAGATCCGAATTAAAATGCATCAACCGCGTGTGTAGCCGTGATGGTCTCTTCTCGGCGGAGTCCGGGAAGTGAACACGGTCTTCGGGTTATGTTTGACGTAAGTAGGTGTTCAGGATCACCTCTTGATCATTGCTAGCTTCACGACCGTTCCTTTGTTTCTCTTCTCGCTCTCTTTTGCGTATGTTAGCCACCATATCATGCTTAGTCACTGCTGCAACCTCACCACTTTACCCCTTCCTTTCCCATTAAGCTTTGCTAGTCTTGATACCCATGGTAATGGGATTGCTGAGTCCTCGTGGCTCACAGATTACTACAACAACAGTTGCAGGTACAGGTTTGCGATGATCATGACGCGAGAGCGATGCTTGCTTGCGTTGAGTTTTTCTTCTGCTTCTTCGATCAGGGGATAGGTTCCAGGTCGGCAGCCTGGGCTAGCAGGGTGGATATTGTTTGAGTTTCTGTTTATGATTCATCCGTAGTCGGATGTTGTTCTTGTATGATGTATTATTGTATTCATGTGGCATTGTATGCCTTTTGTATGTATCCCCACTATTATGTAATTGTTGATGTAATGATATCCACCTTGCAAAAGCGTCTCAATATGCGGGTCTATCCTTGGTGGGACCTTTGAGTTCCTTTTGGATAGGGTCGCATATTGGGCGTGACAAGATATGATCAACATAAGATGTTCACCATTGAAAACTACTCCATCTCACGTGATGATCGATTATGGTTTAGTTGATTTGGATCACGTGATCACTTAGATGACTAGAGAGATGTCTGTCTAAGTGGGAGTTCTTAAGTAATATGATTAATTGAACTTAAATTTATCATGAACTTAGTACCTGATAGTATCTTGCTTGTCTATGTTGATTGTAGATAGATGGCCCGTGTTGTTGTTCCGTTGAATTTTAATGCGTTCCTTGAGAAAGCAAAGTTGAAAGATGATGGTAGCAACTACGCGGACTGGGTCCGTAACTTGAGGATTATCCTCATTGCTGCACAGAAAAATTACGTCCTGGAAGCACCGCTGGGTGCCAGGCCTGCTGCTGATGCAACTGACGACGTTAAGAACGTCTGGCAGAGCAAAGCTGATGACTACTCGATAGTTCAATGTGCCATGCTTTACGGCTTAGAACCAGGACTTCAACGATGTTTTGAACGTCATGGAGCATATGAGATGTTCCAGGAGTTGAAGTTAATATTCCAGAAGAATGCCCGGATTGAGAGATACGAAGTCTCCAATAAGTTCTATAGCTGCAAGATGGAGGAGAATAGTTCTGTCAGTGAGCATATACTCAAGATGTCTGGGTATTGTAATCACTTGATTCAACTAGGAGTTACACTTCCGGATGATAGCGTCATTGACAGAATTCTCCAATCACTTCCACTGAGCTACAAGAGCTTCGTGATGAACTATAATATGCAAGGGATGGATAAGACGATTCCCGAGCTCTTCACAATGCTAAAGGCTGCGGAGGTAGAAATCAAGAAGGAGCATCAAGTGTTGATGGTCAACAAGACCACTAGTTTCAAGAAAAAGGGCAAAGGGAAGAAGAAGGGGAACTTCAAGAAGAACAGCAAACAAGTTGCTGCTCAAGAGAAGAAACCCAAGTCTGGACCTAAGCCTGAAACTGAGTGCTTCTACTGCAAGCAGACTGGACACTGGAAGCGGAACTGCCCCAAGTATTTGGCGGATAAGAAGGATGGCAAGGTGAACAAAGGTATATGTGATATACATGTTATTGATGTGTACCTTACTAGAGCTCGCAGTAGCACCTGGGTATTTGATACTGGTTCTGTTGCTAATATTTGCAACTCGAAACAGGGACTACAGATTAAGTGAACACTAGCAAAGGACGAGGTGACGATGCGCGTGGGAAATGGTTCCAAAGTTGATGTGATCGCGGTCGGCACGCTACCTCTACATCTACCTTCGGGATTAGTATTAGACCTAAATAATTTTTATTTGGTGCCAACGTTAAGCATGAACATTATATCTGGATCTTGTTTGATGCGAGACGGTTATTCATTTAAATCAAAGAATAATGGTTGTTCTATTTATATGAGTAATATCTTTTATGGTCATGCACCCTTGAAGAGTGGTCTATTTTTGATGAATCTCGATAGTAGTGATACACATATTCATAGTGTTGAAGCCAAAACATGCAGAGTTGATAATGATAGTGCAACTTATTTGTGGCACTGCCGTTTAGGTCATATCGGTGTAAAGCGCATGAAGAAACTCCATACTGATGGACTTTTGGAACCACTTGATTATGAATCACTTGGTACTTGCGAACCGTGCCTCGTGGGCAAGATGACCAAAACGCCGTTCTCCGGTACTATGGAGAGAGCAACAGATTTGTTGGAAATCACACATACAGATGTATGTGCTCCGATGAATGTTGAGGCTCGTGGCGGATATCGTTATTTTCTCACCTTCACAGATGATTTAAGCAGATATGGGTATATCTACTTAATGAAGCATAAGTCTGAAACATTTGAAAAGTTCAAAGAATTTCAGAGTGAAGTTGAAAATCATCATAACAAGAAAATAAAGTTTCTACGATCTGATCGTGGAGGAGAATATTTGAGTTACGAGTTTTGTCTACACTTGAAACAATGCGGAATAGTTTCACAACTCACGCCACCCGGAACACCACAGCGTAATGGTGTGTCCGAACGTCGTAATCGTACTTTACTTGATATGGTGCGATCTATGATGTCTCTTACTGATTTACCGTTATCATTTTGGGGTTATGCTTTAGAGACGGCCACATTCACATTAAATAGGGCACCATCAAAATCCGTTGAGACGACACCTTATGAACTATGGTTTGGCAAGAAACCAAAGTTGTCGTTTCATAAAGTTTGGGGTTGCGATGCTTATGTGAAAAAGCTTCAACCTGATAAGCTCGAACCCAAATCGGAGAAATGTGTCTTCATAGGATACCCAAAGGAGACAGTTGGGTACACCTTCTATCACAGATCCGAAGGCAAGACATTCGTTGCTAAGAATGGATCCTTTCTAGAGAAGGAGTTTCTCTCGAAAGAAGTGAGTGGGAGGAAAGTAGAACTTGATGAGGTAACTGTACCTACTCCCTTGTTGGAAAATAATACAACACAGGAACCGGTTTCTGTGACGTCAAAACCAACTAGTGAGGAAGTTGATGATGATGATCATAGAACTTCAGATCAAGTTAATACAGAACCTCGTAGGTCAAACAGAGTAAGATCCGCACCAGAGTGGTACGGTAATCCTATTCTGGAAGTCATGCTACTAGATCATGATGAACCTACGAACTATGAAGAAGCGATGGTGAGCCCAGATTCCGCAAAATGGCTTGAAGCCATGAAATCTGAGATGGGATCCATGTATGAGAACAAAGTATGGACTTCGGTTGACTTGCTCGATGATCGACAAGCAATTGAGAATAAATGGATCTTCAAGAAGAAGACTGACGCTGACGGTAATGTTACTGTCTACAAAGCTCGACTTGTTACAAAAGGTTTTCGACAAGTTCAAGGGATTGACTACGATGAGACCTTCTCACCCGTAGCGATGCTTAAGTCTGTCCGAATCATGTTAGCAATTGCTGCATTTTATGATTATGAAATTTGGCAAATGGATGTAAAAACTGCATTCCTGAATGGATTTCTGGAGGAAGAGTTGTATATGATGCAACCAGAAGGTTTTATCGATCCAAAGGGAGCTAACAAAGTGTGCAAGCTCCAGCGATCCATTTATGGACTGGTGCAAGCCTCTCGGAGTTGGAATAAACGTTTTGATAGTGTGACCAAAGCATTTGGGTTTATATAGACTTTTGGAGAAGCCTGTATTTACAAGAAAGTGAGTGGGAGCTCTGTAGCATTTCTAATATTATATGTGGATGACATATTATTGATTGGAAATGATATAGAATTTCTGGATAGCATAAAGGGATACTTGAATAAAAGTTTTCAATGAAAGACCTCGGTGAAGCTGCTTACATATTGGGCATTAAGATCTATAGAGATAGATCAAAACGCTTAATTGGACTTTCACAAAGCACATACCTTGACAAAATTTTGAAGAAGTTCAAATGGATCAAGCAAAGAAGGGGTTCTTGCCTGTATTGCAAGGTGTGAAGTTGAGTAAGACTCAAAGCCCGACCACTGCAGAAGATAGAGAGAAAATGAAAGATGTTCCCTATGCTTCAGCCATAGGCTCTATCATGTATGCAATGATGTGTACCAGACCTGATGTGTGCCTTGCTATAAGTTTAGCAGGGAGGTACCAAAGTAATCCAGGAGTGGATCACTGGACAGGTCAAGAACATCTTGAAGTACTTGAAAAGGACTAAGGATATGTTTCTCGTATATGGAGGTGGCAAAGAGCTCATCGTAAATGGTTACGTTGATGCAAGCTTTGACACTGATCTGAACGATTCTAAATCGCAAACCGGATACGTCTTTACATTAAACGGAGGAGCTGTCAGTTGGTGCAGTTCAAAGCAAAGCGTCGTGGCGGGATCTACGTGTGAAGGGGAACATAGCTACTTCGGAAGCAGCCAATGAAGGAGTCTGGATGAAGGAGTTCATATCTGATCTAGGTGTCATACCTAGTGCATCGGGTCCAATGAAAATCTTTTGTGACAATACTGGAGCGATTGCCTTAGCGAAGGAATTCAGATTTCATAAGAAAACCAAGCACATCAAGAGACGCTTCAATTCCATCCGGGATCTAGTCCAGGTGGGAGACATAGAGCTTTGCAAGATACATACGGATCTGAATGTTGCAGACCCGTTGACTAAGCCTCTTCCACGAGCAAAACATGATCAACACCAAGACTCCATGGGTGTTAGAATCATTACTATGTAATCTAGATTATTGACTCTAGTGCAAGTGGGAGACTGAAGGAAATATGCCCTAGAAGCAATAATAAAGTTATTATTTATTTCCTTATATCATGATAAATGTTTATTATTCATGCTAGAATTGTATTAACCGGAAACATAATACATGTGTGAATATATAAACAAACAGAGTGTCACTAGTATGCCTCTACTTGACTAGCTTGTTAATCAAAGATGGTTATGTTTCCTAACCATGAACAAAGAGTTGTTATTTGATTAACGAGATCACATCATTAGTTGAATGATCTGATTGACATGACCCATTCCGTTAGCTTAGCACCCGATCGTTTAGTATGTTGCTATTGCTTTCTTCATGACTTATACATGTTCCTATGACTATGAGATTATGCAACTCCCGTTTACCGGAGGAACACTTTGTGTGCTACCAAACATCACAATGTAACTGGGTGATTATAAAGGTGCTCTATAAGTGTCTCCAAAGGTACTTGTTGGGTTGGCGTATTTCGAGATTAGGATTTGTCACTCCGAATGTCGGAGAGGTATCTCTGGGCCCTCTCGGTAATGCACATCACTTAAGCCTTGCAAGCATTGCAACTAATGAGTTAGTTGCGAGATGATGTATTACGGAACGAGTAAAGAGACTTGCCGGTAACGAGATTGAACTAGGTATTGGATACCGACGATCGAATCTCGGGCAAGTAACATACCGATGACAAAGGGAACAACGTATGTTGTTATGCGGTCTGACCGATAAAGGTCTTCGTAGAATATGTAGGAACCAATATGGGCATCCAGGTCCCGCTATTGGTTATTGACCGGAGACATGTCTCGGTCATGTCTACACTGTTCTCGAACCGTAGGGTCCGCACGCTTAAAGTTACGATGGTAGTTACTTTATGAGTTTATGTATTTTGATGTACCGAAGGTTGTTTGGAGTCCCGGATGTGACCACGGACATGACGAGGAGTCTCGAAATGGTCGAGACATAAAGATTGATATATTGGACGACTATATTCGGACACCGGAATTGTTCCGGGTGATTTCGGAGAAAACCGGAGTGCCGGGGGGGTTACCGGAACCCCCCGGGAGAATTAATGGGCCACATGGGCCTTGGTGGGAAGAGAGAGGGGCGGCCAGGGTGGGCCGTGTGCCTCCTCTCCCTCTGGTCCGAATTGGACTAGGAGGGGGGCGCCCCCCCCCCCTTTCCTTTCCCCTCTCTCCCCCTTCCTTCCCCCTCCTAGTAGGAGTAGGAAAGGAGGAATCCTACTCCTACTAGGAGGAGGATTCCTCCTCCTTGGCGCGCCCAAGGGGCCGGCCGGCCTCCCCCCCCCCTTTCTCCTTTATATACGGGGGCGGGGGGCACCCCATAGACACACAAGTTGATCTTTGTGATCGTTCCTTAGCCGTGTGCGGTGCCCCCCTCCACGATATTACACCTCGGTCATATTGTAGCGGTGCTTAGGCAAAGCCCTGCGACAGTTGAACATCAAGATCGTCACCACGCCGTCGTGCTGACAGAACTCCTCCCTGAAGCTCTACTGGATCGGAGCCGGGGTGCATCATCGAGCTGTACGTGTGTCAAGAACTCGGAGGTGCCGGAGTAACGGTGCTTGGATCGGTTGGACCGGGAAGACGTACGACTATTTCCTCTACGTTGTGACAACGCTTCCGCTTCGGTCTACGAGGGTACGTAGACAACACTCTCCCCTCTCGTTGCTATGCATCACCATGATCTTGCGTGTGCATAGGAAATTTTTTGAAATTACTACGTTCCCCAACAGTTTTATGTTTTAGTTAGTGTTTGTACCAAGTAGGACCTATAGGATAACCTACGATGATAGTTGATTTGATTCTGCTGAAAAACAGAAACCTTAGCGCTCACGAGATTAGCTGCCATTTTTTACTAGAGAGTGCTTTTGCGTTGATTCTTTTTTATGCTGATCAATAAACAAATTGTCCAGGACTTCCTATTTTGGTAGAATTTTTAGAGTTCCAGAAGTTTGCGTTAGTTCCAGATTACTACAGACTGTTCTGTTTTTGATAGATTCTATTTTGCGTGTGTTGTTTGCTTATTTTGATGAATCTATGGCTAGTAAATTAGTTTATAAACCATAGAGAAGTTGGAATACAGTAGGTTTAACACCAATATAAATAAAGAATGATTTAATTACAGTACCTTGAAGTAGTCTTTTGTTTTCTTTCTCTAACGGAGCTCACAAGATTTCTGTTGAGTTTTGTGTTGTGAAGTTTTCAAGTTTTGGGTGAATTCTTTTGATGGATTATGGAACAAGGAGTGGCAAGAGCCTAAGCTTGGGGATGCCCATGGCACCCCCAAGATAATCCAAGGACACCAAAAAGTCAAAGCTTGGGGATGCCCCGGAAGGCATCCCCTCTTTCGTCCACTTCCATCAGTAATTTACTTGGAGCTATATTTTTATTCACCAACATGATATGTGTTTTGCTTGGAGCGTCTTGTATTATTTGCGTCTTTGCCTGTTAGTCTACCACAATCATCCTTGCTGTACACACCTTTTGAGAGAGCCATACATGATTTCGAATTTGTTAGAATACTCTATGTGCCTCACTTATATCTTTTGAGCTTGATAGTTTTGCTCATAGCGCTTCACTTATATTTTTTAGCGTGATAATTTTTGCTCTAGTGCTTCACTTAGATATTTTAGAGCACGGTGGTGGATTTGTTTTAAAGAAACTTGATCTCTCATGCTTCACTTAGATTATTTTGAGAGTCATTAATAGCATGGTAATTTGCTTAATGTTAATATACTTGGTGTTCAAGATATGTGAAACTTTCTTTTGAGTGAATTGAATACTAAGATAAATTTAGTGCTTAATAATTGTTTTGAGATATGGAGGTAATAATATCAATGTCGTGCTAGTTTAGTTGTGAAATTGAGAAATACTTGTGTTGAAGTTTGTAAGTCCCGTAGCATGAACATATGGGTGAAGTTGTGTGACAAATTTGAAGCATGAAGTGTACCTGGCTTGTGCATCCTTATGAGTGGCGGTCGGGGACGAGCGATGGTCTTTTCCTAATCTATCCCCCTAGGAGCATTGTGCGTAGTACTTGATTTTTGATGGCTTCTAAATTTTTGCAATAAGTATATGCGTTCTTTTGACTAATGTTGAGTCCATGGATTATACGCACTTCTACCTTTCCGCATTTGCTAGCCTCTTCGGTACCGTGCATTGCCCTTTCTCACCTTGAGAGTTGGTGCAAACTTTGCCGGTGCATCCAAACCCCGTGATATGATACGCTCTTTCACACATAAACCTCCTTATATCTTCCTCAAAACAGCCACCATACCTACCTATTATGGCATTTCCATAGCCATTCCGAGATATATTGCGATGCAACTTTCCACCGTTCCGTTCATCATGACATACTTTACTTTTGTCATATTGCCATTGCATGATCTTGTAGTTGACATCGTATTTGTGGCAAAGCTACTGAGGGAGTCCTGGACTAGGGGGTGTCCGGACAGCCGGACTATCATCGTCCGCCGGACTCCAAGACTACGAAGATACAAGATTGAAGACTCCGTCCCGTGTCCGGATGGGATTTTCCTTGGCGCGGAAGGCAAGCTTGGCGATACGGATATGTAGATCTCCTACCATTGTAACCGACTCTGTGTAACCCTAGCCCTCTCCGGTGTCTATATAAACCAGAGGGCTTTAGTCCGTAGGACATAACCTACATTACAACAATCATACCATAGGCTAGCTTCTAGGGTTTAGCCTCCTTGATCTCGTGGTAGATCTACTCTTGTACTACCCATATCATCAATATTAATCAAGCAGGACGTAGGGTTTTACCTCCATCAAGAGGGCCCGAACCTGGGTAAAACATCGTGTCCCTTGTCTCCTGTTACCATCTGCCTAGACGCACAGTTCGGGACCCCCTACCCGAGATCCGCCGGTTTTGACACCGACATTGGTGCTTTCATTGAGAGTTCCTCTGTGTCGTCACCGATAGGCTCGATGGCTTCTTCAACCAACAACACTGTTCAGGGCGAGACTTTTCTCCCCGGACAGATCTTCGTATTCGGCGGCTTCGCACTGCGGGCTAATTCACTTGGCCATCTGGAGCAGATCGAAAGCTACGCCCCTGGACGTCAGGTCAGGTTCGGAAGCCTAAACTTTACGGCCGACATCCGCGGGGACTTGATCTTCGACGGGCTCGAGCCACAGCCAAGCGTGCCGCACTGTCACGATGGGCATGATCTAGCTCTGCCACCGGATAGTGCCTTGGTGGCCGCACACGAATCCGCTCCGGCCCTCGGTCCGGAGCCGATCGCCCAAATCGAGGACCGGTGGCTGGACACCGCCTCGGGGGCTGCAACTTCCACGGCGATGGAGCCGAACACTAACCTTGTCCCTTGCGAAGCTCGTGACTCCGAGGTGCCGGACTCCGAACCTCCCGCACCCCTGCCAATCGAATCTGATTGGGCGCCGGTCATGGAATTCACCGCCGCGGACATCTTCCAACACTCGCCCTTTGGCGACATCCTAAATTCGCTAAAATATCTCTCGCTATCCGGAGAGACCTGGCCGGACTATGGCCAGGACGGTTGGGGAACGGACGACGAAGAAATTCAAAGCCCACCCACCACCCACTTTGTAGCCACTGTCGACGATCTAACAGACATGCTAGACTACGACTCCGAAGACATCGACGGTATGGACGACGATGCCGGAGACGAACAAGAACCAGCGCCTAAAGGGCACTGGAAGACCACCCCAAAAGAGGGGGGCGGCGAAGAAGCAGCGGAGGCAGATTCCTTAAAGAAGCAGCCCAAGCGCCAATGTCAGCGGCGCCGCTCCAAATCCCGCCACAGCAAGAATGGAGATTCAGGCACAGGAGATAACAATACCCCAGAAAGTGCCGAAGACAATCCCCTCCAGCAAGATTCAGCGCAGGAGGAGGCATAAGCAAGCCCGCACAAGAGAGCGGCAGATGAAGAGGTCGAGGATGATAATTACATACCTCCCTCCGAAGACGAGGCAAGCCTCAACAACGACGAATTCGTCGTGCCCGAGGATCCCGTCGAACAAGAGCGTTTTAAACATAGGCTTATCGCCACGGCAAATAGCCTAAAGAAAAAACAGCAGCACCTTCAAGCTGATCAAGACCTGCTGGCCGATCGATGGACCGAGGTCCTCGCGGCCGAAGAGTACGAACTCGAACGCCCCTCCAAAAGCTACCCAAAACGCAAGTCGCTCCCCCGATTAGAGGAGGAAGCATACATACCTTCATCACCAGCGCACAATACGGCCGACCGACCACCCCGTGGTCGCGACAGAGAGGCATCTAGGCCCTCCACCAAGACCGTACCCCGGCATCGCTCCAAAAGTACGAAGCCAAGAGGGAACGCGCCGGACTTGCGAGATATATTGGAGGACAAAACAAGGCAATCCAGATCCATCTATGGATCACGTGGGCGCCCCACGACCCACGACGAATACTGTCGCGCCGGATACAATAACTCCGGCCGGGCCGAACACAGCAGACAACGCTCACTCGAGCTACGTCGTGATATTGCCCAATATAGAGGCACCGCACACCCGCTATGCTTCACTGACGAAGTAATGGATCATCAAATCCCTGAAGGGTTTAAACCCGTAAACATTGAATCCTACGATGGCACAACAGACCCCGCGGTTTGGATCGAAGATTACCTCCTTCACATCCATATGGCCCGCGGCGACGATCTCCATGCCATCAAATATCTCCCACTCAAGCTTAAAGGACCAGCTCGGCATTGGCTCAACAGCTTGCCCGCATAGTCAATTGGGTGTTGGGTAGACCTAGAAGCCTCATTCCTCGACAACTTCTAGGGCACATATGTGCGACCACCAGACGCCGATGACCTAAGCCACATAATTCAGCAGCCAGACGAATCGGCCAGACAGTTCTGGACACGGTTCCTAACAAAAAAATCAAATTGTCGACTGTCCGGATGCAGAGGCCCTCGCAGCCTTAAAACATAACATCCGCGACAAGTGGCTAGCCCGGCACCTAGGACAGGAAAAGCCGAAATCCATGGCAGCCCTCACATCCTTAATGACCCGCTTTTGTGCGGGAGAGGACAGCTGGCTAGCTCGCAGCAACAACCTCAATAAAAATTCTAGCAGTCCGAATACCAAGGACCATAATGGCAGGTCGCATCGAAGCAAAAATAAACGACACATTAACGGCGACGACAAGGAGGATAGGGCAGTCAACGCCGGATTCCGAGGCTCTAAACCCGGTCAGCGGAAGAAGCCATTCAAAAGAACCACTCCGGGTCCGTCCAATTTGGACCGACTACTCGACCGCTTATGCCAGATACATGGCACCCCCGAAAAGCCAGCCAATCACACCAATAGAGATTGTTGGGTATTCAAGCAGGCAGGCAAATTAATTGCCAAAAACACTGACAAGGGGCTGCACAGTGACGACGAGGAAGAGACCCGACCGCCGAACAACAGAGGACAGAAGGGTTTCCCCCCACAAGTGCGGACGGTTAATATGATATATGCAACCCACATACCCAAGAGGGAGCGGAAGCGTGCACTAAGGGACGTATATGCGATGGAGCCAGTCGCCCCGAAGTTCAATCCATGGTCCTCTTGCCCGATCACTTTCGATCGAAGAGACCATCCAACCAGTATCCGCCATGGCGGATTCGCCGCATTGGTTTTAGACCCAATCGTCGATGGATTTCACCTCACAAGAGTCCTGATGGACGGCGGCAGTAGCCTGAACCTGCTTTATCAGGATACAGTGCGCAAGATGGGCATAGACCCCTCAAGGATTAAACCTACGAAGACGACCTTTAAAGGCATCATACCAGGTGTTGAGGCCAACTGTACAGGCTCAGTCACACTGGAAGTGGTCTTCGGATCCCCGGATAATTTCCGGAGCGAGGAGTTAATCTTCGACATAGTCCCATTCCGCAGCGGCTATCACGCTCTGCTCGGATGAACCGCGTTTGCAAAGTTCAACGCGGTGCTGCATTATGCATACCTCAAGCTCAAGATGCCAGGCCCTCGCGGAGTCATCACGGTCAACGGAAATACGGAACGCTCCCTCCGAACGGAGGAACATACAGCGGCTCTCGCGGCAGAAGTACAGAGCAGCCTTTCAAGGCAATTTTCGAGTCCGGCCGTTAAACGGCCGGATACGGCCAAACACGCCCGGAGCAACATCAACCAAGACCACCTGGCACGATCCGAGCACGCATAGCAATGCGGCCCCGACCCCAGCCCTCGCATGATTGCAAAACCAACCCTCCGCATACATCATTACGCTCTGGAGATACCATGGGCCTGGGGGGAGGGGCACGACCACAATAGCCCCAGAGTGCGGCTCGACCACACCAGGGGCTCACAAGTGTGTCGCCTTTTATTATTTTCCTTTTTTATACACAGGACTCCGTTCACCAGAGGTTTTGTCCGGCGGCGAACCCGCCGAACTCACGATGCAACAGCCAGGGAGGGAAGAAGGCTGCGACGAACACTCAGGTGGTCTCCATTACGAGCATTAAATTCGATTATATACACCAGTCTGCAGCCCACCCCTGGAGGGGGACATGTTTATTTAGTCCAATCCCTTGCTTACCGCACTATTTGTATCCTTCCGCACTCATAGCAGAACTCCTCGAATAAATAATGCAGCATCTTTTCGCCTGTAATTACATTACTTTATATATATATATATGTTCATTAAATGACATCTTGCACCCGTATATTTTGGTACGGCCTAATACACCAGGGGCTTATGTTCCCCGCATTATGGTGTGATAAGTCCGAACACTTTCACAAGTGCGGCACCCCGAACTTATAGCATTATATGAATCGGCTCCGAATCATGTCTTGGGTCAATAGTTGGGTTTGCCCGGCTCCCACGTTTTGGTGCCTTACGTTCCGTTCTGTCGGCTAAGGTGGCACTGGGAGAACCACTGCGATTGCGCCCCAGTTGACCTGGGCGAGAGCCTCAGTGGAGAAAGCTAAAACTGACTGGCATGATAAGGCGAGAGACTGGTCGCTGTTCGAGAGGTCTTTTCGGGTCCCTAAAGACTCATGCCGCTTCGAGCGAAGTACCGGATAATGTCCGATGAAGGCGTGGATAGCGCCCCGAATTCCGTCTTCCGAATACTAGGGGCTTCGCCGAAATTTAAAATTATAGAATTCTATGGCTAAGTGAGAGTGTTCAAGCATTATAAGTCCGGTTGCCTTGTTCGTCATGTTCAGCGTCTCCCTAGATGGACCCAAAAATGGGAACAAGAGTGCTCAAGTTTATCCCGAACACCCCAGCACTCGCGGCTCGGGGGCTGAAGCCAACGACTTGCCATCTCTCAGATTTTATAAACGGCCACAAAGAAGGTAATATTTTAAATTAAACAAGCGTTGCTTAAAGCGCATATGAACAAAGTTTTCAACGCACAGGATAATACATAGTGAGTTTTACTCAAAAATTACATCTCTGGGGCATTCATCCGCAATATCGCGGGCTCCCTTCAGGACAGTCTTATAGTACATTTCGGGCGTACGATACTCCTTGCCCGCTGGCGGCGGGTCAGTAAGAAGCTTCTCTGCATCCAGCCTGCCCCAGTGCACCTTTGTGCGGGCAAGGGCCCGACGAGCACCTTCAATACAGGAGGAGCGCTTGAGGACCTCCACCCAGGGGCATGCATCCACCAGCCGCCGCACGAATCCGGCGGACGAGCATGACCTGGACCATGTTAACCAGCCTGAGCTTCTTGTTCACCAGCTTCTGGATACAGGCTTGGAGTCCCGTCAGCTCCTTCGAATTACCCCATCGCAAGCCCTTCTCTTTCCAGGAGGTGAGCTGCGTAGGGATACCAGATCTGAACTCGGGGGCCGCCGCCCACGTAGGGTCGCACGGCTCGGTGATATAGAACCACCCCGACTGCCACCCCTTGACGGATTCCACGAAGGCCCCTTCGAACCAAAGGAAGTTGGGCATCTTGCCCAACATGGCGCCTCCGCACTCCGCTTGAGTGCCCTTCACCACCTTCGGCTTGACATTGAAGGTCTTGAGCCATAAGCCGAAGTGGGGCTGGATGCAGAGGAAGGCCTCACACACGACGATAAACGCCGAGATGTTGAGGATGAAGTTCGGCGCCAGATCATGGAAATCCAGGCCGTAGTAGAACATGAGCCCCCGGACAAAGGGGAGAAGTGGAAGGCCCAGTCCGTGGAGGAAGTGGGGAAGGAAAATGACCCTCTCATGGGGCCCGGGGGTGGGGATGAGTTGCCCCTCGTCGGGCAGCCGATGCGCAACATCGCCGAAAAGGTACCAGGTGCTACGCAGTCTTGTGATGTGCTCCTCCTTAACGGTGGAGGCCAGCCATTTGCCTCCCGCTCCGGACATGGTCAGAGAAGGTCGAGACGAGATGCGCGAACTTGGGCGTTGGAGCTCAAGTGCGCAGAGATGGATAAGCAAAGGAGGAAGGAGGCGTAGGTGAAAGGGTGAATCCTTATCCCTTATATATAGGTGGACGAAACTATGCGTCCCCCACCAGCCTGGTAAACTCGCTTATCTCCCAAGCGCCACCATCAATGGCACGGTTGGGTTACCCACGTCCGTATTGATGAGAATCTAGGAATAAGGGGAACACGATCTCTGCTTCGACAGGACGTGCCAAGGAAACCGCTTCGCTAAACGCGCTGAGGTGGTATAATAAAAAACGATTCATGTAAAGGCTTGGTAGTGGTGTGATGTCATGCCACAAAAAACGTCAGCAGATTCTCTCTACGGTGGAATGTGGAATTTATTTTGCAGAGCCGGACACTATCCGGGTGTTCACAATCTTCTCTGGATTATTCAAAGGAGGAACCCGCCTTGCAATGCCGAACATGATGCGCGCCGGACTCATCGTCATTGAAGCCAGGTTCAGGGGCTACTGAGGGAGTCCTGGACTAGGGGGTGTCCGGACAGCCGGACTATCATCGTCCGCCGGACTCCAAGACTACGAAGATACAAAATTTAAGACTCCGTCCCGTGTCCGGATGGGATTTTCCTTGGCGTGGAAGGCAAGCTTGGCGATACGGATATGTAGATCTCCTACCATTGTAACCGACTCTGTGTAACCCTAGCCCTCTCTGGTGTTTATATAAACCGGAGGGCTTTAGTCCGTAGGACATAACCTCCACTACAACAATCATACCATAGGGTAGCTTCTAGGGTTTAGCCTCCTTGATCTCGTGGTAGATCTACTCTTGTACTACCCATATCATCAATATTAATCAAGCAGGACGTAGGGTTTTACCTCCATCGAGAGGGCCCGAACCTGGGTAAAACATCGTGTCCCTTGTCTCCTATTACCATCCGCCTAGACGCATAGTTCGGGACCCCCTACCCGAGATCCGCCGGTTTTGACACCGACAGCCACCATGCATTATTTTGCATACATGTCACTCTTGATTCATTGCACCATCCCGGTACACCGCCGGAGGCATTCATATAGAGTCATATCTTGTTCTAGTTTCGAGTTGTAATATCAAGTTGTTGTAATAAAAGTGTGATGATCATCATTATTAGAGCATTGCCCCAGTGAGGAAAGGATGATGGAGACTATGATTCCCCCACAAGTCGGGATGAGACTCCGGACGAAAAAAAAGAGGCCAAAGAAGCCCAAATAAAAAAAGAGAAAAGGCCCAAATAAAAAAATAAAAATAAATGAGAGAAAAAGAGAGAAGGGGCAATGTTACTATCCTTTTACCACACTTGTGCTTCAAAGTAGCACCTTGTTCTTCATGAAGTGAGTCTCATATATTTGTGCTTCAAAGTAGCACCATGTTTTTCATATAGAGAGTCTCATAAGTTGTCTTGTTTATACTAGTGGGAATTTTTCATTATAGAACTTGGCTTGTATATTCCTACGATGGTCTTCCTCAAATGCCCTAGGTCTTCATGAGCAAGCAAGTTGGATGCACACCCACTAGTTTTCTTTTGTTGAGCATTCATAGCTCTAGTGCATCCGTTGCATGGCAATCCCTACTCCTTGCATTAACATCAATCGATGGGCATCTCCATAGCTCATTGATTAGCCTCGTTGATGTGAGACTTTCTCCTTTTTTGTCTTCTCCAAACAATCCCCATCATCATATTCTATTCCACCCATAGTGCTATATCCATGGCTCGCGCTCATGTATTGCGTGAAGGTTGAAAAAGTTTGAGATCATTTGAGTATGAAACAATTGCTTGGCTTGTCATCGGGGGTATAGAAGTTGGGAACATCTTTGTGTGACGAAAATGAAACATAGCCTAACTATATGATTTTGTAGGGATGAACTTTCTTTGGCCATGTTATTTTGAGAAGACGTGATTGCTTGATTAGTATGCTTGAAGTATTATTATTTTTATGTCAACATGAACTTTTGTCTTGAATCTTTCGGATCTGAATATTCATACCATGATTTAGAAGATTTACATTGAAATTATGCCAAAGTATCACTCCGCATCAAAAATTCTTTTTTATCATTTACCTACTCGAGGACGAGCAGGAATTAAGCTTGGGGATGCTTGATACGTCTCCAACGTATCTATAATTTTTGATTGCTCCATGCTACTTTATCTACTGTTTTGGACTATATTGGGTTTATTTTCCACTTCTATATTATTTTTGGGACTAACCTATTAACCGGAGGCCCAGCCCAGCATTGTTGTTTTTTGCCTATTGCAGTGTTTCGAAGAAACGGAATATTAAACGGAGTCCAAACGGAATGAAACCTTCGGGAACATGATCTTCTCACCGAACGTGATCCAGGAGACTTGGACCCTACTCCAAGAAGCTTCCGAGGAGGTCAC
>NC_041387.1:525637187-525639521 GCF_002162155.2 Triticum dicoccoides | reverse complement strand
GCGCGCCCCCCTACCTCGTGGGCCCCTCGGAGCTCCACCGACGTACTCCTCCCTCCTATATATACCTACGTATCCCCGTATGATCAGAACAGAGCCAAAAAACCTAATTCCACCGCCGCAACCTTCTGTATCCACGAGATCCCATCTTGGGGCCTGTTCTGGAGCTCCGTCGGAGGGGGCATCCACCATGGAGGGCTTCTACATCATCACCATAGCCCCTCCGATGAAGTGTGAGTAGTTTACTTCAGACCTTTGGGTCCATAGCTAGTAGCTAGATGGCTTCTTCTCTCTTTTTGGATCTCAATACAATGTTCTCCCCCTCTCTCGTGGAGATCTATTCGATGTAATCTTGTTTTTGCGGTGTGTTTGTTGAGACCGATGAATTGTGGGTTTATGATCCAGTATTATATATGGAAAATATTTGATTCTTGTCTGAATTCTTTTATGTATGATTGAGTTATCTTTGCAAGTCTCTTCGAATTATCCGTTTGGTTTGGCCAACTAGATTGGTAGTTCTTGCAATGGGAGAAGTGCTTAGCTTTGGGTTCAATCTTGTGGTGTCCTTACTCAGCGACAGAAAGAGTTGCAAGGCACGTATTGTATTGTTGCCATCGAGGATAACAAGATGGGGTTTTTATCATATTGCATGAATTTATCCCTCTACATCATGTCATCTTGCTTAAGGCGTTACTCTGTTTTTAACTTAATACTCTAGATGCATGCTGGATAGCGGTCGATGAGTGGAGTAGTAGTAGTAGATGCAGAATCGTTTCGATCTACTTGTCTCGGACGTGATGCCTATATACATGATCATTGCCTAGATATACTCATAACTATGCTCAATTCTGTCAATTGCTCAACAGTAATTTGTTTACCCACCGTAGAATACTTATGCTCTTGAGCGAAGCCACTAGTGAAACCTATGGCCCCCGGGTCTATTCTCATCATATCAATCTATATCACTTTATTTACTTGCTTTGTTTTTACTTTGCCTTTACTTTTTACTTTGCATCTATCTATCAAAAATACCAAAAATATTATCTCTATCAGATTTCACTCTCGTAAGTGACCGTGAAGGGATTGACAACCCCTAAGCGTTGGTTGCGAGTTGTTATCGTGTTGTGCAGGTACGAGGGACTTGCGCGTGACCTCCTACTGGATTGATACCTTGGTTCTCAAAAACTGAGGGAAATACTTACGCTACTGTGTTGCATCATCCTCTCCTCTTCGGGGAAAACCAACGCAAGCTCGAGACGTGGCATTAGACACTCGAGAACGCTGATAACTGATTCGGATCTACACTTGCCTTTCCATTGCTTTGTTTAACCTTTCTTATAACCTAACATATCTGAGCAGTGATAATTCCCTGCTTATGTAAACACCTAGGTGTACAAACTCTGTTGGTAAGACCTTGTTACTATTGTTGATGACATTCCGGGAGCCACCGATGGAAGAGAACATTGCATATTGGTCCGCCTAGTCTTAACGAGCAAGAAAATAGTTCTCTTTGTCCCTTGCCCTCAGTACCAACATTGTTGCCAACATAATTAATAGGCTATCCTCTGACCTGCCTTGCTATCATGACCGAGCAAAATGTTAGCACCTTCCTGCTTTTAACCCACATAGTGGGCCCATAACCCACAGTTCCACAGGATCGAAACCTGACTCTCCTGTACATCCCTGTTTTCTAAGTTATCCCTCGCGCTTGGCTTCGTATGTAATTTGCAAGCCACCTTCCTTGTGATATGTTCTTGTATCAAATGCAATACTTATTCTCAATGCTCTGAGCCCCTTTCACACTTTGTTTCACATTGAACGATTGCCTAACCACTTGAAGCTTCTTATTGCAACGTCTTACCTTGCTCTTGATGACTTTCTTGAATTTCAACTCGAGAGAGGCCTCTATGCCACGTTCACTGAGATAGCCCCCAGGTACCTATCTTGTGTTCAGCTCCGTCCTTCTCGAGTCTTTCCCCCTTACTTCACCCCTTAAATCTCGGGACGAGATTTCTTGTAGTGGAGGAGATTTGTGACGCTCGAATAATTAAGCTACAGTAATCCCCTGTTAATAGCGCCAGGTAATCACTTTTACTGTTGCTAGGTCCCGCATTGATCCCATCTTATTCAAGTTAAAATTTAAAATAAAGTCAAACAAATAAAGTTTTCAGATGCCAAAACCAAAATGTTCAAAGTGTTGCGAATTTTCCATAGGTAATTATGGTGATGAACCAACATTTATTTTATAAAGTGTTTTATTGCCCTAAAATAAATGAAACAGAGGCGGGAAAATGATAAAGGAAAAGGCTATACTAAAAGAAAGAAAAGGCCCACCCC
>NC_041387.1:525622355-525636897 GCF_002162155.2 Triticum dicoccoides | reverse complement strand
CGCCACTTTCCCCCTCTAGCTCCATCCCCTCCCCCTCGCCGGATCTCTCCTTGCCGAGCACCGCCATGGGCTCGCTCCGATCAAGCCCGCGGCCACCATCCACCCCTTGCCTCGCCAACGAGTCCGGGAGCATCGTAGCGTCATCCTCATCATCTACGTCGAGCCACACGATGCCGGACGCCTCATGACGCCACCCCGACCTCGACTTCCTCCTCGAGCTCCGGCGGCCACCGCGTCGATCTGTGCCACCTCGAGTGTCACGCCCAATATGCAACTCTATCCTAAAGGAACTCGAAGGTCCCACCAAGGATAGAAGCGCATATTGGAGACGCTTTTGCAAGGTGGATATCATTAGATCGTACCGTTACATAATAGTTGGGGATACATACAAGAGGCATACAATGCCACATGAATACAACAACATCATACATAAGAGCAACATCCGACTATGGATGAAACATAAACAGAAACTCAAACGACATCCACCCTGCTAGCCCAGGCTGCTGACCTGGAACCTATCCCCTGATCGAAGAAGAAGCAGAAGAAGAACTCCAAAACAAGCAAGCATCGCTCTCGCGTCATGATCATCAGATAACCTGCACCTGCAACTATTGTTGTAGTAATCTGTGAGCCACGAGGACTCAGCAATCCCATTACCATGGGTATCAAGACTAGCAAAGCTTAATGGGTAAGGAAGGGGTAAAGTGGTGAGGTTGCAGCAGCGGCTAAGCAAGTATTGTGGCTAACATACGCAAATAAGAGCGAGAAGAGAAGCAAACGGAACGGTCGTGAAGCTAGCAATGATCAAGAGGTGATCCTGAACTCCTACTTACGTCAATCATAACCCAAAACCATGTTCACTTCCCAGACTCCGCCGAGAAGAGACCATCACGGCTACACACGCGGTTGATGCATTTTAATTGGAATCAGGTGTCAAGTTATCTACAACCGGACATTAACAAACTCTCATCTGCCACATAACCGCGGGCACGGCTCTCGAAAGTTTATACCCTGCAGGGGTGTCCCAACTTAGCCCATCACAAGCTCTCACGGTCAACAAAGGATATTCCTTCTCCCAGGAAGACCCGATCAGTCTCGGAATCCCGGTTTACAAGACATTTTGGCAATGGTAAAACAAGACCAGCAAAGCTGCCCGATGTTCCGACAATCCCGATAGGAGCTGCACATATCCCGTTCTCAGGGCAACACCGGATGAGACTAGCTACGAGTAAAACCAGCCCTCAAGTTTCCCCGAGGTGGCCCCGCAGGCAGCTCGGTTCGGACCAACACTTGAAGGTGCACTGGCCCGGGGGGGTTAAATAAAGATGACCCTCGGGCTCCGGAAACCCAAGGGAAAAGGGCTAGGTGAGGCAAATGGTAAAACCAAGGTTGGGCCTTGCTGGAGGAGTTTTATTCAAAGCGAACTGTCAAGGGGGTCCCATAAATCACCCAACCGCGTAAGGAACGCAAAATCAAGGAACATAACACCGGTATGACGGAAACTAGGGCGGCAAGAGTGGAACAAAACGCCAGGCATAAGGCCGAGCCTTCCACCCTTTACCAAGTATATAGGTGCATTAATTAAATAAGAGATATTGTGATATCCCAACATAATCATGTCCATCATGGAGTAATCTTCAACTTCACCTGCAACTAGCAACGCTATAAGAGGGGCTGAGCAAAGTGGTAACATAGCCAAGCAACGGTTTGCTAGGAAGGGTGAAAAAGGTTAGAGGCTGACATGGCAATTTGGGAGGCTTGAGCAACAAGAGATAGGTAGCACGGCAAAGCGATAGAACGAAGCAACTAGCATAGAAATGATAGTAGTGAGATCCAAGGTGATGGTCATCTTGCAAGAAATCCCGCTAGGAAGAAGAACGAGTCCATGAAGTAGACGAACCAACGTAGTCGAACGAATCCTCACGAACGCAACATTACCGGAACTAAGAAGCAACACCGGAAAGAAACAAACAACATGGTAAATGCACAAGCATAAACATGGCATGATGCACAAACAAGTATGATGCACGTCCGGTTTAATAAGGCATGGCATGGCAAAGTGCAACAAACAATACTACAAGTTAAGTGGAGCTCAATATGCAACGAGTTGCATATTGACGAAACACCACATCCGAGTTATTTAGTTTTCTCTCGTTTAGGTACACAACAATGTTAAATGTTGTTAAACATGTCAAGGGGTGTAACAAAAGTAAACTTACTATTTAGGCAAGTTTAAATGAGGCCGGAAATAACAAACAACAATTCCGGAAAATCCTCATATGCATATTTCAAATTTGGTACTGTTCTGCCCTAAAACATATTATATTGTTGTTAAACAGGAAAATAAAGTCCACCATGTTAAACTAGGCATTTTTCTACCCCATTTACATGTAAAGTTTATTTAAAACCGAGCTACGGTTATTTAGTTATGAAATAAAACATTTTAGCATGGCATTTGAGCAAATTTAAACAAACATCATTTTAAACATTTTAATCATGGATGAAAGTGGGATATTATTAATCTACACAAAATTCTAAGAATTTTACATGTTTAAATCATTTTAATCCGATGCACGGTTCATGAGTTATTAAATGCATGAAGTATGAGGGTTTTTCTGTAAAACAGGCAGCCTCTGGATAATTGGCAAAATTCGCAGCGCATGGAAAAAAATACATGGGCCGAATCTGGGCGGACTGGGCCAATAGAGAGGGGCTATGGGCGCTCACCCAGCGGCCAGAACTAGTTGGGCCGAACGAGGAAGAGGCCCGTGGGCGAGGCAGAGGTGAGTTGGGCCATGGCGCGCGGCTGGAGAGGAGGTCGGCCCGCTCAGGTGGGTTGACGATGCGGTCAATGTGGCGCTGTTGCCTGGCCTCGCTCGATGCAGAGGAAGCAGACAGAGGAGGCGAGATGCGGGGTGCTTCAGGCGATGCAGGGCGCGGTAGCAGATGGAGCTCCTGCTCCGGCGACGCGGCGGTGCAGGGAACGAAGGGAGGTGCGGATCCGAGCGCAGCGGGACGACGGCGAGGGCGGAGCAACACGACAGCGTGGATCCGGGTCGAGGAGGCTGAAGTCAGGCTCCTGGCGGGGGAAAACAAGGGCGATGAACATGGCGGCTCGGTTCCTTGTTGCAATAGAGAGAGAGAGCATATTGAGAAAGAGAGAAGAGAGAAGAGAGAAACAAGAGAGGAAGAAAGGGAAGGAGGGAGAAGAGAAGAGATGGGCGCGAGGCTCATCTGGTGGTCAACGACGATGGCGCAGGACAGCGTCGGGCACGGGGTTGGGGTCTGGCACTGGCGCAGGTCCATGGCGCGGGGAGGCATGGAGGAGCTCCTCTCCTCCGGATCGAACTGGAAGGAGAAGGCGGCTGGGTGCTGGTCTCTGACGAGGCCGGTCGAAGACGACGGCCTCAGGCTGGGGAGCTCGGGCTCCTGGATCAAGAGGGGCGCGGGGAAATCTGGCGCCGTGGTGCTCTGCTCCCCGGCGAGCTCAGGCGAGGTCAAGGGGATCCACGGGCGCGTGGGGCTGCTGGAGAGGTGGAGTGGTGGATCGGTGGGTTTGGAAGTTTCGGTGGTGGCTGGTTCGTTCGTTGGTGATCCTGAGGGGAACCAGAGAGAGTGGCGGCGGGCAGGAGGATGGATGGAACAAGGGGGCTAGATTTTAGGGATTGGTCTAGGGTTGGACTATTTATATAGGTAGGGGATTAGGGTAGTGGTTAACTCGGTCCGTCCGATTGCAATCGGGCGGTCGAAAATAAATAGGTTAGGCAGACCAAATAAGAAAACGGGGATGTTTTATAGATGTTTGGGGATGATCCGGACCCATCGGTAATGACAGAGAGGGTCAGGTTCGGGACAACTTTCGGACGCGTGCGAGGGGTCTGAGAGAGGTTAGTTGGTTTGACAAGAGGGAATGGAAAACCCGGTTGGTCTCGGAACGGCCAACAAAAGCAAGGGGGGACACGGCAACTACGAGTGGATGCAAGTTTTATCAAAACATGCAGATGCAATGCGCATGATGCTATGAGATGAGATGCATGACATGAACAAAATGCAAAACGAAAGACAAAACCCAACCACGG
Source organism: Triticum dicoccoides (assembly GCF_002162155.2). NCBI lineage: Eukaryota > Viridiplantae > Streptophyta > Magnoliopsida > Poales > Poaceae > Triticum > Triticum dicoccoides. The sequence goes on along the minus strand of NC_041387.1, from coordinate 525,632,818 downwards.
AGAAAATAATATATCACATAGCCGGAAATGGCAAGAGTTGGAGTTACAATTAGGAAAAGTTACATCCTGGGTGTTACAACACTCCACCACTACAAGAGGATCTCGTCCCGAGATCTAGGATGGCACCGGAGGGAAAAGAAACAGGAAGATAAGAGGTAAAACTAAGTTGCTTCTTTGACTAACGAGTGAAACCAATGAACCTTGAGAGGTTGAAAACTTGAAAGAATAGCACAATAGAGTTGAAAGAAATTGAGAGCATTCCAGTAGAAAAAAATAAACAAGGAACTCCATGTTAAGGTTGGAGGTTGCAAAGCTATGAATGACGAGTACAATGGACAAGAAGGAATTTAAACCACTCTGGTTGACACGAGATAAACAAGGAACAAGGAAGATCAAATTCGGACAGCACTTCGGTTGAAAAGAGATGCAATACTTGATAAGATGAAAAGAACTTGAAGAGATGACACAACACTCCGGTTAAATGGATAAGCACGAAAAAGAACATGATCCTCACAATTCGATATGATGAGAGAAAAGAGCAACATCACAATGCCTCCGGAAGAAAGAATAGAAGATAGATCATTGGAATAACAGAATGGAGTAGAAAATGCCAACTTCTGCCACAAATGAGCTTGGACAGCACCCTTCCAATAACGGAGTTGTTGGAAAACCAACAACGAAACGAATAAGCTTGTAGTGGGCTTATGGAAAACATCTCAAGACTATGAGGTGACATTCTGCCACTAACGAAAACAATTGCTTGCTTTGAGATCAACGAAGAGATGAAAACTTCTTCCACCAAGAGGATAAAGAGCAAGCTTGGGTCATGCATAGTCACCACAAATAGCAACAACCCTTAAGGAAAGGCTTTAGGTGAAATCTGACACAAGATAACTCCAACGAAGAAGTTGATTGGTCGAAAAGAACTCTTGAACAAAGAGAAAATGATGGATTTAAATATCTCATTCCTGACAACATGTGAATCATGAAACACGAGGAGAAATTGCCAAGAGTGACATAACACCATCTCAAGAGATAAGGTAGAAAGAATTGCACTTTGGAATGCAAGAATAAGAATACTTGAGCTCCTCAAAACAAAACGTGTTTTGAACACCATGTTTATTTTAGAGTATAGCTTGGCGGGTCATAACTTCAAGAGAAATCTTAAAGAACAATTGAAGAATGAAAAGAGTCATTGACGAACCATCATGTAGAGCCTCCATGAAGAACTCCGGTAATAAAAGGATGATAAAAAGAAAGAGAAGTTGAAAACACAAGGTGAAGCCTTGCAATGATTTAGATGGAGCTTCGCGACGAGATAATGCAGAAAACTTGGAACTCTGGAAAAAGAATAGATGAAACACTAGAACCGAGAATTACTTCATCATGAACAATCTCCGGAAGAAAAGAATTCAATCACCTCGAGGAAATAAGAATAAGATTTATTGTATGCTTATCCTTCATCAAATTAAATTGATGACAAGCAATGGATTTGGCATACTACTTATTCTCGTTGAAAGTATTAAGATAGATATAGCACAAACTTGAGAAAAGTCTTCAACGATCCACCGGTAGGATTTGAAAACAACGAATGAAATGATACGGTAGCAAAGGAAGAGGAATCTTGAACGAACCACCGTAAGAATTGAAAATGAAAGTAGCAAAGGCACAATTCACCGGGAAGAATTGGAAAACGAATGAAGATACTTGAGGGGATTTAGATACCTGATAACAAAGAGATCATGAACTGATTAGAGGGTATTTGAACGATGCACCGGTAAGATTTGGAGAACGATACCTACAAGCTGAGGATAAAGAATTATGACATGATGGCCTTCGGAGGTAAGAAATGGAAACAACTCATGAAATGCTCTGGATGGGTGAAAAGAATTCTCACAATCGAAAACAAGTACGAGAGGATGGCATCAAGCTTGAACTACGCATCTTTGGAAGAACAGATAAGGATTTAAGAGGAACTCTTCTTCGGTCTTCAAAATCCGAGAAATGACGACGAGAAACACCACCATAAATTGTTGAGATACTTCGGGAGAATGAAAAACAAAGAGGTTGAGCCAACACTGAAAAATAATTTGGAATCGATCTTGGAAAACATCTGACTGATGAAATTCATTCTTACGTCAAACTTCAAAAAGAATTTGGGAATGGCTCCGGGAAAATTAGAAGAGTCAGGTAAGATACTAGGAAAAGACATGTTGGTAGGGCCCACTCAAAATAAAACACCGTTGAACAATTTTAAAGAGAGGTTGCACCGGTTAAATTAAATGGCTTGAATGAGATAACAACCTCGAAATATCTTGAACGGATTGAGAATGGAAACACAAGTCTTGTGAGATATCTTCAGCACTCCAGAACAAATGAATAGGAAGAAGTGAATGATTAAGAGGTGCATCGGCATGAGAAAGCATTAGAAACGAGGAAAAGAATATGATGAATATCGAAAGCTTGAATTGGATCCACCGGAGAAGAAACGACAATGAAGGATGATGAACTTGAAACTGTTGAGCATCTTCATGGGAAATCACCGGATAAGAACATTGAAAGAAAAGAATGAACAGACTTCCCACAAATAAAAGGATACATGATTAAGAAATCTGAGTCCTTGAAGAAAAAGGGTGGGAGGGCGGGAAAACAAAGGCAACTTGGGGACGGATGAAACAAACACCGCTGAGAAAACTTAGAGTTGATCTTGCGGATGTTGAAAATGATCGGATCCACTTGAAGAGAAGAACACCGGTTGGAAAAGATTTGACATGACAACCTCAGTGATCAAGAAGGATTAGTACTCCCATAGAAATATGAGAACACCGTTTAGAAAAGGTATGGAATCAACACTTGACATTGAAGCAACTCGAATACCACAAATAAAACAAAACAAAGGATTTGGCTTGCAGAATAAGCCGGAACAAACATATAATAGAGATTTCGTCCGAAGTTTTCGTGGTGGGGCCCACACGGGCTCGATCATACAGCACCATCATGTACAAGGCAGTGCACATGACATACGAAGTGTCCCCAAACCAGCATAGCCAGGGGCTCTTTAAGACACAGCGAGACCACTGTAAAAACGACCGTGGATAGGCGGACCACTAGACGTCGAACCCCAATCTCATATCATGCATCTGTCGGAAAGATATTCTAGGAGCTACTTGAATTCCCACCTATAAACTCCCGAAACTTTCTGGTTATGCCATCTGGTGTTGGGGATACAGGGGAAGCAATATATCTCACCCAAACTAACAATCCCTACATCCAGCTGTATCCATCCGTCAACACATAACCAAGAAACCTTCGGATATCGTGTACCTCAACCTTCGAAAAGCATCCATTATACGAGTTATGGCAATACTCCCGAACTCCCCAGTACTGGGTGGCGTCGAGGTTATCTCACCAACAACTGCATAAAAGAGATTTTCGATGTCGGCAAAACTCAGGTATTCCAGAACTATAACGATAAAATTGTGACGACAACACCTCGGAGCTCAACTCCCTGGGACACTGCCACAACCCCTAAATTTCAGGAGGCACCAAGAATAATGTTCTTGTCACAAGAATATCGGAACGATCCCAAGATACCCGGGTGATCCTAAAAAAAATTCGTGAAATTTGAGGAGAGGAAAGACAAAACATCTACGTTAGGAGACCTCACCAGAGCGACGAAGGGACTGAGGAGTAAAAAGAATCCTACTCTCCGATATATATAATCCTAAGACTCAAAACTTTTTGTTCTAGACTCAACAACGGCCAACAATCACGGGGGCTCCTATGGTCGGTCGTGGCTCTGATACCAACTTGTCACGCCCAATATGCGACCCTATCCTAAAGGAACTCAAAGGTCCTACCAAGGATAGAAGCGCATATTGGAGACGCTTTTGCAAGGTGGATATCGTTACATCATACCATTACATAATAGTTGGGGATACATACAAGAGGCATACAATGCCACACGAATACAACAACATCATACATAAGAGTAACATCCGACTACGGATGAAACACAAACAGAAACTCAAACGACATCCACCCTACTAGCCCAGGCTGCCGACCTGGAACCTATCCCCTGATCAAAGAAGAAGCAGAAGAAGAACTCCAAAACAAGCAAGCATAGCTCTCGCGTCATGATCATCACATAACCTGCACCTGCAACTATTGTTGTAGTAATCTGTGAGCCACAAGGACTCAGCAATCCCATTACCATGGGTATCAAGACTAGCAAAGCTTAATGGGTAAGGAAGGGGTAAAGTGGTGAGGTTGCAGCAGCGGCTAAGCAAGTATGGTGGCTAACATAAGCAAATAAGAGCGAGAAGAGAAGCAAACGGAACGGTCATGAAGCTAGCAATGATCAAGAGGTGATCCTGAACTCCTACTTACGTCAAACATAACCCAAAACCGTGTTCACTTCCCGGACTCCGCCGAGAAGAGACCATCACGGCTACACACGCAGTTGATGCATTTTAATTCGAATCAGGTGTCAAGTTATCTACAACCGGATGAGGGAGTCCTGGACTAGGGGGTGTCTGGATAGCCGGACTATCATCGTCCGCCGGACTCCAAGACTACGAAGATACAAGATTGAAGACTCCGTCCCGTGTCCGGATGGGACTTTCCTTGGCGTGGAAGGCAAGCTTGGAAATATGGATATGTAGATCTCCTACCATTGTAACCGACTCTGTGTAACCCTAGCCCTCTCCGGTGTCTATATAAACCGGAGGGCTTTAGTCCTTAGGACATAACCTCCATTACAACATTCATACCATAGGCTAGCTTCTAGGGTTTAGCCTCCTTGATCTCATGGTAGATCTACTCTTGTACTACCCATATCATCAATATTAATCAAGCAGGACGTAGGGTTTTACCTCCATCAAGAGGGCCCGAACCTGGGTAAAACATCGTATCCCTTGTCTCCTGTTACCATCCACCTAGACGCACAGTTCGGGACCCCCTACCCGAGATCCGTCGGTTTTGACACCAACATTGGTGCTTTCATTGAGAGTTCCTCTGTGTCGTCACCGATAGGCTCGATGGCTTCTTCAACCAACAACACCGTTCAGGGCGAGACTTTTCTCCCCGGACAGATCTTCGTATCCGGCGGCTTCGCACTGCGGGCCAACTCACTTGGCCATCTGGAGCAGATCGAAAGCTACGCCCCTGGCCATCAGGTCAGGTTCGGAAGCCTAAACTTCACGGCCGACATCCGCGGGGACTTGATCTTCGACGGACTCGAGCCACAGCCGAGCGTGCCGCGCTGTCACGATGGGCATGATTTAGCTCTGCCGCCGGATAGTGCCTTGGTGGCCGCACACGAATCCGCTCCAACCTTCAGTCCGAAGCCGATCGCCCAGATCGAGGACCGGTGGCTGGACACCGCCTCGGGGGCTGCAACTTCCGCGGCGATGGAGCCGAACTCTGACCTTGTCCCCCATAAAGCTCGTGACTCCGAGGTGCCAGACTCCCTGCTGGACTCCGAACCTCCGGCGCCTCTGCCAATCGAATCCGATTGGGCGCCGACCATGGAGTTCACCACGGCGGACATCTTTCAGCACTCGCCTTTTGGCGACATCCTACATTTGCTAAAGCATCTCTCGCTATCCGCAGAGACCTGGACGGACTATGGCCAGGATGGTTGGGACACGGACGACGAAGAAATTCAGAGCCCTCCCACCACCCACTTTGTAGCCACTGTCGACGATCTAGCAGACATGCTAGACTACGACTCCGAATACATCGACGGTATGGACGCCGATGCCGGAGATGATCAAGAACCAGCGCCTACAAGGCACTGGAAGACCACCTCGACACATGACGTATATATGGTGGATACCCCAAAAGGAAGCGACGACGAGGACCAACGGGGTGCGGCCAAGGATAATCCCGCCGATAAACAACCAAAGCGGCGACGCAAGCGCCGCCCTAAGCCCCGCCTCGACAAAGACAGCACTCCTAATGACCCAGCGTTAGAGCAAGGCAAACCAGTGGACGACGAACATGCAACCAAGCAGCCGTCCGAACAGGGCGGACTAGATAATCAATCCAATCCCGGCGAAACCAACAGTCCGGACGACCTCACACCGGACATACTACCGGAACACAAAAACCTTCACGGAAGACTCGTCGCCACCGCAAGAAGCCTGAAGAAGGAATAACGGAAGCTCAAAACAGCGGAAGACATACTCAGAAAGAGGTGGAGCAAAGTGCTCGAAACCGCAGACAAATACGGCAATGGCCATCAATCAAAGAGCTATCCGAAGAGCAAGCTGCTACCAGAATTTGACGAGGAAGCCATAGAGCCCGCACAGTCAAAAAACAAAGAGGCCGCCTGGCCGGATAGACGGCCAGATGATAGGCCCAAGTCTACAAGCGGTGCCACACATAAGCCGATTCATGACCCCGGGAAAAAGGATGGCCCAGCCAGGTCCATTTACGGGCCAAAAAAGAGGGCCCCAGGAAAGAGCACAACACGTCAAGTGTTCGACGACAACGGCACACCCAAATACAGGGGCGCCACACACCCACTATGTTTCACCAATGAGGAGCTGGATCATGAATTCCCAGCAGGGTTTAAACCCATAAACATAGAGGCTTACGACGGAACAACAGACCCTGGAGTCTGGATAGAGGATTATATACTACACATACACATGGCTAGAGGAGATGATCTCCACGCCATAAAATATTTACCCCTCAAGCTCAAAGGGCCAGCCCGTCATTGGCTCAAAAGCCTCCCAGAAAACACTGTTGGAAGTTGGAAAGAGCTTGAGGACGCGTTTAGAGCAAATTTTCAAGGGACTTATGTCTGCCCTCCGGATGCAGATGATCTAAGTCATATAACTCAACAGCCCAGAGAGTCAGCGCGCAAATTCTGGAACAGGTTCCTTACTAAAAAGAACCAAATAGTCGACTGTCCGGACGCCGAAGCCCTAGCAGCTTTTAAACACAACGTCCGAGATGAATGGCTTGCCAGACACCTCGGCCAAGAGAAGCCGAGGACAATGTCCGTGCTAACAAGCCTCATGAGCCGCTTTTGCACGGGAGAAGACAGCTGGCTAGCAAGGTGCAGCACCAGCGACCCGAGTACGTCCGAGATTAGAGATGGAAACGGAAAATCACGGCGCAGAAAGGATCAGCACCGGAATAATGAAAAAAGCCCAAAGAATACGGCGGTCAACGCCAGATTCAAAAGCTCGTGGCCAAACAACAAAACACTACCTCTTAAGGATAACAGTGATGAGCTATCCAACTTAAGCAAAATTTTGGGTCGGATATGTCAAATCCACAGTACCCCCGGAAGGCCTGCAAACCACACCCACCGAGATTGTTGGGTTTTCAAACAGTCCGGCTGACTAAATGCCGAACACAAGGGGCTCGACGCATCAAGCGAGGATGATGACAAACCCCACAAGCAGAGCACCGGAAAACAAAAGACTTTCCCACAAGAAGTCAAAGCAGTAAACTCACTTCATGTGATGATACGGAAAAACAATGCGGCACCCGCTAAGATGGGTCCCGCACGGTCCACCCCAGCGGAACCTCGAGATTGGATGTCAAAACCAATCACTTTCGACAACCTGGATTACTCCAGAAGTATTCGGAATGCAGGCTGGACTGCTCTGATATTGGATCCCATAATCGACGGACTACAATTTACACAAGTCCTAATGGACGGAGGCAGCGATTTAAACCTGCTATATCCAAACACAATCCGCAAGATGGGGATAGACCTTACTAAAATTCGGCATAGCCGCACCTCCTTTAAAGGAGTAACGCCAGGCCCTTACGCCAAGTGCACGGGCTCCTTATTACTAGAAGTTGTGCTCGGGTTACCGAACAACTTCCAACGCGAAAAACTAATCTTTCATGTCGCCCCATTCAAAAGTGGCTATCAAGCACTATTGGGACGTGAAGCTTTCGTCCGCTTCAATGCCATACCACATTACGCGTTTCTTACACTTAAAATGCCCGGTCCACGGGGCATCATTTCATTGCGAGGGTCATGAAAAGACCCCGGACACGGCTAGACGAGTCCGGCTCAAATAAGCTAGGGGCTCCCTAGCCGCACGCCCCTCTACAAGGGGCTAAGCGTATAAGCAACAACGAGCTAATATAGATTCTGCTTTACTTATTAATATTTTTCATATATACCTTTTTTCGCACGATTTCCTTTCAAACTAAGTTCCTCTCTTTTTACAGATGAACAACGTGCACACTGGTCCAGGATAACGGCACAACAGAGACACAGGCGCAGACGTGCAGTAGGGACCCGTTGCAAGGATTCTTTTCAGATTAAGACCCTGCGTAAACCTTTTTTACTGTCTCTTGTTGCTATAATCCCCTGGTTTCTCATTATAACCAGAGTGGAGCCTGACGTTTTGGCATCGGCCGCGTCAGATGACCCTGCCCGTACCTGGACACTAGGGGCTTAGGGAATTGTTCTGCCCATTACTATAAAGACCGAACACCTTAGGGAGTGTTCGGCGTCTCGAGTTAGGCCTTATATGCATCAGCTCCGAATCATGTCTTTGGTCAAATGTTGGGTTTGCCCGGCTCCTATGTTTTGCTGCCTTACATTCCGTACATCGGCTAACGCGGCACCAGGAGAACTACTATGATTGTGCCCCAGTTCGGCTGGGCGAAGCACCTTAGTAGAGAAAGCCGAAAACTGACCGTCATGATACAGCGAGAGACTGGTCAACCACTCGATCGACTACCGGAATGTTTAGAATTCCTCTGCTTTGACGAAGGACCGTTTCCCGGTCAGGCACATACAGGCCCCGAATTCAGAGAGCGCGGTGCCCCCAGGGGCTATATCGTAGCCCCACCCTCGAACTCCAATGGCCAAGTGAAAGTGATAAAGCATCATAGTCCGGATTGCCTCGTTTGCTATGCTACCACCTCCTCCACAGGACCGAGACGTCGGATTATGTGTGAAAATGCGCTATTTTTGCGAACACCCCCGCACCTTGTGCGTGGGGGCTGAAGCCGAAGACTGCCATCTTTTAGGTTATAAACATGTATACATAAACGCCCGCATAGGAGATATTTCAATACTTGGAACGCACAAGTATAAAAAGCAATTACATCATAATCATTGTTTTACAAAATAAAAAATGTTCATTTGAACGTGACATTTTTTGAGCACTGCGACTCTATTACACGAGCACCATGCATAACTTCCCCAAAATAGTGCTCGGCGGGTAACCGGCTTTTGTCTGAACCCTGGGTTGCTACAGCGGCCGCATCCATCTCTGTCCAATGTGTCTTCACACGGGCAAGGGCCATCCGCGCACCCTCTATGCAGGTCGACCGCTTCATCTCCTTGATATGCAGCACCGCCCCAAGAAATTGCTGCAATAAGCCAAAATAGCTTGTCGCCTTGGGCCTCTCTGGCCAGACATGCACCACGATATCCATCATGGCAAGTCCGGATAGCCTGTTCAGCTCAGCCCATTCGGCCAACCTATCGGTCAGCGGAAGTAAACGATCCGTACTATGGAATTGAGACCAAAATAGCTCTTCCGTATTGTGATACTTCTGGCTTCGGAAGTGCACAACGGCATCTGCCGCACTCGCCGCTAAGTCCATATATGGATCCTACGGACCCCATAGCTGGCCAAGCTAGACATACTTTGGATCCGTAAACCTGCGGCGTAGCAGAAAAGGCTTGTCAGCCACAATGTCTCCGGCCTGGCGCAGCTCCTCCTTCATAGCCCGCATTGCAGAACGGGCATCCTTGGCTTCGGCGGTGGCCTTCACCAGTGTAACGCCCCGGATTCGATGCGCCAGGTGTCCGCCAGTTATTCGCCGTCTTTGCCTTGTCATTTGCTTGCGTGTTGCACTTTGCCATGTCATCATATGCATTTCATATCATGTCATCATGTGCATTTCATTTTGCATACATGTTCGTCTCATGCATCCGAGCTTTTTCCCCGTTGTCCGTTTTGCAATCCGGCACTCCTATGTCATCCGGCGTCCCCTTTTGCCTCTTCTCTTGTGCGGGTCTTAAACTTTCTCGGAATGGCCCGAGGTTTGCCAAGTGGCCTTGGTATAGCACCGGCAGACCGCCTGTCAAGTTTCGTGCCATTTGGAGGTCGTTTGGTACTTCAACGGTTAACCAGGTAACCGCAAAAGCCTCCTTCTCTTTGCAGCCCAACACCCTTTCAAAGTGGCCCAAAACCCATACAACTCCCCTCCATGCTCTCGGTCGTTCGATCACGATCGCGTGGCCGAAAACCGCTCCTCATTTGGACTCTTCTAGCTCCCTCAACCTATAAATATGTGGCCTCCCCCGAAATTTCCGCAGTCCAAACCCTAGATCAACCTCCCTCTCGCCCGCCGGACATGTCCGCCCGCCGCCGGACGAAACCCGCCGCCGCCCGCGTCCAACCACTGCGCGACATGTGTCCTCTCCGCCGCCCCACGCTGCCGGCCCGCCAGGCCCGCGGGAAGCC
>NC_041387.1:525617850-525621852 GCF_002162155.2 Triticum dicoccoides | reverse complement strand
CCCCGAGCTCCTCGGCCATCTCCCTCCCCGACTCCGGCCGCTCTCCGTTCGTCCTCGAAATCCGTGCACCGCAGGTTGACTTTTCCCCCTCTGAAAACGCCCAAGTCCCCGAATCTGTGACATTATCATGCCATATTCATCACATTGTATCTCTGCATTCGTAGCTCCGTTTCGTGCGTGTAATATGTCGAATTGTTCGTCTCAACGAGTACATCATTTCATTCCATTGCATCATTTTCATTTAAGCTCATCTTGATGCCCGAAATGCTGTTGGAAGAGTGCATGTTGATGTTAATCTGCTGAAACTGTTATAACTTGCTCATTTGTCATTTTTGCCATGATTGATGTGTGCATCCTATGAGGTTGATGTCTACATGTGTTTTGATATATGATATGTCATCTTTCCAGGGCTGTCATCCATGTATTTTTGTGAGTTGTGTGCTGAGTGCATCGAGCTTGTTAAATAGGGTACTCGTTGTTGCTGTTTTGCTAGGCAGATTCTGTTATATTTTGTTGCCATGTTAACATGCTTCTACTAATCATTTTATGCATAATATGGAGATGTTCTATAAACATGTTTTGATATACATGTTATGCTCTATCCATCCATGCCCATGGTTGCATTTATATCTTGCTGTAGATTGTTCATATCTTGCTCCAAAGTTGCTTGATATTGTTGGTATCAGCCTGTTAACGTTAAGTTCACTAGTTCCCATGTGTTTTGCTAGTGTTCCATGTACCCTATGAACTTGTTCTTGCCATGCTTAGCTTCACAAACATGGCTTCTTACTGTTGGTTGCCTTTCCATGCCATCCATTGCTCTGTGGTGAGTGATTCAAGCTCACCAACATGCCTACTTATTGTTGTTCCTGCCATGTTTGAATCTGTAATATAACTTGCCATGTTTACATGGGTGCCATCATATTTTCTGTGCCTTTTTGGCTCATGATCAGTAAGGGTCTTTTGTTCTATGCAATTAGTAGATTCATGCCATGCCTTTGTTTTCCATGTTAAGTTCCTGTAAAATGTTGTTTGATAGCTCTAAAGATTGCAACCTGATGTTATTTCTGCTAAAGCCTGAAACTGTTATTATTTGCAATCTTTCCATGTCTTTTTGAGCATGTTCTAGTTGTTTCTGGAGATAGCTCAGTGTTCATGTTTTGTTATGCTTTACCTGTACTTCATGCACATGCCTTTTGTTATTATGTTGGGGTGCTGTAGCATGTTGCTTTGATGCTTGTAAGATGCCTAGTTGCTGTTATGAACAGATTGTTGTTATGCCTTGTATAGTGCGTATGTGTTGCACCGTTGCTCCGTTTTGAGTGTGCTCTATACGAAACTTGCTTGTTTTTGCATGTAGTTTCATATTATCATGTTGCATCCTTGTTTTGAGGTGTTTGCTTGATGTTTGTATGCATTTTGCATCAATGCCATGCTTAACTTGTTTTGCTCATATCTTCTAGGCCGTAGCTCCGAATCTAATGAACTTTATATGTAACTTGACTAGAATTTCGTGTAGATCCTCTTGGTGCTCTTTAACTTGCTGTTTAACAACTTCAACTTAATGTTTGTTCTGATCTGGACCAATTTCGAAATTTGCATATGAGGACTTACCGGAATTGTTATATGTTGTTTCCGGCCTCATTTAAACTTCCCTTGATGTGTTGTTCTTGTTTGCATCATCTCTTGCCATGAGTAGCCTCGTCTAGCTTTCTCATGCATCATGCTTGTTGTGCATCATGTCTTGTTCATGTGTGGTGTGTTTACTATGTTGTGTGCTTCTTCTCGATAGTTCCCGTTTCGTTGCGATCGTGAGGATGCGTTCGCCTACGTGTGGTTCGTCTTCGTGGCTTCATCTTCTTCATGGACTCGTTCTTCTTCCTTGCGGGATTTCAGGCAAGATGATCGCTACCCTGGATCTCACTACTATCATTGCTATGCTAGTTGCTTCGTTCTATCGCTATGCTGCTTTACCTATCTTTTGCTCATCAAGCCTCCCAAATTGCCATGAACCTCTAACCTTTGACACCCGTCCTAGCAAACCGTTGTTTGGCTATGTTACCGCTTTGCTCAGCCCCTCTTATAGCGTTGCTAGCTGTAGGCGAAGTTGAAGATTTCTCCATGGTGGACAGGATTTTGGTTGGGATATCACAATATCTCTTATATTATTAATGCATCTATATACTTGGTAAAGGGTGGAAGGCTCGGCCTTATGCCTGGTGTTTTGTTCCACTCTTGCCGCCCTAGTTTCCGTCATACCAGTGTTATGTTCCCGGATTTTGCGTTCCTTACGCGGTCGGGTGATTTATGGGACCCCCTGACAGTTCGCTTTGAATAAAACTTGTCCAGCAAGGCCCAACCTTGGTTTTACCATTTGACTCACCACCACCTATACCTTTCCCTTGGGTCGGCCAACCCGAGGGTCATCTTTATTTTAGCCCCCCGGGCCAATGCTTGTCTAAGTGTTGGTCCAAACCGAGTGATGTCCGGCGCCCCCTGGGCAACCATGGTCTATGCCAACCCGACGTCTGGCTCATCCGGTGTGCCCTGAGAACAAGATATGTGCAGCTCCTATCGGGATTTGTCGGCGCATCGGGCGGCTTTGCTGGTCTTGTTTTACCATTGTCGAAATGTCTTGCAAACCGGGATTCCGAGACTGATCAGGTCTTCCTGGGAGAAGGAATATCCTTCGTTGATCGCGAGAGCTTATCATGGGCTAAGTTGGGACACCCCTGCAGGGTATAAACTTTCGAGAGCCGTGCCCGCAGTTATGTGGCAGATGGGAATTTGTTAATGTTCGGTTGTAGATAACTTGACACCAGATCCGAATTAAAACGCATCAATCGTGTGTGTAGCCGTGATGGTCTCTTCTCGACGGAGTCCGGGAAGTGAACACGGTTTCTGGGTTATGTTTGACGTAAGTAGGAGTTCAGGATCACTTCTTGATCATTACTAGCTTCACGACCATTCCATTTGCTCTCTTCTCGCTCTTATTTGCTTATGTTAACCACCATATCATGCTTAGTCACTGCTGCAACCTCACCACTTTACCCCTTCCTTTCCCATTAAGCTTTGCTAGTCTTGATACCCATGGTAATGGGATTGCTGAGTCCTCGTGGCTCACAGATTACTACAACAACAGTTGCAGGTACAGGTTATGCGATGATCATGACGCGAGAGCGATGTTTGCTTGTTTTGGAGTTCATCTTCTGCTTCTTCTTCGATCAGGGGATAGGTTCCAGGTCGGCAGCCTGGGCTAGCAGGGTGGATGTCGTTTGAGTTTCTGTTTGTGTTTCATCCGTAGCCGGATGCTGATCTTATGTATGATGTGATGTTGTATTCATGTGGCATTGTATGCTTTTGTATGTATCCCCATCTATTATGTAATGTTGATGTAATGATATCCACCTTGCAAAAGCGTTCCAATATGAGGGTCTATCCTTGGTGGGACCTTCGAGTTCCTTTTGGATAGGGTCGCATATTGGGCGTGACAAGTTGGTATCAGAGCCTCGACCGACCCTAGGAGCCCCCTTGATTGATCGTGTAGTTTGGTCGTTGTTGAGTCTAGAAGAAAACTGTTTTCTGAGTCTAGTTATATCGGAGAGTAGGAATTCTTTTTACTCCTCTGCCCCTTCGTCGCTCTGGTGAGAAATCTTTACGTGGGTGTTTTGAATTACTCCTCTTCCCATTCAAATTTTTCTTTAGGTTCACGTGGTTAGTTTCGTGAGTTGTCCATCCTCTTTTTTCCGGTGCTTTTCTCGTCAAGTTGACTCGAGCCTCTTTGTCGTTGTCAAGTTCAAGCCTCAGTTGTTTTCTTTTCCCACCCGCCCTCCCCTTTTTCTCCTCGGAACCGGAGTCTGTAATCGAGTATCCATCCTACTCGTGCGAAGTCTTTGCTTTCTTTCCTCAATGATTTCAACCGGTGTTTTCTCTTCAAGATATTCGTCGATTTCCCCTTCCGAGTTTCTTTTTTTTTCCCGCCCTCCCACCCTCTTCTTCCCA
>NC_041387.1:525614915-525617578 GCF_002162155.2 Triticum dicoccoides | reverse complement strand
TCTCTTTCGACCATCTATTTCATTCGTGTGGAACCCTTCAGTCTTCCCTCAATTATTTCAACCGGTGAATTCTCTTGTGTTTGGCATTCTTCATCTCTTTTCTTCTCCGGTGGACTTAATTCAAGTATTCGGTGTTGATCATATTCTTTCCCTCAGCTCGAATATTTCCCTTTGATCGTTCATCTCTCGCCATTTAATCATCCCGGAGTTCGGAAGATATCTCAGGAGATTCGTCTGTGTTCGAATTAATTCGAGGTTATCACCTCATTCAAATATTTCAATTGTTCCGATGCATCATCTATCTTTTCAACATCCCTTTCCAACGGTGCTTTTCTTTTAGTGGGCCCTAACCCACAGGTCTTTTCCCAGGATCTTACCTGACTCTTCTAATTCCCCCGGGGTTATTCCAAATTCTTTTCAAAGTGTGACGTAAGAATGGATTCCATCAGTCACATGCCTTCTCCAAGATCAATTTCAAATTCTTGTCATTGTTGGCTCAACCTATTCGCTTTTCATTCTCCCGGAGTATCTCAGTAATTTTGGTGGTGTTTTCTCGTCGTCATTTGAAGACTGAAGAAGAGTTTTTCCTCTAAATCTTGCCCGTTCTCTCGAAGATTCGTGGTTCTAGCTTCTTGTTAGCCTCTCGAATTATTCCATTTGTCAGTTGTCCTTTTCATCCATCCGGAGTATTTTAGGAGTTGCTTTCCCTCTCGATCATCCGGAGGTCATCTTTTCGGAAGATTCCTTCATTCTAAGTTTTCAGCTTCGGTCGTCTCCATATTCTCCAGGTGCTTCGTTCAAGTATTCTTCAACCAGTTCGCGATCCCGCCATTATCTTGTCTTTTTATTCCTCAAGTATCTGTGTGCTTTTCTAATTCTTCCCGTTGATTCAGTCTCTTTCATCAGTCATTTTCGAATTCTTACGGCGGATCGTTCAAGATTCTTTTCCTTGTTTATCATATTAATCCATTCGTTCTTTTCAATCCTACCGGTGGTTCATGAAGACCTTCTCAAGTTTGCGATATGTCTCTTCTCAATCCTTGACAAGAAGAATAAGTAGTATGCAAAATCCTTTGCTTGTCATCAATTTAATTTGATGAAGGATAAGCATACAATAAATCTTATTCTTATTTCATCCAAGTGAGTAATCCCTTCCTTCGGAGTTTGTTCTTGGTGAATAAATTCTAGTTCCAAGTGATTCATCTTTCTCTTCCGGAGTTCAAATTTCCTCGGTCATTTCGTCGGCACCTCCATCCAAATCAATACAAGGCTTGAATCTTTATTCTTTCTTCCTTCATTCTATCTCATCATCCTTTTTGTCAACGGAGTTCTTCATGGTGGTTCTTCATGATTTAATTCATTCTTTCAAGTGTTCATCAAGATTCTTGTTCAAGGAGTTCTAATATCTTTTCTTCTCGCGTCTCGAAGTGCAATTAATTCTCCGTATTCTTTTGAAGTGGAGTTTTGCATTTCTTCGTTCATCTCAGATATCCAATCCTTTCCGTTTGTGGCCGGTTATCACCTTATGATCTTGAGATGTTACCTATAAGTCCACAACAAGCTTATTCTTTTCATTGTTGATTTTCTCAACAACTCCGTTCAACCTTCCTTCTAAAGATGCTTTCATTTTATTCGTGGCACAAGTTGTCATATGCTTATCCGTTATTTTCATTCAACTCTTTCAATTCTTTCCGGAGGTTTTGTGTCATGTCTTCATCAAGTATCATTCAATCCTCTCAAGTTCGTGTTCTATTCCTTCCATTTTCAGCCGAAGTGCTGCCTAAATCCTTTCAATCTTATTTGTTCCTTTCCTCATTCTAACCACTATGGTTAGAACGAGTCGTTTCAGAGTCTATCTTGTTTCCATGAGCATTTGGTTCTCGTCATCCTCGTCGTTCCTCTCTTCTTCTCGAGTGCTCTCGATTCTTTGCTTATTCTCTTGAGTTCTTTCTTCACCTCTTCCCTTTTCCCTTCCGTCTCGGTCCTAAGATCTCGGGTCGAGATCTCTTGTTAGTGGAGGAGTGTTGTAACGCCCCGGATTCGATGCGCCAGGTGTCGGCCAGTTATTCGCCGTCTTTGCCTTGTCATTTGCTTGCGTGTTGCACTTTGCCATGTCATCATATGCATTTCATATCATGTCATCATGTGCATTTCATTTTGCATACATGTTCGTCTCATGCATCCGAGCTTTTTCCCCGTTGTCCGTTTTGCAATCCGGCACTCCTATGTCATCCGGCGTCCCCTTTTGCCTCTTCTCTTGTGCGGGTGTTAAACTTTCTCAGAATGGCCCGAGGTTTGCCAAGCGGCCTTGGTATAGCACCGGTAGACCGCCTGTCAAATTTCGTGCCATTTGGAGGTCGTTTGGTACTCCAACGGTTAACCGGGTAACCGCAAAAGCCTCCTTCTCTTTGCAGCCCAACACCCTTTCAAAGTGGCCCAAAACCCATCCAACTCCCCTCCATGCTCTCGGTCATTTGATCACGATCGCGTGGCCAAAAACAGCTCCTCATTTGGACTCTCCTAGCTCCCTCTACCTATAAATATGTGGCCTCCCCCGAAATTTTCGCAGTCCAAACCCTAGATCAACCTCCCTCTCGCCCGCCGGACATGTCCGCCCGCCGCCGCCCGCGTCCAACCGCTGCGCGACACGTGTCCGCTCCGCC
>NC_041387.1:525604009-525614584 GCF_002162155.2 Triticum dicoccoides | reverse complement strand
CGTCGCGCCGGTGCCCTGCGCCGCCGCCCCGCCACGGCTCCGCCCGGATCCGGCGAATCCGAGCTCCCCGGCCATCTCCCTCCCCGACTCCGGCCGCTCTCCGGTCGTCCTCAAAATCCGTGCACCGCAGGTTGACTTTTCCCCCTCTGAAAATGCCTAAGTCCCCGAATCTATGACATTATCATGCCAAATTCATCGCATTGTATCTCTATATCCGTAGCTCTATTTCGTGCGTGTAATATGTCGAATTGTTCGTCTCAACGAGTACATCATTTTATTCTATTGCATCATTTTCATTTGAGCTCATCTTGATGCCCGAAATGCTGTTGGAAGAGTGCATGTTGATGTTAATCTGCTGAAACTGTTATAACTTGCTCATTTGTCATTTTTGCCATGATTGATGTGTGCATCCTATGAGGTTGATTTCTACATGTGTTTTGATCTATGATATGTCATCTTTCCAGGGGTGTCATCCATGTATTTTTGTGAGTTGTGTGCTGAGTGCATCGAGCTTGTTAAGTAGGGTACTTGCTGTTGCTGTTTTGCTAGGCAGATTCTGTTATATTTTGTTGTCATGTTAACATGCTTCTACTAATCATTCTATGCATAATCTGGAGATGTTCTATAAACATGTTTTGATCTACATGTTATGCCCTATCCATCCATGCCCCTGGTTGCATTTATAGCTTGCTGTAGATTGTTCATATCTTGCTCCAAAGTTTCTTGATATTGTTGCTATCAGCCTGTTAACGTTAAGTTCACTAGTTCCCATGTGTTTTGCTAGTGTTCCATGTACCCTATGAACTTGTTCTTGCCATGCTTAGCTTCACAAACATGCCTTCTTACAGTTGGTTGCCTTTCTATGCCATGTATTGCTCTGTGGTGAGTCATTCAAGCTCACCAACATGCCTACTTATTGTTGTTCCTGCCATGTTTGAATCTGTAATATAACTTGCCATGTTTACATGGGTGCCATCATATTTTCTGTGCCTTTTTGGCTCATGATCAGTAAGGGTCTTTTGTTCTATGCAATTAGTAGATTCATGCCATGCCTTTGTTTTCCATGTTAAGTTCCTGTAAAATGTTGTTTGATAGCTCTAAAGATTGCAACCTGATGTTATTTCTGCTAAAGCCTGAAACTGTTATTATTTGCAATCTTTCCATGTCTTTTTGAGCATGTTCTAGTTGTTTCTGGAGATAGCTCAGTGTTCATGTTTTGTTATGCTTTACCTGTACTTCATGCCCATGCCTTTTGTTATTATGTTGGGGTGCTGTAGCATGTTGTTTTGATGCTTGTAAGATGCCTAGTTGCTGTTATGGATAGATTGTTGTTATGCCTTGTATAGTGCGTATGTGTTGCACCGTTGCTCCGTTTTGAGTGTGCTCTATATGAAACTTGCTTGTTTTTGCATGTAATTTCATATTATCATGTTGCATCCTTGTTTTGAGGTGTTTGCTTGATGTTTGTATGCATTTTGCATCAATGCCATGCTTAACTTGTTTTGCTCATATCTTCTAGGCCGTAGCTCCGAATCTATTGAACTTTATATGTAACTTGACTAGAATTTCGTGTAGATTCTCTTGGTGCTCTTTAACTTGCTGTTTAACAACTTCAACTTAATGTTTGTTCAGATCTGGACCAATTTCGAAATTTGTATATGAGGACTTACCGGAATTGTTATATGTTGTTTCCGGCCTCATTTAAACTTGCCTTGATGTGTTGTTCTTGTTTGCATCATCTCTTGCCATGAGTAGCCTCGTCTAGATTTCTCATGCATCATGCTTGTTGTGCATCATGTCTTGTTCATGTGTGGTGTGTTTACTATGTTGTGTGCTTCTTCTTGATAGTTCCCATTTCGTTGCGATCGTGAGTATGCGTTCGCCTACGTGTGGTTCGTCTTCGTGGCTTCATCTTCTTCATGGACTCGTTCTTCTTCCTTGCGGGATTTCAGGTAAGATGATCGCTACCCTGGATCTCACTACTATAATTGCTATGCTAGTTGCTTCATTGTATCGCTATGCTGTGTTACCTATCTTTTGCTCATCAAGCCTCCCAAATTGCCATGAACCTCTAACCTTTGACACCCATCCTAGCAAACCGTTGTTTGGCTATGTTACCGCTTTGCTCAGCCCCTCTTATAGCGTTGCTAGCTGCAGGCGAAGTTGAAGAATTCTCCATGGTGGACAGGATTTTGGTTGGGATATCAAAATATCTCTTATATTATTAATGCATCTATATACTTGGTAAAGGGTGGAAGGCTCGGCCTTATGCCTGGTGTTTTGTTCCACTCTTGCCGCCCTAGTTTCCGTCATACCGGTGTTATGTTCCCGGATTTTGCGTTCCTTACGCGGTCGGGTGATTTATGGGACCCCCCTGACAGTTCGCTTTGAATAAAACTTGTCCAGCAAGGCCCAACCTTGGTTTTACCATTTGCCTCACCACCACCTATACCTTTCCCTTGGGTTGGCCAACCCGAGGGTCATCTTTATTTTAGCCCCCCCGGGCCAATGCTTGTCTAAGTGTTGGTCCAAACCGAGCGATGTCCGGCGCCCCCTGGGCAACCAGGGTCTATGCCAACCCGACGTCTGGCTCATCCGGTGTGCCCTGAGAACGAGATATGTGCAGCTCCTATCGGGATTTGTCGGCGCATCGGGCGGCTTTGCTGGTCTTGTTTTACCATTGTCGAAATGTCTTGTAAACCGGGATTCCGAGACTGATCGGGTCTTCCTGGGAGAAGGAATATCCTTCGTTGATCGCGAGAGCTTATCATGGGCTAAGTTGGGACACCCCTGCAGGGTATAAACTTTCGAGAGCCGTGCCCGCGGTTATGTGGCAGATGGGAATTTGTTAATGTCCGGTTGTAGATAACTTGACACCAGATCCGAATTAAAATGCATCAACCGTGTGTGTAGCCGTGATGGTCTCTTCTCGGCGAAGTCCGGGAGGTGAACACGGTTTCTGGGTTATGTTTGACGTAAGTAGGAGTTCAGGATCACTTCTTGATCATTACTAGCTTCACGACCGTTCCATTTGCTCTCTTCTCGCTCTTATTTGCGTATGTTAGCCACCATATCATGCTTAGTCGCTGCTGCAACCTCACCACTTTACCCCTTCCTTTCCCATTAAGCTTTGCTAGTCTTGATACCCATGGTAATGGGATTGCTGAGTCCTCGTGGCTCACAGATTACTACAACAACAGTTGCAGGTACAGGTTATGCGATGATCATAATGCGAGAGCGATGTTTGCTTGTTTTAGAGTTCGTCTTCTGCTTCTTCTTCGATCAGGGGATAGGTTCCAGGTCGGCAGCCTGGGCTAGCAGGGTGGATGTCGTTTGAGTTTCTATTTGTGTTTCATCCGTAGCCGGATGCTGATCTTATGTATGATGTGATGTTGTATTCATGTGGCATTGTATGCTTTTGTATGTATCCCCATCTATTATGTAATGTTGATGTAATGATATCCACCTTGCAAAAGCGTTCCAATATGCGGGTCTATCCTTGGTGGGACCTTCGAGTTCCTTTTGGATAGGGTCGCATATTGGGCGTGACAACCAGGTCTTCCCGCTCCGATAGGCGCTCCTTTTCAAGAGCCTCATTGCGGTCGGCAGCACCCTTCAATTTAACGGCCAATTCGGCCACCTCTCCCCTGCTTCGGCAGTGTGCAGCCCTTTCGGCTTCTAACTCCTCGGCCGCCCTCGAGGCAGTCGCGTTGCTTCTTCTGGCCTGCTCCTTGGCTTGAGCAAGTTCTGCCCGAAGGCTCTCCACAGCAGCAGCACCATCTGCGTCATGCATAAATATTGTAAGAGGTGAGCTTTAGCTCCCTTAATAGGTGACTGTGGAGAATTAATTTACCTTGCGACTCGTCAAGTCGCTTGTTGACTAGCACGATGTCCGCATCCGCTACATCGAGTTGTCACATTAATTCGGAAACTCCATTAGTCCGGCTAGCCCCCGGACTATCCGCCACCTGCATAGGAAAGGCGACGCTCAATACCTGCGATTTTGATCCTCGGCACGCTGTCGTTTCCGGCAACCTACCGAGTCTCAGGGGCTACTATCTATACAGGGCGCACTTTCATGTGCAAAAGGCGCGTCGTTTTCATGTACCTCAAACTCTGCCAGCAAACTCCTGATGGCACTGTGCAATCCGCTTTCAGCGGACGAAATCCTTCCAATCACCATGCTCATCAACGCATGGTGATCTTCTGAGACGGACGCCCTCTCAAGTAGATCCTTCAGCTCCCCCGGCCAAACACTAGTCGGCGCCGGACTCTTCGGCTCCTCCGGGCTCGGGGATACCCTCCGTGATGACACTTCAGGCTCGTCCGCCCTATCCGGCGGCGTGGCAGACGGAGGCGTCTCGCTCTCCATCATCTCCGGGCGAAGATCCCCCGAAGACGAACTCATCTGAGAAGGTTGCAGATCCGAACTACAAGGTAAAAATTTCGGTTATCTTCAGAGGCACAGATAGGGATGTTTTTCATTAATGAATTCCCCTTTTCCTACTCACGGCTCGCTAGAGAGCTGATTCTTTAGAGAAGACTGTGCGGCCGGGGTCTCCCCGGACGCAGGACCCTCCGGCGAAGATTTCTTCCCCCGCTTAGGTGCTTTGGCCTCCGGGTCTTCGGAGGCGGTCCTCTTCTCCCCCTGGAGGGAGGGATTCTCGATCCCCCCTTCTTCAAGAGCCCCCTTGGGCGGGGCGGTAGCTCCTCTGTTCTCCCCCTCGCCTCCTTCTGAAGGCGCAACCTCCAACATTCTGACCAGCACGGGCTCCAGTGCGGTCTCTGGGAGGGGGGCCGGACACCTTATCAGCTTTGCTTGCGCAATCCACTCCTATTGGAGGATAATGGGTTAAAAAGCGAATTATGAAAAGCAAACAAACGGTACATCCAAGCACGGAGCTACTTACTCGAGTATCCGGGCGATTGCAGCTTAGGTCGGCATCCTCGGTCAATTCCGGACACACCACCTGTGATCCGAAGAAAAACTTGTACATCTCCATGGGTGTCATACCCATGAAGTGTTGGAGAATCCTTGGTCCCTCCGGATTGAACTACCATAGCCGGAGAGGACGGCGTTTGCAGGGCAGGAGACGCCTAATTAGCATGACCTGCACCACCACGATCAGATCGATCTCCGTCGCCTGGAGGTCTCGAATCCGGCCCTGCAATAGGGGCGCGTCTTTTGACGGCCCCCAATTGAGCCCTTGGTTGACCCACGACATCAACCGTCGTGGAGGTCCTGAGCGGAACGGAGGCGGCGGCTTCTACTTGCTGCCCCTCGGAGCGGTGATGTAGAACCACTCCTGCTGCCATAAGCCGAGCTCCTCTTGGAAGGAGCCCTCAGGCCACGGGGCATCGGCCCTCCTACTTATGGCCACCCCGCCGCATTCAGATTGACGCCCCCCGACCATCTTCGGCTCCACATTGAAGGTCTTCAGCCACAGGCCGAAGTGGGGGGTAACGCGGAGGAAGGCTTCACAGACAACGATGAATGTGGAGATATGGAGGATAGACTCCAGAGCCAAGTCGTGGAATTCCAACCCATAGTAGAACATGAGCCCTCTCACAAAAGGATCCGTCGGGAAGCCTAAACCCCGACGGAGGTGGGATATAAAGACGACATACTCACCGGGCTCGGGGTGGGGATGGCCTGCCCTTCGGCAGGCAGCCTGTGCGCAACCTCGTAAGACAGGTACTTGGCCTCACGCAGCTTCAGCACATCCTCCTCCGTGATGGAGGAGGGCATCCATCGGCCCTGAAGGTCGGAGCCGGACATTGTTGAAGGTCCGAAGCGCTCGTATCTAGGGCTCTGAGTGTTTGGAACTTAGAGCAAGGAGAAGATTTGATGGAAGATTGAAGAGAAGAAACAAGCCTTGGTCCTATTATAAAGAGGGGGAATACCAAGAGTTGTCGCCGTGACCGTTCGGAATTCGCCTTCGATAGAGGAGGTGTGGCGACGGGTGCGATTGGGTTACCCAAGTCCGTATTGATGAGAATCCCGGAATAAGGGGAACATGATCTCTGCTCCGACCAAGACGTGCCAAGGAAACCGCTTCGCTAAACGCGCTGAGGTGGTATAATAAAAAACGATTCAAGTAAAGGCTTGGTAGTGGTGTGACGTCATGCCACAAAAAACGTCAGTAGATTGAACTTGTGTACACTTTATTCTCTCTATGGTGGAATGTGGAATTTATTTTGCAGAGCCGGACACTATCCGGGTGTTCACAATCTTCTCTGGATTATTCAAAGGAGGAACCCGCCTTGCAATGCCGAACATTATGCGCGCCGGACTCATCATCATTGAAGCCAGGTTCAGGGGCTACTGAGGGAGTCCTGGACTAGGGGGTGTCCGGACAGCCGGACTATCATCGTCCGCCGGACTCCAAGACTACGAAGATACAAGATTGAAGACTCCGTCCCGTGTCCGGATGGGACTTTCCTTGGCGTGGAAGGCAAGCTTGGCAATACGGATATGTAGATCTCCTACCATTGTAACCGACTCTGTGTAACCCTAGCCCTCTCCGGTGTCTATATAAACCGGAGGGCTTTAGTCCGTAGGACATAACCTCCATTACAACATTCATACCATAGGCTAGCTTCTAGGGTTTAGCCTCCTTGATCTCGTGGTAGATCTACTCTTGTACTACCCATATCATCAATATTAATCAAGCAGGACATAGGGTTTTACCTCCATCAAGAGGGCCCGAACCTGGGTAAAACATCGTGTCCCTTGTCTCCTGTTACCATCCGCCTAGACGCACAGTTCGGGACCCCCTACCCGAGATCCGTCGGTTTTGACACCGACACCGGACATTAACAAATTCCCATCTGCCACATAACCGCGGGCACGGCTCTCGAAAGTTTATACCCTGCAGGGGTGTCCCAACTTAGCCCATCACAAGCTCTCACGGTCAACGAAGGATATTCCTTCTCCCAGGAAGACCCGATCAGTCTCGGAATCCTGGTTTACAAGACATTTTGACAATGGTAAAACAAGACCAGCAAAGCCGCCCAATGTGCCGACAATCCCGATAGGAGCTGCACATATCTCGTTCTCAGGGCAACACCGGATGAGACTAGCTACGAGTAAGACCAGCCCTCAAGTTTCCCCGAGGTGGCCCCGCAGGTAGCTCGGTTCGAACCAACACTCGAAGAAGCACTGGCCCGGGGGGGTTAAATAAAGATGACCCTCGGGCTCCGGAAACCCAAGGGAAAAAGGGCTAGGTGAGGCGAATGGTAAAACCAAGGTTGGGCCTTGCTGGAGGAGTTTTATTCAAAGCGAACTGTCAAGGGGGTCCCATAAATCAGCCAACCGCGTAAGGAACGCAAATCAAGGAACATAACACCGATATGACGGAAACTAGGGCGGCAAGAGTGGAACAAAACGCCAGGCATAAGGCCGAGCCTTCCACCCTTTACCAAGTATATAGATGCATTAATTAAATAAGAGATATTGTGATATCCCAACATAATCATGTCCATCATGGAGTAATCTTCAACTTCACCTACAACTAGCAATGCTATAAGAGGGGCTAAGCAAAGCGGTAACATAGCCAAGCAACGGTTTGCTAGGAAGGGTGAAAAAGGTTAGAGGCTGACATGGCAATTTGGGAGGCTTGAGCAACAAGAGATAGGTAGCGCGGCAAAGCGATAGAACGAAGCAGCTAGCATAGCAATGATAGTAGTGAGATCCAAGGTGATGGTCATCTTGCCTGAAATCCCGCTAGGAAGAAGAACGAGTCCATGAAGTAGATGAACCAACGTAGTCGAACGAATCCTCACGAACACAACATTGCTGGAACTAAGAAGAAACACCGGAAACAAACAAACAACATGGTAAATGCACAAGCATAAACATGGCATGATGCACAAACAAGTATGATGCATGTCCGGTTTAATAAGGCATGGCATGGCAAAGTGCAACAAACAATAGTACAAGTTAAGTGGAGCTCAATATGCAACGAGTTACATATTGACGAAACACCACATCTGAGTTATTTAGTTCTCTCTCATTTAGGTACACAACAATGTTAAATGTTGTTAAACATGGCAAGGGGTGCAACAAAAGTAAACTAACTATTTAGGCAAGTTTAAATGAGGCCGGAAACAACAAACAACAATTCGGGAAAATCCTCATATGCATATTTCAAATTTGGTACTGTTCTGCCCTAAAACATATTATATTGTTGTTAAACAGGAAAATAAAGTCCACCATGTTAAACTAGGCATTTTTCTACCCCATTTACATGTAAAGTTTATTTAAAACCGAGCTACGGTTATTTAGTTATAAAATAAAACATTTTAACATGGCATTTGAGCAAATTTAAACAAACATCATTTTAAACATTTTAAACATGGATGAAAGTGGGATATTATTAATCTACACAAAATTCTAAGCATTTTACATGTTTAAATCATTTTAATCCGATGCACGGTTCATGAGTTATTAAATGCATGAATTATGAGGGTTTTTCTGTAAAACAGGCAGCCTCTGGATAATTGGCAAAATTCGCAGCGCATGGAAAAAATACATGGGCCGAATCTGGGTGGACTGGGCCAACAGAGAGGGGCTGTGGGCGCTCACCCAGCAGCCAAAACTAGCTGGGCCGAACGAGGAAGAGGCCCGTGGGCGAGGCAGAGGTGAGTTGGGCCTTGGCGCGCGGCTGGAGAGGAGGTCGACCCGCTCGGGTGAGTTGATGATGCGGTCAACGCGGCGCGGTTGTCTGGCCTCGCTTGATGTAGAGGAAGCAAACAGAGGAGGTGAGACGCGGGGCGCTTCAGGCGATGCAGGGCGCGGCAGCAGATGGAGCTCCTGCTCCGGCAACGCGGCGGTGCAGGGAACAAAGGGAGGTGCGGATCCGAGCGCAACAGGACGATGGCGAGGGCTAAGAAACGCGACGGCATGGATCCGGGTTGAGGAGGCTGCAATCGGTCTCGTGGCGGGGGAAAACAAGGGCGATGAACATGGCGGCTCGGTTCCCTGTTGCAACAGAGAGAGAGAGAGAGCAATGAGAAAGAGAGAAGAGAGAAACAGGAGAGGAAGAAAGGGAAGGAGGGAGAAGAGAAGAGATGGGCGCGAGGCTCATCTGGTGGTCAACGATGACGCCGCAGGAAAGTGTCGGGCACGAGGTTGGGGTCCGGCAGTGGCGCAGGTCCATGGCGCAGGGAGGCATGGAGGAGCTCCTCTCCTCCGGATCAAACTAGAAGGAGAAGGCAGCGGGGCGCTGGTCTTTGACAAGGCCGGTCGAAGACGGCGGCCTCAGGCAGGGGAGCTCGGGCTCCTGGATCAAGAGGGGCGCGGGGAAATCTGCCGCCGTGGTGCTCTGCTCCCCGGCGAGTTCAGGCGAGGTCAAGGGGATCCACGGGCGCGTGGGGCTGCTGGAGAGGTGGAGTGGTGGATCGGTGGGTTTGGAAGTTTCGGTTGTGGCTGGTTCGTTCGCTGGTGATCCCGAGGGGAACCAGAGAGAGTGGCGGCGGGCAGGAGGATGGATGGGACAAGGGGGCTAGATTTTAGGGATTGGTCTAGGGTTGGGCTATTTATATAGGTAGGGGATTAGGGTAGTGGTTAACTCGGTCCGTCCGATCGCAATCGGGCGGTCGAGAATAAATAGGTTAGGCAGACCAAATAAGAAAACGGGGATGTTTTATAGATGTTTGGGGATGATCCGGACCCATCGGTAACCATAGAGCGGGTCAGGTTCGGGACAACTTTCGGACGCGCACGAGGGGTCTGAGAGAGGTTAGTTGGTTTGACAAGAGGGAATGGAAAATCCGGTTGGTCTCGGAACGGCCAACAAAAGCAAGGGGGGACACGGCAACTACGAGTGGATGCAAGTTTTATCAAAACATGCAGATGCAATGCGCATGATGCTATGAGATGAGATGCATGACATGAACAAAATGCAAAACGAAAGACAAAACCCAACCACGGGGAAAATAATATATCACATAGCCGGAAATGGCAAGAGTTGGAGTTACAATTAGGGAAAGTTACATCTGGGGTATACATCGAGCTCCTCCGGCTTCCCCGAGCCTTCTCTTCAACGCCGGTGAGCTCCGGCTCCTTTCTCTCTCTCCGTTGGCGCCTTCCTCCGTGTTCGCCGTCGTTACCGTACCTACCGCCGCGGTCGAGCTCGGCTGCCATGGCCGAAGCTACGCATCTGCGCGCGCACCCGCCCTGACCCCTCGGCTACCCGCCTCTGCGCCCACACCGCCGTCGCTCGCCGCACACTCTACCTGCTCCGCTCGCCACGCCTCGCATCGCCCCTGCTTCCCTTCCTCTGCCCCGCCGCAGCCGGACCTGCCCGGCCAGCTGCTCGACATGTTGCTGTTGTCGCGGCCCCGCACAGCCGTGTGCGCACCCAGCCACCACCGCGCCCACGCCCGGCTCCCGCCCTCGCTGCTCTATGCTGCTAATCGCCGCGGCTCTGCTCCGCCCATGCCGCCGTCGCCCGCGCAGCCCCGCGCCTCGCACCCCCTCCCTGCTCCCGCAGCCTAGCGCCACCGCGGCCCCTGCTTCCCGTCCCCGGCCATCTCTGGCTGCCAGTGGCTGCCGCCGCTACCGGTGTCATT
>NC_041387.1:525582836-525603801 GCF_002162155.2 Triticum dicoccoides | reverse complement strand
GCCCAAGCGCCCATAGCCCGTCGCCCGCTAAGGCCATAGGGCCTTTGACAGTTGGGGCCCCTCCCCTGTTTTATTAAAAAAAGATTTTAAAATATTTTAATAATAAACTAATTAATTAGTTAATTAACTTAATTAAAATGGCCATAGGGCCTTTGACAGTCAGCCTAATTAATCAAGTAATTAGTTAGGTGAGTCAATGACAGGGGGGCCCACCCCCTGTTGACCAGTCAAACGTTGACTAGTCAACCAGGACCCCCTGGCCCACCTACCAGCCACTGGTACACTTCTGTGTACCCTGTGCTTGGTTCTGGTTCCCCTAGCAATTTAGTCTTTATTTTCGAATTAATAATAATTTCAGAATATTGCTTAAATCTTTGAAACATCGTAGAAAATAATCCATAACTCGGATTAAAATGCTTTGTACATGAAAGTTGCTCAGAACGACGAGACGAATCCGAATAAGCCCTCCGTTTGTCTGTCACACGTCCCTAGCATAGTGAACATGCAACCTTTCTATCGGCGTTCTGGGAACGGTGGTCCCCAGACTTGCCTGCCTGCCGCCAGCGGCGTGGCTCGAGGGGTGGCCCAGTACGGCCCATCTTCACCAACTCAAGCTCAAGACCCTCACGAGGGGACAAGCCTCGCAGGGCGGACGACGCAAGGCTTCCTCAGGAACGGACTCGCCAGGCAGGCTCGCGAGGAGGCGGAGAGATCAAGGCAGGGGTACCTCGCGAGGTGCTCATGACGCAAGCCATAACGATTGAGACCAGGCGAGCGCCAAGCGGGCACTGGCCTGCGCAGTGTCCTCGTTTCCTCTTTGGTGCAAAGGGGGCAAGTGCAGGCGCGGAGTACCGAGGCATCAAGCAAACGTTTCCATATCGGTGCAACGAGACCAAGACCAGTAGAGCGGCAGGACGGAGGTCACCGTGGAGCCCAAGACGGCGTCATCGCCAGGGCCTTTGGCAATCGAAGACCAACTTTAGTCAGGATAACTTGTACTAGATGTTCCCCTTCAAAATGGTCGTTGTTGGCTCCCTTCCCACTCAATATTTGGGAAGAGGACCAGGGCCTCTATATATAGAGATAGCCATCACAGTAGAAGGCATCTTGATCTCACCTTGAGCCAACAGAGACGGAGCAATTCCTCTCCAAGCACACCACCACAAGAACATCCCTCGTGAGGTTGTTCTTCCTCTATACTATTCATCATCCGCCCCAGAGGCAATCCACCACACCACACACTGGAGTAGGGTATTACACCACAACAGTGGCCCGAACCAGTATAAACCTTGCGTCCCTTGTGTTCATCGTGTAGCTTAGATTCTGAGCGAGGCGTTGGGACGTGGATTGGTAGGAGGAAGATCTTGGCACGCACCCCAGAGTTCGAACCTTAAGGGTTTTGCCGGAACCCGATATCCGACATTTGGCGTGCCAGGTAGGGTTGTGCCGGAATCTTTCTTCCGCTGTCCCGCATTCCACCGCTTTGTCGCCTCCATGTCCGGCGACCCGGCGCCCAACGCCGACCACTGGGCGGCATGGCCTGCCCACACCGCGCCGCCTGCCCAGGGTGACCTTAACCCCGCGCCTCAGGCAGCCTGCGGTCTGCAGAACGCTACGGGGCGCGGGCGACGCGACCAAGCGTCGCCTGCCCTCACCCCGCGGCAGGTATGATCAGCAACAAGGGCCTCAAACCACACCGCGGCCACAGCACCGCACACCCAGCGGGAGCAGGCGAACATGAAGGGCGCGCTCACGGTGGCTCAAGATCTACTACGGTGCAGGCTGCAGGAAAGCGGCCACGACGTGCTGGTGGAGCGCGTCGCTAAGCTCCTGGATGCCGCTGCTTCAGGGGCACCTCCATTCTACGTCCACCTTCCACCCCAGGCCCCGGGCGGACACACGGCGGGCCCATCCGCGCCCGCGCGCCCCCAGGCGTACCTCAAGGCTTCATCAACACCAGCTTGGCCGTCAGCGCTGGGCGACAAGCTGCACCTGCACCGCCCCTGGTAAGCAAAGGCATGCGCATCGCTGCCTACGGCCCGGGCGGGCCATCGCCCTACCACCCCCAAGATTGTGCTTCAAGCCAAACTGCATGGAGCGTGGGGCACTACGGCGAGGCCTTTGGGGCGGCGACCCCAGAGGCTTATGTGCCCCACATGGTGGTTCGGGAATACGCACTAGAAGAAGACCACGGCTCGTTCTTCAGGCCAGGCTGGGAGGAAGAGACGCCAGAAGCCCAGCCCTTCCAGGAGCCTCAAGGAAGCATCAGCAACCGCGCCGGTGGCAGCAGCTATCGGGTACCGCTAATTCCTCAAGAGCAAGCTTATGCTAACCATGGGTCACAGGAAGTCCAGGTCACTTCAGCGGATGGCTGCCCCAGTGCAGCAGCCTCCCTCCCCTCAGGAGGAGGGCACTGGGGGCTGCAGGAGAGGGGCCGGGAGCCAGGCCCCTCCCCATGGCACACGGAGCAAGGTGTTCCTCGAAGGTAGGCCCTCTGCTGGGGAGGTGCCGCAAGGCCTGCCCCCGGCAGAGGACCCGTGGTCGTCGGGGAACCGCTAGTGTCCCCTTTTCCCCATTGGTGTTGTCCTGTTTTCCGGTCGCCGTTGGTGGTGGTCAAGGGTGGCGCAAGGCGGGGCCCTCATCTGGCGATATGAAGCAAGGTCGGTACCTGTGAAGAAGGCCCAGTGCCTGTGAAGCTCGCCGCCCGTGACACTCTCACGTAATAATGAGTTGGGGCTGTACACGCCCCAGAGTCTTCGGAGAGCCGCCCTCGGGCCTCGGGGGCTCCCTCCCACGCCCAGTGGCAGCACTTAGCTCCGCGCTGGTGAGAAGACGTTGAAGACTAGACTAGGTGCCGGAGACGGCCTTTTGTTTTTGCTTCCTTTTGTGTGGTCGAACTTTCTCGCCTCGAATTTAAGTTGAAGTTGAATTTGTGTTTGCGTATGCGGGGAGGGGTGGCTTGTCTTGTTCGTGTGCTTTCTTGTGTTCCGGTTTCTTCTCAAGTTGGAATTCGCACTAGTTGTCTCCCCCTCGCGAGCCTCTCGCGGGCGGGGCTGGACTCAGCACGCGCGCGCGTGCCATCCCGCGGCCGGCGCTCGCTATCGCAAGGCTCTCGCCACATGGTCAACAGGTATCCCGAGGGACCCTCAGAGGGTCGCCACAAGCCTACTTGAAGCTCGCCCAAGATAAAGGATAAACAGCAGGGGGCATAGGATCAATCAGACATGTCGCTCACCGCATCCTCTTGGTCGTCTCCAAAGGCGTCGCTGGCGCCACTGTCGCTGTCGCTGGCCTCACCCTCGCCGTCGTTGGCACCATCTTCACCACCATTCACTATGTCGCCTTCATCAGCAGCGACAACCACCCCGTCATCATCAGAGGTGAAGGCCTGGACAAGTGCGTCCATGTTGTCCTCCACCCACCGCGCCAGGTCGCCTCGGATGGCCTCGAGCACCAGGGCGATGGCGGCGTCAAAGTCAAAGTGGGGGTCGATGTTCTGAAGATGGCTGAAGACACGGGAGAATGGCCGTGCGAGCAGGCCGCGGTTCCGCTCCTCGACAAGCTGGCGAGCCCTCTCAGAGCGATTCTCCATATGCGTCACCACGTCAGTGAAGAACTGGAGATTACAGGCATAGTTGGTCACGTGAGGCTCCTCAGCGGCCGCTTCACAGATGTTGCCCAAGGCTGCTTTGGCCCTTTCCCTGAGTGTTCGGAGCATGGGGCCATGCATGTGCTCCAGCGTTTGCCGCTGGTGAATCTCATCTTCGTTCCGCCGTGCAACGAACTCGGCGTCATCAACCCTCCATTGGAGGAGAAGCACCTCGGCGCGGGAGGAGGCCAGCTCAGCCTGCGTCGTGACTAAGGCGGCTGCGGTGCTCTCAGCATGCTGCATCGCTTCAGTCAGCTTGGTCCTAAGAGCGGCAGTCCTGCCCACGGCCTCGGCCTTGATCAGCTCCAACCTCTCCTCATACTCGCGCTCAAGACCCGCGCAATCTTCCGCCATGCGGCGGTCGATCTCTTCTTGGATCCGGACCTCCCGCGTGCCAACATCGTCCTCCGCCTGGGTAACCTGGCGCTCCCTCGTCTCCAACTGTTCAAGATCGAGGTTGCGCTCAGCAGCCTCCAGCGTCAGTGCTTCCTCACGCTTCTAGAGCTCCTCCTCTTCGGCCGGCACCCCCTTCAGCGATGCAAGGGCAGCTTGGCGCAGCTCCACTTGCTACTCCAGGGAATTCCACCAGGCTTGAAGCTCCCACGCATGCTCCTCCGCGATCTCGCGTTGTCGTTCTGCCTCTTGAGCCACTTCGATGGCTCGGGAGCAGGCCTTTCGCGAGGCCACAAGAGATGCTTCGGCCTTCGCGTTGTCAAGATCACGCTGGTGGCGCGCAAGACTGACGGCCACTTTCAGCTTGCGCCGCTCCTCGACCAGCCGCAAACCTTCGGCTTCAAGACACGCGTCCGCATCCGCGAGCTCTCCATCAAGCTGGCTCATCGCGTCCGTCGCCTTCCGGAGAAACTCTCGGTGGATGGCACTACGCTCCCGCGCATGCCTGAGCATGTCGTCAACATCGTCCTCCGCTGACGCTCCCTGAAGTGGTTCTCCCCCTCTCGACAGGGGGCTGGGGGCTGGCGCCCCCACGATCGCCGGATGGGCCCCGCAAGGGACCCAGCCGGCGCTGATCCATCCCCATAAGAGGAGCCGAAGATCGACTTCAACCACTCGTCGTCCATGATCAGGGAAGGAGCCCGGGGCAAGCTGGTTGTTCCCCGGGAAAGCTCGCGAAGGAAGAGCGTAGAGCGCACAGGCTCAAGGCACACCACGGGTCAGCCCGCCTCTCTAGCCAAACTCGCGTCGGGGGTGGCGCACAGACTCGGTGCGCTCAAGGTCAGCGATGAAGATGAAGCTTGAGGAGGTGGCTTCTTGGCCGGCTCCGCAGGCTTGGCAGGAGGGATCCTAAGAGAGCACAGGCAGCGAAGGGAACAGCAAATAAGGAGTTACAAGAAGGGGGAACTTACTCATCCATGGCGAAGAACTTCTTGTGCTTCAACGGGCGGCAGGGGCGATCGCTGCCACCCGAGGCCTCCTTCCTCTTGCGGAGGGCGTCGAAGTCTATGCGGAACCGGCCCAAGCTCTCGACGTGAGGGCCGGCGCGTGGCATGGATGGCGAAGCACCAATGTTGCCTACCTCAGGGGCGCCAGGCTGGGAGGAGCGATCAGGAGCCACCTCTCGGTGGCCTACTGGGGCCTCGGGGGTTCCGGCCTCGGGAGCCGCGGGTGGCGTCCCTTCATCAGTGACCACCTCAGGACGAGCTTCGCAAGCTCCGAAGGATGACGCCTCAGGAGCCCCGCGCGACATCGGCATCCCGACACCAAATCCCCCAGCCCCCAGCGATGCTTGCCTCTCTGTACCACCTCCTGAGGCAAGATCGACATGGGCAATGGGGGGAGGAGCCACGGCGATGGGATTTTTGCGGGGCCCCATGTGGTCAGCAGGGCGCAACCCCCATTCATCGAAGCGGGGCATCTGCCTCACGAACTCGGCCCTGCTCGAGCAAAGATACAAGAGGGCACCCCCATGTCGGATGCTGCCCGGAGAGGGGTCGCCCGTCAAGACTTTCAGCACCTTCCTCAGCGTTTCAGGCGCAAGATCCCCCTCCTGGAGCCTCATGCGGTCTTGATGCCCAGTCAAGGTCCACATCGGACGGGAGTGGCACTGGAGAGGAGCGATGCAGCACTGGAGGAACTCCTTCACCACCTGGGGCACCGTCACGCCAAGCGCCCTCAACCTCTCAAAGCGGCACTAGATAAAAGCGAGCTGGGGGATCGTGAGCTTCTCGTGACCCCAGTCTGGATTGGGGATAGCAGGCAATGTCGGATGCGCGAGCAGGGGGCTGGGCACCCCGACGTCCATGTACAGCCACCGCTCCCGGAACCCGCTCATAGAAGGTGGAAGACCCAAAATCAATCCCCGAGGCGGCCGTCTCCGGCATGGCCTGGAAGCTCACGCACCCCGAGCATTGCGAAGGGTCAGACAGGCGCAGAGAGAAGAAGTGGTGCAGGAAGGCAACGGAAGGAGCAATGCCCACCATGGCTTCGCAGACGAAGGTGAAGACAGCAAGAAGAGTAATAGATTGGGGGTCAAGATGCATCATGTGGATCTGATAGTGGGAAAGCACCGCATTGAAGAAGGCAGAGATGGGAGGAATCAGGCCAGCCCACAGGGCGTCGGCGAAGAATCGAACCTCCGTGACGATCCTGTCAAAGGAGACATGGGATGCGGGCCAAGCCGCCTTCCTTCTACACTCATTGAAGCTTGAGGCGAGGGCGGAGCGGACCTTCTCCAGGGCTTCCAGATTAACTATCAGCGACCGGTCGACGGCGGGCGCAGCTGCTGGAGGCGAGCTGGCCAAAGGCGCAGGCTTCTTCCCCTTCTCCCTTTTTGTTGGCACCATGGCAACTGGAGGGGGGCAGAGCTCAAGGTGGATTGGAGGCAGAAGCAGAGGCTCAAGAAAGAAAGGGGAATAGGAAGCGCGCGGGCAGCAAGGAGAGAATAACCATGTGCAGTTTCATGGCCGCCTAGCCGGGCGGATATTGGGGGAGCGTGGGTAAATGGAGACGCTCACGTCCAATCAACTGCCATGCGGCGCCCAAGCCTGCAGGTTGTTGGGGCCCGTGGCGCTCCGCACTTGCCCTTTCGCTTTGTCGCTAAGCCAAGTCCGAGCACGCCTTGGGCCCGGGGGCTACTATCGGCGTTCTGGGAACGGGGGTCCCCAGACTTGCCTGCTTGCGGCCTGTGGCGTGGCTCGAGGGGTGGCCCAGTACGGCCCATCTTCACCAACTCAAGCTCAAGAACCTCGCGAGGGGCCAAGCCTCGCGGGGCGGACGATGCAAGGCTTCCTCGGGAACGGCCTCACCAGGCAGGCTCGCGAGGAGGCGGAGAGATCAAGGCAGGGGTACCTCGCGAGGTGCTCATGACGCAAGCCATGACGATTGAGACCAGGCGGGTGCCAGGCGGGCGCTGGCCTGCGCAGTGTCCTTGTTTCCTCTTTGGTGCAAAGGGGGCAAGTGCAGGCGCGGAGTACCGAGGATCAAGCAAAGGTTTCCATATCGGTGCAACGAGACCAAATCCAGCAGAGCGGCAGGACGGAGGTCACCGTGGAGCACAAGACAGCGTCATCACCAGGGCCATTGGCAGTCAAAGACCAACTTTAGTCAGGATAACTTATACTAGATGTTCCCCTTCAAAATGGTTGTTGTTGGCTCCCTTCCCACTCAATATTTGGGAAGAGAATCAGGGCCTCTATATATAGAGATAGCCATCACAGTAGAAGGCATCTTGATCTCACCTTGAGCCAACAGAGATGGAGTAATTCCTCTCCCAGCACACCACCACAAGAACATCCCTCGCGAGGTTGTTCTTCCTCTATACTATTCATCATCGGCCCCAGAGGCAATCCACCACACCACACACTGGAGTAGGGTTTTACACCACAACGGTGGCCCGAACCAGTATAAACCTTGCGTCCCTTGTGTTCATCGTGTAGCTTAGATTCTCAGCGAGGCATTGGGACGTGGATTGGTAGGAGGAAGATCTTCGTGCGCACCCAAGAGTTCGAACCTTAAGGGTTTTGCCGGAACCCGATATCCGACACTTTCCGCTCCGGTTCATCTGTCCGACGGACGTCCGAAACCGGGAAAACTTTCTCGGATGTTTCCCCCTTCACTAGTATCGCCTAACGCTGCGTTAGAACACCTCTAGCCCCGCTTATAATCATTTTGTGCATATGTTTGCGTGTATTTACTGTTTCTACCCCCTCTTCTCTCCGGTAGACCCCGAGACCGCTGTTGATGCCACTATGATCGACTACGTCGACGATGACACTTCTTCCCTTTCAGCGCAGCTTCCAGGCAAGCCCCCCTTTGATCATCCCGATATCGCCCATCCCATTCTCTCATGCTTGCATTAGATTTTGCTACCGTATTTGAATGCTGCTATTCTAATGCATAGCCTGCTTTTGTTACCTACCTGCTTATCCTAAATTGCTTAGTATAGGTTGGATAGTGATCCATTAGTGACCCCCACCTTGTCCTCGTTGCCCCTATTTCATCATCGACGACTCGATCGATGTGATCGAAGACCAGAGCCCGACACCTCACATAACATCAAGCCCCTTTTTGTTGCTCGACTCTGCAGAGTTACCATCGAGTGCCGAGGGTGGAACCTCATACATCACTCCTGATGAGATCTCTGTAGTCTAGCTATTCGGTCGTGGTCAATGAGGGTGG
Source organism: Triticum dicoccoides (assembly GCF_002162155.2). Classification (NCBI taxonomy): domain Eukaryota; kingdom Viridiplantae; phylum Streptophyta; class Magnoliopsida; order Poales; family Poaceae; genus Triticum; species Triticum dicoccoides. The sequence continues at coordinate 525,595,517 of NC_041387.1, read as the reverse complement.
TTCCTCATTCACCATTCCCGATACGACTCTGTTGTGCAACACCTCAAGTGTGAACCTCAAGGGTGGTTCCTCTTACATTCACCTTGCTGATTACATCGAGTGGAATCCTCCAAGGGTGATTCCTCGGGTTTTCCCCTTGATGTTTGGACACACGGTTACCTTGACTTTACTTGAGACCTTGGTGAAAGTCGGGCGGGCCCGGAGAGCACCCGCAAGATAATAACGTGGCACCGCCGGGCATTCTGGGCCCTTGTGGTAAGTCCACGAGACGGGGCGACGAGGTCACTTCGATCGTGCATCTCTTCTCGTCTCTGCAACCTAATAATACACTATGGTTTGGGTATTTGTTCTGAGTTGGCCTTTGGGCTTTACGCACCAACCACCATGCGAGAATAGTTATGGGCCTCGGCATTGTGGTATCAGCCGAAGCTTTGTCAGATGTCCAGTTCAGCAGTGCGGCACGGCTGGGCCGGCACCATCCTATAGTGGTGGAGCCTGGACCCGCCCTGTACGCAACGACCCGGAGTGCAACGGGCGATGGGCCCAGACCCTGGAGTGCTTAGGAGGTAGACCGGCGGGGACCTCTCTGCTGAGCCTAGGTAGGCCTGCGACATGTTGATCTTCTGAGCCCGGGCATAACCCAGGAAAGTGTGTCTGGCCAGAGTAATCAAGAGTGTTGGGAAACATGGTGCACCCCTGCAGGGAAGATTATCTATTAATAGCCGTGTCCATGGTAACGGACGTTCAGACTTATATTGTGATCTTATATAACTAGAAATGGATACTTGAGATATGTGGCTCCGAGATTGCTTTCCCGCAGGGAGTCGGGGAAGGATCTATGGGCGTTGTTTCTACAACATGCTTGTTAATTATAAACTGCTATTCTTTGCTCTCCTACTTGATGCAACATGCTTGGAGCTGCTTGAAGATGCTAGTCTTTGATAGGCTAGGCCTTCCCCCTCTATTCTGGCATTCTGCAGTTCAGTCCACAGATACAAACCTTCCATTTGATACCAATGCATACTTAGTATAGATCTGATGCTTGCGAGTACTTTGGATGAGTACTCACGGTTGCTTTGCTACCCCTTTTCCCCCTTCTTTCTTCTTTCCGGTTGATGCAACCAAATGATGGATCCCTGGAGCCAGATGCCACTGCCGATGGATGCTACTACTTGGAGACCGCCGACGACCAGGAGTAGTTAGGAGGTCCCAGGCAGGAGGCCTTGCCTCTTCGATCGTGTTGCTTTTGTGCTAGCCTTCTTAAGGCATCCTTGTTTAACTTATGTCTGTATTCAGATATTGTTGCTTCCGCTGACTCTTGTGTATCAAGCTATGCATTCGAGCCCTTGAGGCCCCTGGCTTGTAATATAAAGCTTGTATTATTTCAAATTGAGTTTAGAGTTGTGTTGTGATATCTTCCCGTGAGTCCCTGATCTTGATCGTACACATTTGCGTGTATGATTAGTGTACAATTAAATCGGGGGTGTCACATGTACCTACCAGAGCAGTCGGACATATCAAGCCTCACACCAGGGATTTTAGGACTAGCCGGTGTCTTCACAACTGTGGGTTGTGCATCTATGTTGAGAGCAACAACTCTCGTTGGGCAGTCGGTAAAGCCCCTGGCTGTGCAACAGACGCACCTCTTGATAAGTTCATCCATGACTTTGGCTACAAACTTTATCATATCATCTTGCACATTAAACCGGGCGGTATTGATTTCGCACTGGCACCTTGCATTCTGCTCCTTTAGTAGGATGGATATGACATCCGATGACTGCACCAAATATGCAACAGTAGAAGAGATGAGATGCAAAACCCATTTCCATCCTATGCACTACATGTAAGATGAATGGTCTATGCAAAAATCAACGAGCATCGAACATGTAATATCTGGAAAAGAGCACGACTGGGGATGATATTCATTGGGGAAGCTTACCAAAGTGGGGTATCGCCTATGCATGTGTTGTGCAAAGTTGATTGGGCCGAGGGCGCGGGGAGCTGTCTCAGCACCCACTAAAGGGGTTGCCGATGTTGCAAATCCATGAACTGCTCCTGGCATTGCTTTTGTGTCATCCCCAGGGCTCGGGCTTCCTTTACCACCAGCTGATGGTTGGTTAGTACTATCTTCATTGCATTCTGGGTGCTTGGAGCGGACATAGCATACATCTTCGTCTCACCGGAATTGTACTTTGCCAAACCGAAACAGACATTACAACAGACGATTTGAAAAGAAACCATGGAACAACAGACTCGTTGGAGTGTTGACATTACCGTGCAGTTGTAGCACGACAGGACACTTGTACCAATCTTCCTCATGCTTGCCTGGTCATACGTGCCTATCCTGGGGAGGACATCATGCCTTTTGTTGAACATACCTAAATTGATATTGTCAAGGAAGAATACCTGAAGAAGAAAAACATAAAAGAGACATCAGCATGGTTATGCAGGCTATATGTCAGTAAACGTTGATGCGGTCATCAAAAAGGACAAACTTGCAGCCACAGATGACAACCAACCAGATTAGTATTGAGGTTGCCTGCTAGCATGTTGTTCTTGACCCGGCGGACTGCCTCCAAGAGAGACTCAAGCACATACTCACACCAGTTGAATTGGGATATGGCCTCCGTGTTGGCAAGTGCACCCCAATAGTCAATTGTAGCATAATCGTGTTTGGTTGTTGGCGCCAACACATGACCCATTACAAAAATGACAAATGCAATCTGAAAGTAATCCTTTTCAAGCTTACTGGAAGACTCGGATATGTCTCGCAACAGGAACTCCTCTGCAGCCTTGAGACTATGAACACCTGTCTTGTCCATCCCGAGTGTGCCTTTTATAAATTGAACGGCCTCCGGCAGTATGAAACCATCACGTCCTCTCACATTACGATGTCCACACGGGATGCCAAAAACTTTGTGCACATCTTCTGGGCAAAACTTCAATATCTTCGACTCTGACAATACGATTGCATGGTGCCTAACACTGACCTTGCTCATTGTCCATGCACTAAATTTAAGGTTCAACTTGTGGAGCAGAGGCAAATGAAGCATACCACCGAAACCAATTTCTGGAACCAACCACCTTTTGAATTCATCAAATGACTGTATTACTTCTACTGCTCTTTTAACTGAAATTCATGAAGTAGGTGTTGGTGGAGCCTGTCCTTCATTGGCGTCGGGTGCCTGTTGACCGCCTTGAAGTGTTGCATTTTGACGGGGTGCATCAGAACTGCCTGAAGCAGACATGATTACAACCTGCAGGAAAAAAGGTGACAATTCTTAACCAATATATAAGCCGTGTAATCTTGTGAATGGAGGAATATGAGACATGATTTTCGGACTCCTTGATAGGTACCTACGCATGCAGTAGAGGAAAGTAACACGAAAAAGTCAGAAAGTTTATTCTGCCTGTAATCTGCAAATGCAGGCGCTGGATTTCGTTGCCAATCTAAAGAACACCAGATCTGTGGTATGCACTAAACAAAATGTTATGATTCTATGAGTGGTATCTATTTTGCAATCCAGATCAATTAGAGGAAAGAACAACTTAAAATAAGCACGCATCATCCAGAGTAGATCCGTCCCGGGATCACGCATAAGAAGAAGGCATGTGGGCGAGAAGATGAGAGGGGCGGGGGCGGGGGTGGGGGTGCGGCAGCCGGAGACATAACCTGCTAGCATACCTGGCATAGATCACCACGAGCAGGGGATCCACTCCGTCGGCTGAAAGGGAGAGTGGACAGCGCAGTAACTAGTTGGTGGGCAGGCAGGGGCGAGGCAACAAATAGATAAGACTACCCATAATGGGAGTAACATAGGTAGTAACATCACACATATCTAGATAAAATAGATGATGTGGCAAGCAATAAATGAAGAAAGAGAGGTATGTGGTAACATAGCTAGTTATTACTAGTATGAGTAACATCACACATATCAAAGCAAAATGAGTCTATAGCCTAATAAATGAAGTGCTGCATGTTACTACATATATGTTACTCCCCATTGTAGAGGTAGTAACATAGAGTAGTAACGTACCCATGTTACTACTCTATGTTACTACCCATTGTGGCTAGTCTAAGGCCGCCCGCTGTTGTGCTCTATAGATGTAGGTGGAAGTGAATTAGTAATTTGAATGAGCCAGCCACCTGTGCACAGTAACCGCATTTAAAAATGTTGACTCACACAAATATGAACGTAATCAAATTGAAACCCAGGGACCTGATTTATTGCTATCATGCATGCTCGATTACAAGGATTTAACTTAGCACCACACAGATAACTGACGAACAGGATAACTGATGAACATGATGCGCTAACTAGTTCTTCTACCTGCTAAGCAGATACGCTATCTTGACTAGAACTGCTAACATAAACACCACAACCACCAAGATGGCAGCAACTAGTGCAATAAGGACGCTTGACGTGGACGAGGCTCATCCTCCTGTGCTCAACCGAGCGTGCCCTTTCCATTCGGGGTGCTCATCGGGGCCATTCCTCACAAGCACGACTCCACGGCTCCATTCCTCCATTGATTCACCTGCCCTGGCTCTCCGGTGCATGTAAGATGCGGCCTGATGAGGCGAGTCTTCAGCAGTGGCAAGCGTGTCTGCATTCAGCTCCACCCGATACTCCTCGCTCGACGTCATGTATCCACAAATCCCCTTCTATAAAAATACCAGGAGAAAAGGAGAGGAACGAGAATTGTAAAAAAGTAAATCCAACTGGGAGGCACCAATTAGCAGGTAATCGACTGTGGATAGAAAACTTACATCCCTATTAACGCACTTGTAGAAGCGATGGCCGGCGTTTACTCCGCTGCGAGCAATCCAGGTGTATACCCGGGCCTTGCAATCCTTGCATGGAACGAGGGGCAGGATATCATCGCGCCCCGTCAAAGATGAAGATGCAGACATGTCTATGCTGCCTTTGAGTTGTGAAAATCGGCTGATTGATTTGTGGTTGAGCTGAGGATCTGGCTGGGAGCTCGGCTGGATGGGGGGAGTTATCAAGTGGATAAGCATACGCAAGAAGCCTGGTAGCTGCAACGGTTGGATACATTTAATGAGGTGTGTGACGGCGTTAGTCCAGGATCTCACTGGAACCGGCTCAACACATGATCTTCTTCCTGATCCGCGCCTGAGATAGCTAACGGCGTGACCATAATTCCCCCTAACTTGTGGGCCACAAACCATAATAAAAATACAAAACTCAAAAATAGGCCAGACCAACACTGCCACACTCTGCGCATCACGAGGGAGACGGGCGGTACAGATTCCGTGATCTTGTGCGCCCGCGCTCACATCAGCACTTTCGCTTTACTTGCCCTTTTGGAACTTATAGACTTATGCCTTTTGGTTTGTGTAATGCACCTGCTATCTTTCAAAGATGTATGACGGCTATATTCTCTGACTTTGTGAAAAGATTGTTGAGGTTCTCATGGATGATTTTTCTGTTTACGAAACTTCTTTTGATGATTGCTTAGGCAACCTTGATCGAGTTTTACAGAGATGTGAGCAAACTAATCTTGTCTTGAACTGGGAGAAGTGCCACTTTATAGTGAATGAAAGTATTGTCTTGGGGCATAAAATTTCTGAACGAAGTACTGAAGTAGACAAAGCTAAAGTTGATGCAATTGAGAAAATGTCGTGTCCTAAAGATATTAAAGGTATAAGAAGTTTCCTTGGCCATGCTGGTTTCTATAGGAGGTTTATAAAGACTTCTCCAAAAAAATTAGGCCTCTTACTAATCTCTTACAAAAAGATGTCATTTGTTTTTATGATGATTGTGTAGAAGCCTTTGAAACACTTAAGAAAGCCTTGACCTCTGCACCTATTGTTCAACCACCTAATTGGGACTTGCCTTTTGAAATTATGTGTAATGCTAGTTGATAACTCACAAGTATAGGGGATCAGTTGTAGCCTCTTGCGATAAGTAAGAGTGTCGAACCCAACGAGGAGCTAAAGGTAGAACAAATATTCCCTCAAGTTCTATCGACCACTGATACAACTCTACGCACGCTTAGCATTCGCTTTACCTAGAACAAGTATGAAACTAGAAGTACTTTGTAGGTGTTGTAGGATAGGTTTGCAAGATAATGAAGAGCACATAAATAAAACTAGGGGCTTTTTAGATGAAGAAACAACGAAGTTAGTATAGCGAGTTTTGATTGGTGGTGGTAGGATTTGCGGAATTGTCCCTAAGCAATTGACTACTTTACTAGACCAATAGCAAGTTTTATGTGGGAGAGGCCACTGCTAGCATGTCATCCCTTACTTGGAATTCCATGCACTTATGATTGGAACTATTAGCAATCATCTGCAACAACTAACGTTCATTAAGGTAAAACCCAACCATAGCATTAAGATATATTGGTCCCCCTTCAATCCCGTATGCATCAATTTCTATGCTAGGCTGAAGCTGCTATCACCCTTGCCCTCCAATACATAGTCCTATCAACATACAACTAACCCTATGGTGTGATCCATGCACGAGCTCATATAATGGGAACCAAAGGACAGCAACATAACCACAAGCAAATTAAGCCAATCATAGCAATTCACAAATCACTGATAGGACAACAAAAATCTACTCAAACATCATAGGATGGCAACACATCATTGGGTAATAATATGAAGCATAAAGCACCATGTTCAAGTAGAGGGTACAGCGGATTGCGGGAGAGTGTACCGCTGAATATAGATGGGGGAAGGTGATGAAGATGTTGGGGAAGATGACGGAGGTGTTGGTCTAGATCGTCGTCACACGATGATTTCCCCGGCGGCGTTCCGGCGCAATCGGGAGAGAAGGGAAGAGAGCCCCCCTCCTTCTTCTTCTTCCTTGACCTCCGCCTAGATGGGAGGAGGGTTTCCCCTCTGGTCCTTGGCCTCCATGGTGGTGGAGGGGCGAGAGCCCCTCCGAGATTGAATCTCTTTCTCTCAGTTTCCTTCTGTTTCTACGTTCCCAAATTCTGGCATGTCACCGTTTCCTAAATTCCCGGAGATTCGTAACTCCGTTTGGGCTGAAATTTTAACATGATTTTTATCCGGATATTAGTTTTCTTGTGACAAAAGAAGGGCATCAACCACCTTATGGGGTTACCACAAGGTCCAGGGCACGCCCTACCCCTGCGGTGCACCCGTGTGGCTTGTGGGCCCCTCGGGCATCGTCTCGTGTTGATTCTAATTTCCCAAAATCACATATATTCCAAAAAATATCTCTGTAAGTTTTTATCGCGTTTGGACTTTGTTTGGTATGGATATTATGCGAAACAAAAAACATGCAACAAACAGGAACTGGCACTGGGCACTGGATCAATATGATAGTCTCAAAAATAATATAAAAAAGTTGCTAAAAGTATATAAAAGTTGTAGAATATTGGCTTGAAACAATCAAAAATTATAGATACGACGGAGAGGTATCAGCATCCCCAAGCTTAATTCCTGCTCATCCTCGAATTGGTAAATGATAAAAAAAGATAATTTTTGATGTGGAATGCTACCTAGCATAATCTTGATCATATAATCTAATCATGGCATGAATATAAAGACACGAGTGATTCAAAGCAATAGTCTATCATTTGACATTAAGATAATAATACTTCAAGCATACTAGTAAAGCAATCATGTCTTCTCAAAATAACATGGCTAAAAGAAAGTTATCCCTACAAAATCATATAGTCTGACTATGCTCCATCTTTACCACACAAAGTATTTCATCATGCACAACCCCGATGACAAGCCGAACAATTGTTTCATACTTTTAATGTTCTCAAGATTTTTCAACTTTCACGCAATACATGAGTGTGAGCCATGGATATATCACTATAAGTGCACTAGAATGTGGTTATGAGGAGGAGACAAAAAAGGATAAAGTCTCTCATCAACTAGGCAAATTAATGGGCTATGGAGATGCCCATCAATCGATATCGATGCAAGTGGGTAGGGATTGCCATGCAACGGATGCACTAGAGCTATAGGTGTATGAAAGCCGTCGGATTCGGGGCTCCGCGGACCCAAGAAAGGTTCAAACTCTGGGGCGTGTGCGAGGAACTCAACCTATCCAACCAACCACCCCATCGTCCCACGGCCTAGCTCGATGAACAGGGAAGAAGATGGACTCAGCAGTTTACCCAGGTTCGGGCCACCTTACAGTGTAAGACCCTACTCCTGCTTTGTGGTGGATTAGCCTCACGAGGGGCAGAGGATGAACAAGTACAAGGGATGAACAACCTCGCGAGGTCTGCTCTGGTGAGGGTGGAATGGATTTCCCTATGGTGGTGGTGGTGTGTGTGTGTGTGTGTGTGTGTGTGTACACATATATTAGCAGAATAACTATTCTGATAACACTTCCTTTCCGCACTGCACGCTCAACGCGAGGGCACTGCACTTTCACTAGCAGGGGTACTGCAATACAGAAACTAGTGAACTTCGTGTCGAAAAAAACTGCACGAGGTGTTTTTTCGGTACCTTTTTCGCTCTAGCTTTTTAACCGTTTATCGGAACAAGGCGTGTAATGTACCGTTGAGAAGCTATGGATTAGGCGCAACTTCTCCATGTTGAACACTTTTTGATACTCCCCACGGTTTAAGAGCAGTTTTGAAAACGGTGCAGCGCACGATGAGTGATAGCGAGCGTTTTTTCACTTTTTTTCTAAACCACTCGTCGAAATGAAGCAAATGATACACCGTTGGAAAGATATCATCGAGGCGCATCTTTTTCATATCTATTATTTTCTCTAATTCGTTACGGTTTAAGAGCAGTTTTAAATTTAGTAAATCGCAGAATTCTATTTTTTCGAAAAAAATTCAATTTTCGTATCGTTTTCACTCCATTTTTTTGAACCGTTTTTCGAAACGAGGCGTGTGATACGCCGTCGGAAAGCTATGGACGAGATGCAACTTTCATATGTTGAAATGTTTCTGAGATTCCTTGCGGTTTTTAGTTAATTTTGAAAATCGTCTGGCTGACAACGAGAGGCAGCGGCGTTTTCACGAAATTTGTACAAACCGCTGGTCGAAATGATTCAAACGTTATGCCACTGGAAAGATATCGCCGAGACGCAACTTTTTCATGTTGAATACTCTCCCTAATTCCTTACGGTTTAAGAGCAGTTTTGAAATTACCGAAATGCGGACACTGTTTTTCGCGACACCAAAATCGACGAGTGAACTTCATCAAACAGAAAAGCGCACTGCTTCAGATTGAAAACCGCACTGAATCTGACGGGCAAGTGAACTTCATTGTTTTGTTTTGTGGGGCGTAAATTTTTCCAGACGAGCAAAGGAACTGTGCTTCACGTCGGGCGTAAGGGAACCGCAACACTATGAAGAAGTGAACCGCATTTTTTTGTCATTTGCGCATCATTTTTCAGCACTTCACACTACAGTAAATGAACCGCGAACGTGCCGACCATATACCGCATTAATTTTTTATTTTCCCTTTTTTGTGATTTTTACCTTCGGTCTAAGTGGACCTCAACACTCTTCAAAGTGAACCACAAGCACTCTTTTGAAAGTGAATCACACTACTCTTTTTAGTATTTTAAACTTCTTCAACGAACACAACATAATTTTTTTGGAAATACATTTTTTTTCAAATGAAGTGTACTTCAAAGTCCTTCAGAGTGGACTTTTTCAACACCGGAGAGCACTGCATTTTCCTTTTTCTTTTTTCTCTATAGAGTTTTCCGTTTCCCCGTCGTGCACTGCATATATATACTCTTTTTGGTTAGTAATGAAATACGCACTGCGGGAACGAGGCGAGTGCACTGCATTTTTTGTTTGCACGCTACAAATTTTTACACATCGCTTTGTGGACTGCATGGTCACGGCATCGGCTTCCCCCCACGACAACACCTCCTCTGTCCCTTCTGGCCATGTGTATCGCTGCGACGACGCACATACAGGTATTCAGGCCCTGCCGAACAACACTGCACGCCGTGCCGAATAGCACTGCACGCCCAGTCGAACATGCCTATATAATGTTTCAGTTTTCTGTTAACTTCATGATGCCATATTATGAGCTTGATAGTAATTATTCTATGACTCTTTTGGAGATGCTCCAATTATATGATTTGAAACATGCTATGAGTACTCTGTTCACATGTCATGCTTATTAATTTTGGATATCATATGCCTCTGTTTCAATCTTGCAAACATGCTATCATAATGTTGTTGTTTTACACTTGCTGAAACTGTTTTAACATTCAATCTTGTCTTGTTGGTTCCCACTAATCCATGAGCCATATATATATATGATGCCATGATGTTATTTGCTCTTTGTTATGTGTAATTTTATGCCATGCCCTTGGTTGCCATGTATAGTTGCCGTAGCATCTTTGTTTAATGCCTCCAACATACCATCATATTAACTCTGCTCATGCATATGCTCCTGCGTTATAAAGTTACTTTTTGCATTGATCATATTGGTTTAATCTTGATGCCTATGAACCTGAACCTTAATGATATTTGAAGTATGTTATCTGTACATGAAGTGCATGTCAAGTTTATGCTCATATGATTCCTGTAGCATGTTGTTTTGATGGTTGCAAAGTGCCTAGTTGTTGTTTTGGGCAGATTGTTGTTATATCTTGTTTGGAGTGTATGTGTTGCACCGTTGCTCCGTTTTGAGCATGCTCTACATGAAACTTGCTTAGAATTGCATGTAGTTTCATAACATCACGTTTAATCCTTGTTTTGAGTGTGTTTGCTTGATGTTTGAATGCATTTTGCATCAATGCCATGTTTAACTTGTTTTGCTCATATCTTCTAGGTCGTAACTCCGAATTAAATGAACTTTATATGTAACTTGACTAGATTTTCGCGTAGATCATCTTGGTACATCTTAACTTGTTGTTTAACAACTTGAACATAAGGTTTATTCAGATCTGGACCAATTTTGAAATTTGCATATGAGGACTTACCGGATTTGTTATATATTGTTTCCGACCTCATTTAAACTTGCTTTGATGTGTTATTCTTGTATGCATCATCTCTTGCCATCAGTAGCATCATATAGCCTTTGTCATGCATCATACTTGGTTGAGCATCATGTCATGCTTATGTGTTGTGTGTTTACCATGTTGTTTGCTTCTTTCCGGTTGTGCTTCTTCTCGATAGTTCCGGTTTCGTTGCGATCGTGAGGATTCGTTCGACTATGGTTGGTTCGTCTTCACCCGTTCGTCTTCTTCATGGACTCGTTCTTCTTCCTAGCGGGATTTCAGGCAAGATGACCGTTACCTTGGATCTCACTACTATCATTGCTATGCTAGTTGTTTCGATGCTATCGCTATGTCGCGCTTCCTACCACTTGTTTATCAAGCCTCCCAAAATTGTCATGTCAGCCTCTAACCTTTTTCACCCTTCCTAGAAAACCGTTGTTTGGCTATGTTACCGCTTTTGCTCAGCCCCTCTTATAGAGTTGTTAGTTGCAGGTGAAGTTGAAGTTTGCTCCATGTTGGAACATGATTATGTTGGGATATCACAATATCTCTTATTTAATTTAATGCATCTATATACTTGGTAAAGGGTGGAAGGCTCGGCCTTATGCCTGGTGTTTTGTTTCACTCTTGTCGCCCTAGTTTCCGTCATACTGGTGTTATGTTCCTTGATTTTGCGTCCCTAACACAGTGAGGGGTATGGGACCCTCTTGACAGTTCGCTTTGAATAAAACTCCTCCAGCAAGGCCCAACCTTGGTTTTCCATTTGCCTAACAACCTAAACCTTTCCCTTGGGAGTTATAAACCCAAGGGTCATCTCTATTTTAACCCCCCCCCCGGGCCAGTGCTTCTCTAAGTGTTGGTCCGAACTGGGCAGCCTGCGGGGCCATCTCGGGGAAACTTGAGGGCTGGTTTTATTCGTAGCTTGTCCCATCGGGTGTGCCCTGAGAACGAGATATGTGCAGCTCCTATCGGGATTTGTCGGTATAGTCGGGTGGTCTTGCTGGTCTTGTTTTACCATTGTCGAAATGACTTGTGCACCGGGATCTCGAGTCTGATCAGATGTCCCGCGATGGAGGTGTCACACCCTAGCTAGTCATGCATTAGAGTGTTGCATCATGTTTACTCTTTCATCAGAAACTTGAAATGGGGATCTGTGAAACCCTCAGAATCATTTTGAAAATGATCCAAATAAAAATTTCTCCAAAAGGGTCCAAGAAAATGCTCATGTTGCTCTCTGAAAATATTGGACAGAGATAAAAATCAAACCAATATTTTTAGTGGCTCATGGACATTTATTTTGGGCATTTGGAATTAATGTATAAATATTTGCTTTGGAAATATATTTCTATATATATTAATATATGTCCAAATATTATGCCAATTATACAGGAGCTCTGGAATAATATATCTAGCCCCTACAAAAATTGGCATAAGTTAAATAAATGATTTAATATATTATTTAAATCAAAACAAATGTCAGAAATTAGAAAACAGAAAAGAAATAAAAGGGAGAAGCTTACCTGGGCTCCTCCCTGTGCGGCCCAGCCAGCTGGCCGGCCCAGCAAGCCAGCCCAGCCCACCACCGCCGTCGTCCTCCTGGCGCCAGTCGGCCAGGCGTGTGGCCGGCGCGCGCGCACGGCCGGAGCGCCACGCCACCAGCTCGTCTGCCTGCCTCCCCCGCCAGCGCGACGCCGCGGCGCTTCTTCTCGGTGCCGCCCCGATCCCCTGGCCTTATCCCCCC